>NW_026882742.1:0-441267 GCF_032173495.1 Musca vetustissima | reverse complement strand
GTTTCTTGTTGTCATGTTGTAGATAAATTTGATATAGAACATGATTGATTGTGGTGTAAAATGTGCCCTAGACTTTTTTGCAGGAGTAAATATAATTTGAATTTAGCAGGAATGTGAAAATAATAGAAAATATAAAGCGCTGAGTATAATTTTAATGGATGCTCGACAAAAAATACGGCATCTTCAATCCTAAAAATACAGCATCTTCAATCCTAAAATTTTTATATTATAGTTTCATATGGACGGGCCCTAAACATATCGGAAACATTCCAGTTTTAGGATGCAGTCGCGGATTTTTTTTTTTTTTTGCAATTTTTATCACATATAGTCTCTAAGGCCCTCATTACAGAGATATATTTACGAAAATCCAAACTTTCTGATATATGAAACTCAAAAGTTCCGCTAAGGCCCTTATACTTAAAAATGTCCATTGAAATTCGCTAATGGATATCAATTTGAAGGGGATGAAGTCCTGATTGCAAAAATGGCAACAAGTCTAGTTTAGTAAAAATGATCAGATTTTTATACCCTTCACTACACTGTGATACAGGGTATTATGTCTTTGTGCATATGTTTGTAACAGGCAAAAGGAAACGAAATAGACACATGGTTCATTTTGAGAATATGCATAGAATCAATTTTTAAGTCGATTTATGCATGCCCGTATGTCTGTCCATGTTAAATTGTAAACTAAGTACAGGTCGTATTTATAATTCGAATTGGATGAAATTTGGCACAGCTCATTTATTTGGCACAAGGACGAACCCTATTGAAATTGGGAAAAATCGGTTCAGATTTCGATATAGCTCCCATATATTTTCGTCCGATTTTATGTAAATGGTGCACCAAAGTCCCTATATATCCTTCGTTTTGCACGAAATTTGGCATAGCGTACTAAATTAGCTCTTCTATATATTTTTCTTCGATTTTAGGGAAATAGCGCACAAAAGTTCCTTTATATTCTTTGATTTGCACGAAATTTGGCACAGCGTACTGATTTGCTTCTAGAATGGTGAGTTTCGGGAAAATCGGTTCAGATTTCGATATAGCTCCCATATATACTTTCGTCCGATTTTATGTAAATGGCGCACCAAAGTACCTTTATATCCTTCGATTTTCACGAAATTTGGCACAGCGTACTGAATTGAGTCTTGAATAATGAGTGGTGAGTTTCGGGAAAATCGGTTCAGGCTTCCATATAGCTCCCACATATACACATATAATCATCCCATTTTACATAAATGTGTGCACCAAACTCCGAATTTTTGTGCGATTAACACATAATTTTTACACAACGTATCAAATTGAGACTTGAATGACGTTATTGCGCTTTGTTGAAATTGGTGCAGATGCAGCAATAGCTTTTATATGTATTTCGAACAGGGGTGTCTGATTGAAATAACATTTTTAACAGTGAGTCGTACTTGATAGCGTGTATCAATTTTGCAATAAATAATTTTCACTTAAATTTGAGCCATGGTACGCAGACGACTCTAAATCTGCCCGAATGAAATTAAATTTATTATAGGTTGCAGACCTAGGAGGATACATATGTACAATATACCCAAGGTGGTGAAGGGTAGCATACAGTCGGCCCAATCCGACTTTACTACTTTCCTTACTGGTTTTTATCATATTTTTTCTAAATGGGTCATTAATAATTTTTACAATTATCTATAATTTTAAGTTTTACCCGAATACCACAATATTCATTTCACACCATATCTAATATATTATTTTATTTCTCTTTCCAGCTTACCAATACAACAACCAGAAATCAGTTCATCTAAAAAGGATTTTAAATAAAACATGAGAACTTCCACTGTTAGCCGTTATGCTTTGCGTTTGACTTTTGGCCAGGTAAGAAGATTATAAGTTTATTAAGATTAGTAGACCAAGACTAGCAGCTTACTTTGCCTAGCGAGGAATGAACTTGAAAAATGCTCAACAAATAAATAAATAAAATAGTTATGAGACCCTTTAAGTAGATCGCATATGCTCCAAACCACAATTACTAAAACCAAACTATATATTATCGGTTTTAGGTATCCTCGAAACGGGTGCCTTTAAAACATTCCACACAATACCCCTCTACAACATGGAGGTGTTAAAATAGTCCATCTACACATATTTGACATTTTCGGAGGGGAAACGACAAGGAAATGTTGAATATTTAAACGGACATTTTTGAAATTTCCAAAGGGAAAACGCACACCAAAAGGATTCTCATTTTATTACATAATCGTTCATCATCCACCACAACCATTACGCACCTTTGACATTATGAACATGTCGGAAGATGTATACTTCGACAACCATCAGTCAACACCCACCCAATACAAAGTTGGCGATCTGTGTTATGATTGCCTACAGAATGGCATTGAAAATCGTTTACGTTATTTTCTCATCAATTTAGATGAAGAAACTATTTTAAAATGTGAAAGTGATTATTGTATGTATCCCTATAATGATGAGCTATTAACATCTTCAGAGGAAGATAATGATAATTATACACTAACAGAATTGGTAAATTGTTCCACAAATTATATGGAAGGAAATTCGACGAGAACCACTTCAGCAAGTGAGGTTATTTTTGATAATCTCTTAAATTATGAAAATAACAGCACCACCTCTACCACGATATCAAATGTAATTGATAATAATAATTTAAATGATATTTTCATTAAGAATGAACCATTAACAGATATTAAAAAAGAAAAGAAACCACAAAAGGCCACAATTAGAACTTCGGCCGCCAAGTTGCCAAAGAAAATCAAAGATGCCAATGTAACGATAAAAAATAAGGAAACTGAAACCCCAAAAGAGGATAAATTGCAAACTAAAAAGGCCTCAATAAAAAATGTTTCCAAAACTCAAATAAAACCAAACAAAATAACAACCACCGAAATTAAGACAAAAACCGCCAGTGTTAAATTGCAAAATCCCAACACAGAAACAAAGAAACTATCTGCTGTTACAACAGCAGAAAAATCCCAAGACATTCAAACAAAAGAAATAAAAACTGAAACAAATTCGAATAATGAAATGAGTATACCCAAAGCAAGTCTTTTCCGGGGACATGAATACCTAAAAATGATTGAGGCCAAGGAGGCATCAATACCCAAATTTAGAAAACTCAAAAAGAAATAAACATAACTAAGATATTCAAATATTTTCGATTAAGAAATGTATTTTTTTAATTTTATAAAAATTAATTACAAATAATTTTTGTATATATAAATAAAATAAGAAACTGTATATGTTTTAGTATATGGTAATTAATTGAAAATTAAATAAATGAAAATATCGAATTTAAATCTTTTCGCCTTACCTCCTTTCTAATTTTTCATTTGGGGGTTTTTCTGTTTTTTTTTTTCGCCCAAAGAATGACAATGCGCATTTTTGCGTGCCTTACTGTTGGTCTACATAAAATTTCAAATGCGTCACATACATATGTACATATATAGTTTTACAACCTTTTTTCTCGCCGTAGACAGATTACAAATATTGTCTCTTTGTTGTTGACTGACGACGGACGGGCGGCCGACGGTAGCAAATGTGTGAATTAATGAAGTATAAAATAACAACGTAATTGTAGCACTAAGAGACCCTCAATTAGAACACAGATGCATTTACCGAACCCAACAACAATAACAACAACATAGTAAACAAAATAATTAAACATAAATTATTGATGTTTACCGTTAATTTTGTAAATTACTTAATACCAATTATTATTATTTTTTAATAACCCCATAAAAAGGTTATGGCTGAAAAGTTATGATCCGATGTTCATATGTTTTTGTGGGGTTATTCTTACATAAAAAACGTTTGCGAGTGACTTAAAAAATCAGTAAGGAAAGAAGTATAGTCGGGCTGGGTCAATCGGCATAGCTATGGATCTTTAATGCACCATTTACTAAATCTGAACCGATTTTCACGAAGCTTAGCACACATCATTCTAGACTTAATTCAGTAACCTATATCAAAATTCGTGCAAATCGAAAGATATATAAAGACTTTGGTGCACCAATTACCTTTAATCGGACAAAACTATATATGGGACTTATAAATAAATAAGAACCGATTTTCACGAAATTTATCACTCATCATTCATGACTTAATTTAGTAGGTTATACCAAATTTCGTGTAAATCGGAGGATATATAGGGACTTTTATGCACCATTTACCTAAAATCGCTCGAAAATATATATGGGAGCTATATCTAAATCTGAACCGATTTTCATCAAACTTAACACTCATCATTCTAGACTCAATTCAGTACGCTATGCCAAATTTCTTGCAAATTGGAAGATATATAGGTGCTTTGGTGCACCATTTACCGCAAATCGGACGAAAATATATATGGGGGCTATATCTAAATCTGAACCGATTTTCCCGAAACCCACCACTCATCTTTCTAGACTCAATTCAGTACGCTATGCCAAATTTCGTGCATGTCTAAGGATATAAGGGACTTGGGTTCAATATTTACCTAAAATCAGACGAAAATATATATGGGAGCTATATCTAAATCTGAAACGATTTTCACCAGTACGCTATTATAAAATTCTTGGCCTACGTCATATACTGAAAAAAGAAAATATGAACGTCAAGAGTAAAGTTCAATAACATCAGCGACAGGAGTGTTGGTCATAAAAACGAAAAAATAGGCAACGCAATGCAAGCAATGACAGTCAATGAACCGGCAATAACCTCACCAAATAAATGGGTTCACAATCAAAAAGTAACAACGAAAAATTATAAATATACCTAATCAATAAAAAGTGTCAATGTTCGATAGACAACCTACAAATTGTAAAAAGCACTTTACGTTGACATTACACATGAAGCCATGTGTAATGTCAACGTAATGTCAATTCCCATTCCGAAAGAATGGTGGCAACATTTTTTAAAAAAAAATTCCTGTTTTAGAAATAATAATAAAATGACGTTTGCTAATGTGATAAGAAACGATGGCGGCGGGTTTTGTTTATATTTCTTTTATATATGTATGATTATTTCACATGACTATATATACTATTACCGATGCTGATATGATGTGGATGGAATAATGAACACGCGTACAGAACATGACTGCTGAATGCAATTGAAAACAAAATATATATACATAAATAAAATATAAAATATAATTATTAATGCAATATAGATTATAATTTCTAAAAATATTCTTAAGATATTTATTTGCATACTGGTCATATAAGTACATACACACATAAATAGTATACAATATTTGTTGAACTAGAGCCAAAAACAAAAAAAAAAAGAAAAAAAAATTATGGCTATAATACACTTTTAAAAGTGAAAAAATAAATACCAAAATAAAAATCAAGTTCAATATGACCGACTATGTCTCGTACATATTAAAATCGTTGTGACGCCAAACTTTTATTTCCTCAAAAAAATACAATAACAACAAAAACAAATTAAAACAATATACAGTAAATACCACAAGAATGTGCCTATAAAGATAATATAATTTGTTGTTGGCGACTTATATGTACATTTGATAGACTATAAAAAAACAACAACAAAAATAAACAACCCAATATCGAACAAATATGTCATTACATAAAATAAAAAAAATTGTAAATATTCTACAATTTACCACCTTAGCAACAAATACTACATAAAAATAATTGTCTTCTACTTGAATTACCTAAACAAATAATCGAGAAATCTCGGTTGGCATTTCTCACATGGGTTTAATGGCATTTGGCCAGCAGTTGTTGAGTTTTTTGCCATAATTTTTTCAACATTTGTTTACATTTCTTATCTTGGCTGAGATATTATAAAATTCTTTAAATGGTCGGTTGATAAGGAGAAGGTTGTTGTTTTCCCCGCCTATTTTAAGATTTGTTTTCAGAATGCATTTCTATCTAATAAATGCGTATTTCAATGTGTCAGAGGCGCCAAATTAAACAACAAATACTACACACACACATTTATACTATAGTGAAAATTTTGTTGTTGCGGGAAAAATAAGACGTAGTAGTAGCTGCAGATTGCGCATTTATTACGTCAATATAGATTATACATTTCATACAGTAGCGTGTGTGTGTGGGGGTGGGAATTTTTGTTTTGCATATTTTCCTTTTCTTTGGGTAAACATACAGAAACTCTAGATATTGATTTTTCCTATATAGGTCAAGGTCAAATTTATTTTTTAAATTTTGCAATATATGTTTGTTATAATAATTTATTATATTTATTTTTTTTGTATTTCTCAAAAATTGTTTAAAAACATTTTCTCATCTACCCCAAAGGTATAATGACCGCATTGCTATTGTCTGCCTGACTGATTGCTAAAATAATGTATGGTGACGTGTAGCAGCAAATCGTGTTAAGGAGAAGAAAAAACAATTACTCAAAGTTCAATGTCGATTTTGTAAATTGTTAATGGGACATCCATGTAGAGGGTTCGATAAACTGTGTCTGGTCTCAGACAGTGCATACACCTCAGTGCATTCTTTTATGTCTTCCTCGTTTTATTGGGGTGGAAGGAAATGGATAAGATAATATTTATTTTATTTACTTATTTTATTTATTTTATATCTATCGTTGCTATGGGTGACAGGGACAGAAGATATTCTAAAGATGTACCGTAAATAGTGGACCTGTAATTAGAGTTTTATATGGAGTATATGAAATTCTGTACTACAAGACCCTGAATATAGCTTATATAGAGTACGACATACGACAAGTCTTAAACGACCAAAAACATATAAGGTAGCTTCCATGTAACGGAACCTACCGCATCACTTTAATTTGAAGAGTTTGGGCACGGGTTTTTGAACAAAATTCCCTGCTTTGCTTTCTGACTGCTTAGAAAATCTCTCTACCTAAATGATCATTATACCCCAAGCTTCGAAAACGTTTTTCAAACCAATATTTTGGGCCTTCAAGCTTATTCCTGAGTCTAAATTATATTTAAATATAAGCTCATTTTATATCTAACTTATCAATAAAGGACGTTATTAGTATATTTTTATAAAATTTCTGTAAATATAAGCCCTGCTTTTATATCTACAATTACCTTTCTAAGTTGAAATTATATTTAAATATAATCTCAATTGTTGTCACAAATTTGATCTAACCTCTATGCTAAATATACCCCACTCCTGCCTTATACGGCATTTACATTAGAACTTTTTACCGTGGTTAACCTACTTTATGAGGATTTATTTGGCATATATTCAAAGGAATTGAAAATTTAAACCCACTGGGTTAACCAAATCCGGTTAAATGTAAACGACCTTTTATACAGATCTTTAACTCCATTCCTACATATACATTATATTTAATATAACCTTTTTTTAATTTTATCTAACCTCAACAAATTTCGTTTTCTCTTTCCAGTCTACAGCATCGACACCGACAACCAGCAGCTTTACCACAGCCGGTAATCCTGATCGTGTTATAACTCGTTCAGCAACCTGTTTGGCATTGTTCGGCATTGCCTTGTCTTCGTTCAGTCTCAAGCAAATGTTGACAACTGGGGCCGCCAATAAATCACCAATTATGCGCAAATTTTAAAGTCACACCAGAAAACAATTACATTCACTTTAATTTAGAGTCATAACGAAAAGGAGGCTCTTTGTGTATATTTCTTATTATATAAAACATATTTTTTAAATTTGCTGCTGTATCATCAACATCATCAAAAATATCTATCTGATTTTTATTGGATCCGAAGAAGAGGAAAAGAAGATATGATTGAATTTTGTTAAATGTAGATGAAGAAAAAGCATGTGGAGGAGGAAGTAAATGTGCAGGATACAATGACGTCCCCAAAACTACTTTAATAAAAAACCAACAACATAATTCATCATGCTCTGGAGAACAAAACAGGAGAAGTAGAAGAAATACACCCAACTTTAAAGATGGACTAATGCCAGTTTTGATTTTACATTGCCTTAGCTGCAGGCGTATAATATAGACAAGTGGCAGTCAAGGAAATCCCATACACACACACATTATCACAAATCACAACCACTAAGCACAAAACGTAAAAGGAATACACCCAAAAAAGAAAGAAACCAATCAGCAAACATATGGAAAATGAATATGGAAGGAAATGCAAAGGAATATAAATGATAAGGACATATTTGTATTGTAAATGTGTGTAATTTTTATAAAATACGAAAAACAATATATGAAAGATACTCTAGTATTAGAAACAGAAACAATGTATAAGACACAAACGAAGAAAGGCAGCCATTAGCTTATTGTATATATCTTAAAAAAATGAAACCAACAATCATGAGTTATTGCCAGCTGCTGTTGTAGATGATTTTTTTCTAAAACAAAAGACAAATGCGCTTGAATTAGTTTAAAGATTTCTTTATGTATGTTCTTTCTCTTCATTTATCATTATATATTTTCTAGTTTTTACTGGCAAACCGTTATAGATTTGTAAGTAGGGCCATCGACGTCAGCATTGTCATAAAGATCTTTAAACTGTCATTTAATTAAAATCTCTGTAAAACATTTGTCTTTTGTTTTGAAAAAAAAAGAAAACAATACTTTTGAAAAAAGAAACAAACAAATTTTTAGTATCAATTTATATGTGCATGCTAATTTTTGTCCTTGATTTGAGTGTAATATTTTTATTCCCAATTTAGTTTCCTTTATTTTTCTTTTTGGTTATAATTTCAAAGAAATTTTGTTGTGTATTAGTTATAAAAAAAACTCTTATAATAATAAAACAAATGGTTCCATTATTTTTCAAAATTTTGTTTTTGGTTTTCTTTTTAATTTCATTTCGTTTTAATCTTTTTATTTTCGGAACAAATAAAATGGGTTCGTCATAAGTAAATGAATTGAGTGGTTTGTCCTTATATGTATTGATTCTCGCATTAAACTTGTCCTGCTTTTTTTCTTCTTAGCAAATTAGCTAATTTTTTTAATTATAATAAATGTCTTAAAAAATAATTTAAAAAAATTGTTTATATTTGTGGGTAGGTTAAAAAGGTGTCTGTTTTCATACTCAAAAATTATTAAAACTTCTCAAATGTATCAATCAGAAATTAAAAAAAGACTTTTGATTAATAGAATATTCTTGCAGTTTACTTGAACGAAGCAAAGGTTTTAATATACATCCGATGTAAAGGGACCACTTGGCATTTCGGTATTTTGGTGATTTCAGACACATTTTTCAACCGAATTGACTGAAATTTCATATTTTGGATTATCATTGGGTAGTAAATCTTTCACCCAAAATTTATCAATATGTCTGATATTGCTCTCTTATAAAGGAACCCCCTAATTTTATATATTTTGGGAATTATGGAAAATTTTTCCAAAATTAATTGGTTCTTATTTCATATGTTGGGCCCTGACTAGGCTGTAAATCTTTCTACCATAAATGATAAATAGCGATTCATGTTTTGATATAGTCCCTATATATAGGTACCCTCAGCATTCGGTATTTTGAGGATTTCAGACACATTTAATAATCGACAGTAATTTAATTCTCATTGAGTCCCATATACACCTTTAAAAGTTATCGGCCGTTTTAATATGTCTCTCATACAACGGTAACTCCTGAATACTCGGTATTATAATGATTTTTTACAAGTTTTTCAAAGGCGTTGATTCAAATTTTTTATTTTGCATTCCGATGAGGTTGGGAAATCTTCATATGTACCAAAACTTATTAGTATCGGCCCACTTTTTGGTATAGTCTCCATACAACCATAACCTCCAATACTCGATATTTTTTTGATTTCATACACGGTTTTCACCCCACCCATCTCCAATTTTATATTTAGGATTCTCATTGGTTCGCAAATCTTTTTACAAAAAAATAATAAATATAGGTCCATAAAGAGGTATAGCCCCCATATAGACTTTCTTTGCATAATTCGGTATTTTGAGTACTTAAGACACGCTTTTCAATTGGGTATAATTTCATAAAAAATATCGTATCTTTGGTTATAGGTCTCTATATAAAGATCCAGCTCTTTTATAGGTATTTGCATGGAGCTCTGCGCATTTCCTAATCGAAGTCGGTGTAATTTGCTACAGCAACAACCGTGATTTTAAACATAAATTATATCCAGATTACATACGAACCGCTGTATTTATTTCTATATCGTATATACAATTTAACCGCTGTACTGGTTAAACACAAATTTTAAATGCCCAAACAAGTCATCAAAAATGCTTTTTTAATCCACATCTTGTGGAAACTTAAAAATTTCTTTTTTTTATAAATATTCAATCTAACTTATATTTTTTTAAATCCATGACTTGTTAAATATTTAAAAAATAAAACTTTTAAAAATCCACTTCTTATCAATTGATTGGGTAATCATTATACAGTGGATAGTGTAACGAGTAATCATTTTACAGTGAATACCCTTCTTGTCTAAACAACAGTTGCATCAGCTGTTCAGTTGTCATTACGGTAATTGATGACGTCTGTCAGATTTTTTACACATCACAGAAAAAAATATTCTTTTGATTCTGCTGTTAGCTTGTCTTAAACTATATAAAATAAAATAATATAAAATGTTTATTTATTAAACATAAATTATATTGTGTAAAACAATAACAGAGAAGAGCACCATTAAACGAGCATATACGAGGAGGTGACTAATATCGTGTAACTACGACGACAATCCCCGCAGTCGAAGGAAATCGAATCAAATCTGCAGTGAAAAAAAAAAAACTGACACAGCTCATTTCCGACTGGCCAACAAAATGGGCATTAACGTTAGCCGACAAACCGATTTGGCCAGCAATGCGCTGCTGCAACAGTTTGTGGGACGCAGCCACATTGCTGCCGACGATGAGTTCTGGGCCAAGTTGCTGAACTACAACATCACAATGCCCGAAAATACACAGGATCAATTGAATTTGGACTCAAGGCTGGAATCTTTGTGTCAATCGTTTATTAGCAATAATCTAAAGACTGGTAATTTTGGTTCATTGATAACGGTGTTTTTAACGAAAACTTCGGAACTACTATCGCTATCCGATCAGGAGAGTAATATGCACATATGGCAGACATTTAACGCCTTGTTTATTATACGTTCGTTGGTGAAATATATCACAGAGACTGGTTCGGAATTTCAGTTGTTGCAACATTTTGAGGCAATTCCTAATGAGGAGTATTTAAAGGCTGAGGCAGAAGCGGCAGCTGCTGGCGCACAACCAGAAAGTACAGCAATAGCTGTGGAGGCAACTGAAAACGATGATCCCTCCGCCACATTGAAGGCAGCAGCTGCGGCTGCCGCTGTTATGGTAGATGGTTCCAAATTTGAAACCTTTATCGATGCAATTTTCAATTTGATAGTTGTGATTCCGGTTAAGTAAGCTTGTGAAGGAGATATACTTTTCCCAAATTGTTTATTAATTTATTTTATTTTCTACTTTCCAGAGAATTCACATATCACCTACATTTGGAGGCGGTCAACACACTGATAACCCTATTGTCTGTACATTTATTCACCCAACAGCCTACAGAAAAATCCATTATCTTCCGCACCGTGTACAAGTGCCAGCATGCTAATGTCCTGATGTCTGCCTTATTACATTTTGTTGCCCGGCTAGTGGAAGTGCCTCAGACAATGTTTGGCTCCGCAACGGCTGGCTCATTTGTTTTCGGCATTGCCGAGTCGTTGCTATCGATCTTCACCTTCCGCAAACAGCAAGATGTCTTAAGTGCCACACACTCCACAGGTGCTGAGCTATCACAACAATTCCGCACCCATTACCCCTTGGCCAATCAAAGTCTTCTGTTAATTTTGATACTCACCAATCATTGTACCACGAAAGAGAATTCATATCGTTCATCATTGTTCGGCTGTGCCGATTCAAAAGATGTTGCCAGCAAAGATGGTGCAACATTTCATATTGATTTTGGTGCTGTCTATGAAACATTGTGTCGGATTGTAACCATTGATCAGGCAACATTGTTGTTGTATTTGTTGCTACATCGCAATGAACGTTTTTATCGTTTTGTCATGGCCCAACAGGATTTGGAGAAATTGGTGACACCGATATTGCAAACGTTGTATCATGCGCCGGATAGTACATCTCATCATATTTATATGTCATTGATTGTGTTGCTGATATTGAGTGAAGATGATAGTTTCAATAAGAATGTTCATAATATTGTGAGTATATAACGAATAATTAAAAATATGTAACCTATAGAAGACCTTCTAGCTATAGATCTGTGATTTGTGAAAGGTCATCTGTATAAAGAAGGCCTTAAACAAGACTTCTGCGTATTGAACCGTTTTTTTATCTTTATTAGTCCTTTAGAATACCTTATAAAATATCCTATAGAAGGTATTCTCCATATAGATAAGCTATATAAAACCTTCTGCTTATAGAGAAAACCTTTCAGGGGCCTTATATAACTTAATAACCCGTTGGAGGTTTCCCCTATAAATTGCAAAGACTACATAAGCTTGCACCAGATCTATCAATTATTCTATATTAACTTCTTCATTTATTTTCACTCCTTCTTGTCTTCTCTTTTTTACAGATGCTTAAAAACATAACCTGGTACACGGAAAGAACAATATCGGAAATCTCGCTGGGTGGCCTATTAATCCTAGTGGTCATACGAACCATACAATATAATATGTTAAAAATGCGTGATAAATATTTGCATACCAACTGTTTGGCGGCCTTGGCTAACATGTCGGGACAATTTCGTAATTTACATCCATATGTGGCACAACGTTTAATCTCACTGTTCGAAACTTTGGCCAAGAAACATACTCGACTTGATGCTCAACTCAAAGAGCCGGTGAATAGTGCGGTATTTGTTAATGTTTCCACGACACCGGAAGATATGTTACAAGATCTAACGGTATTGGAAGAGGTTTTGCGTATGGTCTTGGAAATCCTTAATTCATGTCTGTCAAATCAATTGGTCTATTGTCCGAACTTGGTGTATACTCTGTTGTATAAACGTAGTGTCTTTGAAGGTTTTCGTTCACATCACGCCTTTCAGGATATTATACAGAACATAGATATGGTGAGTAGTTGAGGTAATTTTAATTTTTTATTTTAAATTAATTCGCATTTTTTTCATTTAGGTGGTGGGTTTCTTTTCGTCACGTTTACAACGTGTCCAGGAACAAAGAGGTGAATTGGGTGTCAATGAAGTATTCGAAGTTATTTCCAAGGGTGCCAGCCAATGGTCCAGCGATCGTTTGAGGGTAAGTAAACAAATTTATTTATTTTTTTGTTTATTAAATATTAAATTATTTTCTTTCAGAAATTCCCCGATTTGAAATTCAAATATGTCGAAGAAGATGCCCCAGAAGAATTTTTCATTCCATATGTGTGGACTTTAGTGTGTAAATACGGTTGTGTTCACTTTAGTTCGGAAAGCATTAAGGGCGTGACCACCGAAATATCTTGCTAATATAGTGTAGATTTTGAAACATTTCTATAATAAAAATAAGAAGAAGCATAGCGCGCGATATATAATCCAATGGAATCTAAAATAGTCTTAACATTTTTCCACATACATACATGATTATTTTTACAAAAGTTTCCAATATTCCTTTTTTTTGTATAATTGTTCTGTGTAATAGTTCTCCATACAAAAACAAAAACTTTATTAACTAAAAAATGTTCTTAAAAAAGGTTACCTTGTGAAAAATGTGTAGTTTTGCCTTTAAAAATATTTTTTTGCCATAAACGAAATTAAAAACCCCTCCACTCATCCTCCTTCCCCCTTCCCAATAAATATATATACTTATTATATACATTATATATAACCTACATATTATATACAATTTTGATTCGATTATATATATTAAGTTTAAGTTTGTATTTAGCAAAGCGTAAACAAACAACATTTACAAAAACCCAATAACAAAAGTATGTTTTTTTTTTCTTTTTTAATCGAAAACAAAACAAAACCAAATTCTGTCCACATCTTCTAATTGTTGAAAAAAAAAAAACAAAATTTTAGAACGCAACCAGAAGGATATGAAAAATAGATCATAACATATGGTATTTGACATGTTTTGTAAATTACTTACACACACACAAACATCCTGACAACAACACACTATACACAATCTTATTATTCTAATTATTATAAATTAAAAATATATATAAATAGTGAAAACCACGTTTCAAGTAAAATGAAAATTAGAAATAATACGAAAGAAAAAAACTGAAAATTATGAACGTCTCTAGGAATAATTTGCAATAATAATATGTAATAATAATAATAATATAAAAAGATTGACTATAAATATATACACATACATATGAAACTTGTAAATGGATTTTAAATTATTGTAGCTTGTAAGATGGAAGGAAACAAGCAGTGATAGCAACTGCAGTGAATTCTCTTCTGAAACAAAATATTGTTTGAAATATGTTTGGGGATGGCGCCCAAATCTGATGAGGGATTGTATTTTTATATCCAGAAAGTTTTCTATTAGAAGTATAATTACGTATAATTTTTCTTAAATAACACTTTTTGGAAACCATTTTTCTTAAAGAATACTTTTTCAAAACCATTTTTCTTAAAGAATATTTTTTCAAAACTATCCAAAGGCGTGGATTTTTTAAAGAATATTTTTTCAAAACTATTTTTCTTAAAGAATATTTTTTCCAAACTATTTTTCTTAAGGAATATTTTTTCAAAACAATTTTTCTTAAAGAATATTTTTTCAAAACAATTTTTCTTAAAGAATATTTTTTCAAAAAAATTTTTCTTTAATAATATTTTTTCAAAACTATTTTTCTTAAAAAATATTTTTTCAAAACAATTTTTCTTAAAGAATATTTTTTCAAAACCATTTTTCTTAAAGAATATTTTTTCAAAACTATTGTTTTTAAGGAATATTTTTTCAAAACTATTTTTTTAAGGAATATTTTTTCAAAACAATTTTTCTTACAGAATATATTTTCAAAACTATTTTTCTTACAGAATATTTTTTTAAAACTATTTTTCTTACAGAATATTTTTTCAAAACTATTTTTCTTTAAGAATATTTTTTCAAACCCGTTTTTCTTAAAGAATAGTTTTTCAAAACTATTTCTTTTTAAAGAATATTTTTTTAAAACTATTTTTTTAAGAATCTTTTTTCAAGACCCATCCAAGGCGTGGATTTATTAAAGAATCTTTTTTCAAGACCCATCCAAGGCTTGGATTTATTAAAGAATCTTTTTTCAAGACCAATCCAAGGCGTGGATTTATTAAAGAATCTTTTTTCAAGACCCATCCAAGGCGTGGATTTATTAAAGAATCTTTTTTCAAGACCCATCCAAGGCGTGGATTTATTAAAGAATCTTTTTTCAAGACCCATCCAAGGCGTGGATTTATTAAAGAATCTTTTTTCAAGACCCATCCAAGGCGTGGATTTATTAAAGAATCTTTTTTCAAGACCCATCCAAGGCGTGGATTTATTAAAGAATCTTTTTTCAAGACCCATCCAAGGCGTGGATTTATTAAAGAATCTTTTTTCAAGACCCATCCAAGGCGTGGATTTATTAAAGAATCTTTTTTCAAGGATCCAAGGCGTGGATTTATTAAAGAATCTTTTTTCAAGACCCATCCAAGGCGTGGATTTATTAAAGAATCTTTTTTCAAGACCCATCCAAGGCGTGGATTTATTAAAGAATCTTTTTTCAAGACCCATCCAAGGCGTGGATTTATTAAAGAATCTTTTTTCAAGACCCATCCAAGGCGTGGATTTATTAAAGAATCTTTTTTCAAGACCCATCCAAGGCGTGGATTTAATAAAGAATCTTTTTTCAAGACCCATCCAAGGCGTGGATTTATTAAAGAATCTTTTTTCAAGACCCTATTTTTTGGAGGTTATAACAAGTTCGTCTCGGTTGGACTGTACGAACTTTTTACTTTATTTGAATATGTTTCATTTGTTTTAAAATATTTAGAAATTTTCTCAAACATTCTGGAAATAGTATTCGAGAAAACTAACGATGATCAATAAATCACACGAAATAACTATTTAAAATCGGAAATATGTTGGGGCCATAAAATAAACAAACAAATATGCAAATAAATATTGCTTTGATTTTGATAAATTTTTATGAATGAATGTCTGTCTTTTTTTGTTCCGTTTGTGGTCGTATAACAGATGTAGTGCTGTTATGGCCAAATGACATAATTAACACTTTTTTTATTGGTGTGTGTGAATATTTCATTTCAATAAAATGTTGATCTTTTGCACACTCTCGACATCGATACCGAACCGTTAAAACAATTTTGAAGATTACCATTAAATATGTCAAATAAGATTTTGGTTTGTTTTTGTGTTTGGCTATTTCATGTGGATGAAATCGAAGCTGTTGTTTTGGATCGGAAATGATGAATGCCTTTGGGCGATCTACAAAACACATTTCGCTATGTTTGTTTACTGTTTTTTATTTTGGAAATGACAAATGGAGATAAAATTGTGTATGGTTCGATTTGTTGTTGTTTTGGATAGTTATTATTTGTTTTTGTTGGATTGCTGTTATTTAAACTAATGTTTAACGTTTTAAACATCGGTACTATCTTGTTAACCTAGACCTAACTTTAGTTTTTGATGGTTTATTTACCAAACAAAAAATGTGGGGGTTTGTATTTTGCAAAGATGGAAATTGGCGAATGACGTAGAAATTCCAAGAATAGTTTTTAAGGTGATATTTCAAATTTTGGCATTAATGGACTATTTTGAGATGGCAATAACGTACATTATTTAACGAAGAAGAGTTTCACTACTTCAAATACGTTTTATTCCCCGAAAAAAAACTCAGGGAATAAAATAGGGAAAACGGAATAGATTCAATAGGAATTACTTTCGGAAAAAACGGATTTGGTAAATATTGACCGTGCATGATTGATTTACATATTTGTTGTAAAATAATTTGTTGTTATATTAAAAAAATAAATAAACAAATTAAGGAGGTATTTTGTATATCGAAGGCTTTAGGCCTTTTTATTAGAGGAATATTTTGAGGGCTTAGAAAATTTTGTTTGACCAAGTTTATAGAAGAAACATACATATAGGGGAAGAAACTATTATTATTTTTTAATAGAACAAATGTTGAGGCCTTTAGGATTACTTTTTAGTGTAGAACAACAATCGTTCGACCACGTAACTTAATTTTTACTATAGAAAATAATTTTAAAAGAGATTCTGCAAATGGTTTCTATCAAAAAAAAAAAAAAAAATAGGTTTTGAGGACCCAAGATTTCCGATTTTTTTGTGTCTATATAAAAAAAGAGATTTTTTCTTATAAGAAATCAAGTAAAAATTTGTTTAAGTTCGGCTACTTTGCACCATGAGGCTGATATTAAGTTCCGCTACTTTGCACTTTTATATGTCGGCTATGATTTGGTAAGTTTGTGCCAGAAACATTCAGCGCATTTTTTCTATAAAATATAGTAGATTTCATATTGTTAAAAAAATACAGTCCTGGTTTTTATACCCTTCACCACACTGCGATACAGGGTATTATGTCTTTGTGCATATGTTTGTAACAGGCAAAAAGAAACGAGATAGACAAATGGTTCCTGTTGAGAATATGCATAGAATCACTTTCTGAGTCGATTTATGCATGTCCGTCCATCCGTCTGTCTGTCCATGTTAAATTGTAAACAAAGTACAGGTCGCATTTATGATCCAAATTGGATGAAATTTGGCATAGGTCACTTATTCGGTCCAAGGACGAACCCTATTGAAATTGGGAAAAATCGGTTCAGATTTAGATATAGCTCCCATATATATTTTCGTCCGATTTAAGGTAAGTGGTGCGCCAAAGTCCCTAAATATCTTTCGATATGCACGAAATTTGGCATAGCGTACTAAATTAAGTCTAGAATGATGTGTGCTAAGTTTCGTGAATATCGGTTCAGATTTAGATATAGCTCCCATATACATTTTCGTCCGATTTCAGGTAAATTGTGCGCCAAAGTCCCTAAATATCATTCGATTTGAACGAAATTTGGCATAGCGTACTAAATTAAGTCTAGAATGATGTGTGCTAAGTTTCGTGAATATCGGTTGAGATTTAGATATAGCTCCCACATATATTTTCGCCCGATTTTAGGTAAATGGTGCCCCAAAGTCCCTAAATATCATTCGATTTGCACGAAATTTGGTGTAGCGCACTAAATTAAGTATAGAATAATGTGTGTTAAGTTTCGTAAAAATCGGTTCAGATTTAGATATAGCTCCCATATATATTTTAGTCCGATTTTAGGTAAATGGTGCGTCAAAGACCCTAAATATCTTTCGATATGCACGAAATTTGGTATAACACACTAAATTATGTCTAGAATGATGTGTGTTAAGTTTCGTGAAAATCGGTTCAGATTTAGATATAGCTCCCATATACATATTTTGTCCGACTTAATGTAAATGGTGCACTAAAGTCCCTATATATCTTTCGTTTTGCACGAATCTGGTCTAGCCAACGATGTTGCTGCAGCTCGATCCGTCCATGTCGATGTCCGAGATTATATGGTATATTCTACTTTCATTACTGGTTTCTATTAAACCAGTTCTACTCCTGCTGACCAAATTTTTTATAATATTTTTATCTGAGAATATAACGATTTTTTCTATAGAGGAAATATTGTCCTAATGGTCTACGAAATATTGATTAAACCAAAGTCCTGAGGAACTTCAATAGCCTAATTCATTGGGTCTATGAACATTATTTTTTTATTAAAAAACATATTCCTAATAAGTCACAATTTTTTTTTGTAGAATAAAAACAAATTTCCGCCTTTTGGTTATCATCTAATTCGTTTTCCCCCAGAATTATGTAATTCCCATTAACTATCTCAAAACAATATTGAAAATAATAATAAACAAAAAGCAATTTATCATCGACATAAAATTCCAATTAATAAAAAACATATTCCCATATTTACTCCACAGAAAATAAAAACTGCAAAAGGTGAATTACCCTTTGGGGAATTTTTCACACAGAAAAACAAAACATAAATCAATATCTAAAAATAGTTTTGAAAAAAAAACAGAAATGTAAACATATAAATATTCATGGGAGGATCTGTAGAAAATACGCACTATTAAACAAACCAAAAAAAAAAATTGAAATGACGCCAATTTTTCAAACCTAAGTTGGCAAAGAGAAGAAAAGAGAAGTGAAGAGAGCAGCGAAAATAAAATGCGGGTTAATAATAGGTTATTGACACTATGGTGTATAGTTTTCCCCCATTCCCCATATGAAAACAAATGTCAGTCATTTCTTTTGCAATGGGAGAGTGATGAGGGGAGAGGGGATTATATTAGAGTAATGGATGGCTTTGCATAATCCGCACATTTAATTCAAATTACAATAAATACAAAAACAACAACTACTATTTAGAACTACAAACATCTGAAAAAAAACCAAGCCATTAGAGTTTATTCACCTTTTGTATTGGTGCACAACAATGATCGGATCGATGCACCCAAAACTAACACCCACCAGCCACCACCAACTACAACAACATTCTTGGCCAAGTGCCAAAGTGAATTAAAAAAACCAAACCTAAAAAGAGAGGTAATGGGTGGATGGGTGTTTCAAAGGGGGGCTTGATACTCTTTAATAATAAAAACATGAACATAAATTCTATACCGGCAGGTAATTTTTTTCCTCTTTATCTAATGCCAATGGAAACTACGAGAATAGTGACGACGATGACGACTGACACGATAGTGTTGCCGATGTTGATGATGACGACTTTAAGCAAATAAACTCCACAAGAATAATTCTCTGGAAAATACTACAGAAAAATTACCTTTAATGTAGATCTCTTGCTCCTTCACCATGTTGGTTGCACTAGGGGCCATCATCCTAATCACCACTAGTTGTTACGGAAAAAAATTAAACAAAAAAATTAATAACAAAAACAATAACAATAATGTATTGCAAAAGATCTTTGCAAATAGTAGTAGCAGTCGAATAAACAAACCATGGCTTGTCTTTGGTCGGTTAGTTAGTGACTGGCCAATGAATGGATGGGTAACGTGGTAATTTATGAATTATGATAATCTCAATGTGCAGCAGGGGCTGCATTGCGGTGTGGGGAGAATTGTTTGTATATCCATAAAAGAAATAAAAAAGTAAACAAACAATGTTGGTTGGTTAGTAATGGCCACTATCATAATTGCTATGGTAAGCATAATTATCATCATGGTTAAGACGCTTTATAAATGAATTACTACTATTTGACCGAACTTTAATAACTTTCCAGAAAATGTGTGTTATAGGCAGAAAAGAAAAAAGTAGAATTAAAAAAAATTATTGATATGTACTAGGCCATTTAAATAGCGATGAAGTTAAGAATGTTTTTTAGAATACCTTGAAATATTTTTTTTTCTAGAATACAGGACTTTTATACCGTTCACACACTGTGGTACAGGGTATTATGTCTTTGTGTCTTTATTATGTATTTGTAAAAGGTAAAAGGAAACGAGATAGACACATGGTTCCTTTTGAGAATATGCATGGAATCACTTTCTAAGTCGATTTATGCATTTCGTTCGTCTGTCTGTCCATGTTCAATTATAAACAAAGTACAGGCATTTATGATCCGAATTGGATGAAATTTGGCATAGTTCACTTATTTAGCCACGAACCCTATTGAAATTGGGAAAATCGGTTCAGATTTAGATATAGGTCCCATATATTTTTTCGTCCGATTTAAGGTAAATGGTGTATCAAAGTCCCTGACTTAAGTCTAGAATGATGTGTGTTAAGTTTCGTGCGAATCGGTTCCGTTCCAGAAAAGTTGGAAACAATTTACAAATGTCCGTCAGTTCGTCTATCTGGTCGGTGGTGCACACAATAACTATCAAACTCAAACAGTAACCTTTCATCCAAACTTTGCACATCGTAATATTTCTTCCAAACTTAGTTAAAGTTCGAACATGGTGAATATCAATCCATTTTTACGCGTAAATCCCTTACGCGTAAATCTCTTATGTTCAAAATTTCGCTAAAATTTAATTTTATAATATCATGCGAGCATACTATTCGTTTTGAACCGAACTTTGTTAGCAATCCTAGATCAAGTTCGAAGATGGGACCCATTGTTCCCCTCCTTTTGGTACCTCCCCCACAAATGGTCAACATTTTATAAATCCAATATCAGGCGAACGGTCTATCCGATTTGAACCAAACTTTGTACAAACCTATATTAAGTCCGAAGATGGGACCCATAGGTGGTCCACACCTTCTCCCCCACAAAACTTAAGTATTTATAAATCTAATATCAGGCGAATTGAATGCCCGGTTCGAACCAAACTTCACACAGCCTATTATCTTTACCAAGTCCGAAGATGGGGCTCATTGGTCCACTCCTTCTGGTACCTCTTCCAAAAAATGTTCAAAATTTTGCTACAAATGAATATTTATAATATCATGCAAATATACTATCAGATGTGAATCAATCTTTGTGCAGCCAATTATCTTTACCAAGCATAGATGAAGTCCGAAGATGGGATCCATTGGTCCACTGCATCTGGTACATCCATTACAAGTGGTAAAAATTGTCAATGCAATGTCCGATTTGAACCAAACTTTACCAAGTTTATATCAAGTCCAAATGTGGAACCCGTCGGTCTTCTCCTTCTTTTGTATGCTCTTTTATGGGGGAGAAGTTGTATTAACATAATAATCTTCTGCAGGGTCTAAACAAACAGACCGAAGACCTTCTATGAATAACAAGTCTTCTGAATTCACTAGATCCTCTATGGATACAAGATATAGGTTCCCACATTAGCCATGAGGTTGTGGGTATAAATATTCGCTAGGTTTTTACTCGATAAAGGATCTTCTGCAAACCCTCTATACACAGAAGACCATATGAAGGTCGATTTATAATAAATGCGGATTTATGTAAACAGAAGAAAGTGTGTTTATCCGCTTTTAATAAATGCTAAGGACCCACTATACACGGATGCCCTTTCAAGGATCCTCCATAGATAGAAAACATTCTGTAGGAAGTTCTATAAGTCTTATATAAAAAACATGCTGCCGGTCTTGTGAAGGTCCTTTATGGGACTTCTGTAAATAAATATACATTTTGCAGGGTCTAAATTTATAAACAGAATGCATAACGTAGGTCATTTATGATTACTACATATCTTCTTCCATTCAGTATATATAGAAGACCCTCCCATAAAAAAAAACACTTTACATAGAAACTTTTGTGTGTCTTCTATAGAAAAGATACAATCGGTAGATACTATTTGATTATAAGTTATTCTGGATATCATAGCTAGTTCATTTACGGACAGGTCTTCTTTAGATGGATTTTTTTCTAATGGCTTTCTAGAGATAGTTCAACTATATATAGATTCTGCTGATGTTCTATAATTTA
Organism: Musca vetustissima; assembly: GCF_032173495.1. Classification (NCBI taxonomy): domain Eukaryota; kingdom Metazoa; phylum Arthropoda; class Insecta; order Diptera; family Muscidae; genus Musca; species Musca vetustissima. Next base: position 418,907 of record NW_026882742.1, on the reverse strand, counting down.
TAGGTTCTTCAGTTGGTTCTCTATTAATATGATAGAAAAGGTTCTTTAAGTTCTTTATAGACAAAAACCCTTCTGTAGGCTATAGTAATGGAAGACCTTCTACATGTCCTCTCTGTGGCTTCTCCTTCAGATATAAACGCTGCTATAAATAATATACCTCATGTACATCCTTTTTTCCCAATCAACTTTGTTGGCAGATAAAAGACCTCCTCTAGCTCCTCCCATAGATATTATCCTCGATAAACTCTCATATAGATAATTGACCTTATAGACATCCCGACCAACTTTTTCTTTGGACTGTTCCAGAAACTGCCAAAATTTTTCTATTAATCGAACTTTAAATTTTAATTTTGAAAAATTTTCCACTTTTTTCAAATAAAATTAAAAATTGTTTTTTGTTTATTTTTAAATAATGTATTTTATTTATTATTGTTTTCAATATATATATTATAAATAAGATTAAAATTACAGCACATATTGGACCAATATAGTCAACAATATTTTCAACTTAATACTATTTTATAGGAAACATTATTTTGGTTGTGTGTTTTGGAATTTTCAGAAAATAAAATTTTCTTAAATTAAAAAAATAAAATAGAATAATAATAAATATTGAAACAAAAAAGCGATTTTTATAAATAATAAACTAAACAAAAAATAACCGAATTTCCTTTTTTGGATTAAATCCTTAAAGCTATCGGTTCCCCAGTTTTTGGCCATACAAATATTAATGCTCCAAAAATAAGGAACCTTTTTTTCTTTCTTTTTTAAAATTTATCACACTTGAAATTAATTATTAAAGTTACAAAATTTTGGAAAAAATACTTAAAATACGATATTTTGGAAATATTCAGGATGCACCTCCTTACATGCCCTGACAGGTGGCCATACATGACTTGTAGCTGGGGAAATTATTGTCATTACCATCACAACCGCCAAATTTAAATTCCACGCAATCTTTTTTCTGGGCATCGTAACTCCAGCGTGGTATCAGGGCCCGACATACACCCTTGCGGGCTGGCATACGGCAGAAATCTTTGGGCTCACGTCTTTCAGCTTCCTTGGCACCGGGTACATCATCTAAAGACATTGCCTCAAATAGCTCCGAAACATCATCATATAAATCGTAGGGTTTGGCATCTACAGATGGGGTATGGAGACATAGCAGCATCACACAGATGACAACACTGACCATGCACAACACAGCTGAGGTATTACGAATTTTCCAGAACATTTTTGCAATAAATATATTTTTTTTAAATTATTTTATTTTTTTAATTTTCAAAAACACTTTCACAATTTATGGATTATTGAAATGTGGCGCCCAAATGTTTTTAGATTTTTAATGTTTTGTATATTTTTATTTCTGACCAATTTCGCTGGGTTGGTTTCTCTGTTGAAGTGTATGAAGCAACTGAAGCAGAGGCTTAAGCCGCATGTGGTTATATACTGTTTTTCAACTTTGCAAAAAATATAACGCAAGGCAGCGCAGAGCAGCGTAACGTTAAAAAACCGAAGCGAAGTGCTGTGACGTGATGTTGTAAAGGCAGGCAAAATCAACAGCCAACATATGGAGGTGATCGCAGCAATGGTGGTGGTATCCACAATTAAAAGTCCCCGCCGTCGAAAATAAACAACAGTTTTACCCTCACGCCGACCCCATCACTAGGTTCGCAAAGCGTACACGCAGCAATTGCGAATATTGTTCTCAGTGCAAAAATTTCGTCACTAGTTGGGTGTTAATTACGCGCCATACGCCCTTCTGGCCCAGCAGGGTCCAACGTTTTATTTCTCCGAGTAATGTGTGGTTCTCTATAGCTCTTCTCTCCCTTTCTCTCTCTCTCGCTCTCTGTTTATGGCTATGGCCCACTGCACATGCGTCACGTCACATTATTATTTTTTGTTTGTTTATGGTTTGTTTTGATTTTTTCTTTCACGTTGTTGTTGTTGCGGGTTTTACCAATTTGTTTTGGCCAAAAAATTCACTATGGCCACCAGGTTTGTTTTGCTTTGTGACGTCTTTGTTTATCATCGGTTGGCTGTTAAGTCAGTTATGTTGAATTTTTCTTTAGCGTTACTCTACGAAGTCTTCTGCTGCTTTGTGTGTGTATGCGGAATTACTTTGTATTTTCGAAGTTAATCATCATTGCTTTGTTGCCCATTGTACTTGCCTACATACGCTGTAGTACTTAGTGTACAATACGTCATTATTTAATAGTTTTTTTTATTATCGAAGTAAAAAATTTAATTGTTTTTATAAAGAAAAATAATTCCGCATTCGTTGGGGGGGAAATACCAGCGATTTAACATATAAAAGGGAAATATGTTCAAGTATGGGCCATTGAGTTTCCAAATGGTCGAACATTTTTGAAAAACAAAAATAAAATCTAGTCCGAAAGTAAAGAAGAATGTATATAAGATATATTATCTATATAAGAGTCTATAGAGGGTAATATCTACGGAAGAAACTAAGAGGAACCTTCTAACATTTGTTCGGAAGGAAAATAAGGATGTATATAAAACCAATAATCTATAGAAGAGAATATAGAGGGTGATATCTACAAGGGAGAAGCTAGAGGGAGTCTATTATCCGCAAGAATAATTTGGAAGGAAATGCAGGTGGTAATAAGGTCTATTATGTGTAGAAGAGTCTATAAAGTGTAATATATACGTGAGAAGATAGATGGGATTTTCTATCTGCAGAAGACATATATAAAGAAGACAAATAGAGAACCTATGGGAGTCCTATCGAACCTTTTCTATCCCAGATGAATACTTCTTTCAATGGAGAATCTATGGAAGGACTTCAATATGTGGAGGATCTACCTAGAGTCTTCTATTGCCTACTAACGAACGTATAATTTGTAGAGAATAAGTTTTTATATAAGGAGGTCCCACAGAAGATCTTGTAAACAGAGAGGTCATACAAAAGACATTTTTTCATAGAAGACCTTTCAAAAATCCTATGTTATGGAGGGAGGACTCATATTTATCGCGAACCTATTATGTGCAGAAAAAATTTGTGGTCGGAAGGAGATGAAATGATGTATATAAGTCCTATTATCTATATAAGAGTCTATAGGGCAGGGACGTACGAAATGAAATTTTTTCACAGTAAATTTATGTCTGCAACAGCGAATTTTTTCATTTTGTACTACCGGGACCCCCCCGAAATGAAATCCTGTGTACGTTGCTGCTATAGGGTATAATATTGCGGGAGTAGCTAGAGGGCTCTTCTATTTGGAGACAAAACCACATTTGTTCGGAAGGAAAAGAAAAATGTCTATAAAGTCTATTATCTATGTGAGGTTTATAGATGAAGAACCTAGATGGTGTCTTCTATCTGCAGAAGACATATGAAGGCGTTTTAATTTGAAAGGACCCGACGCAGATCTATCCACCATATATAGATAGTGTGCAGGTCCTTAAGGAAGGTCATCTATTCATATGAGGAAACCTATACAAGGTTTTGTATTCATAGAGAATCTTGAGAAGGCAGACGATTTCATGGAGGATCTAAATTAGGTCCCCGTTCTATTTATTTAGCCGACAGGAGGTCTTATGTTTATAGAAGACCCACAGTAGCTCCTGCCTTAATTATATATAACCTATTGAGACCTATATAAGATTTTCAACTCAAAGAGGACTCAAAGAGAGAAGGAATCTTCTTTATAGAAGGTCATATAGAATGTTTTCCATCCATTCCGTCTTTGGAAGGTATTCCATAAATAGAGGACCATCAATACGGAATAGAAGTTGAACCTTCAGAAGGTCTCCTGCTTACACCAGTCATATAAAAGATATAATATTTATAGTGGATCAATAGAAGACCTTTGAAAATACTTTTATCCATAGGATCCAAAGGTTATTTATCCATTATATTTTCTATCAATTTCTTTTAGACATCGATGAAAATCACTCCTCCAGCATTTTCCCTTCTCCTCTTAACTCCGTTAATATCAAATTCACCAATTTACTTACTAGCCAAACGACTTTACAAAGTGAATAGTGGTATTCAGTGTAGTCAGACGCATATACCCATTCACAACAAAAACAGTAACAACAACAACGACAGCAACAATTTAATGCCTTCACCCGAACCGTAAAATGTTGAAATTATGACCGAAATGAGAGTTTAATCGAAGTACGTGAACGGAAAAATGAGAATTTGAGTGCAACATGGGAAATGCACGTACGACGAACGAACGTACGTACGGCGATTCACCTGGAACATCTTCTTCGTCTTTGTTTTTCTTTTTTTCCTTCAGATGTTGAAATGCCTGTTTTTTTCTTCTTCTTTGTTTCTTGCCATAGCTTTATTTCATCCAGAGTTTGGGGTTTTGGCGTATTGGTGGCCTATGATTTTTTTTCTACCATGGATGACATGAATGGGGTAAATAAATATTGTGTGAGACTGGTAGCCTTGGCTTCTGGCGAGAAGGTATATTGTATGGGGACAGTGGTAAAAACTGAGGATTTTTTCTGTAGACAAAAAAAAAAAAAAAATAAATAAAGAGCTTGAGGTTTTTAGGGATGGACTTGGATTTAAGTGCTAAAGTATCGCTTCCTATAAAATAGCTAAAGGTCTTTCTCTAGAAGACCCAAAGCTTTCGTATTGAAAATGAATGAAGGACGTATTATTAATAAGAATACTTTTCCAAGCAGATGACCGAGAAGCCTCCAAAAGATCTTCTTATAAAGTCTCAGATTTTTAAATCGAAATTCTGGTCGTCCATATGTAGACCATATTGTTTACTACAAAAAGGTCTTTTATATAAGGTCTTATTGTAGTAGAATTTCTATCCTATAAGAAGACTTATTGGTGTAGAGAGGCAGACAATTCCCTATTCTGAGATGATCTACGTTAAGTCTTTTGTCTATTTGCTTGGACCCTAAGAAGGTTTTAAATTTATAAAAGACTCGCAGAAGTTCCCCTCCATGAAGAACCCAAAGAAGACTTGCAGAAGATTTCCTACTCCAAGGTTATCAACTGTTCCAGTTCTTTCATAGGAAAAAGACCTTCAGGTCTTCTATGGGAAGAAATAGACCATCAGCTCTTCTATGGGAAGATGACAACAAGTTTCAGCTCTCCTCTCTCTTCTTCTCTTCAGAAAATATTCAGCTCTTCTACGTCTCAAAAGATAAATTTATAGAAGACTCACAGAAGTTCCCAGCCATGAAGAACCCAAAAAAGACTTGCAGAAGATTTCCTATTCCAAGGTTATCAACTGTTCCAGTTCTTTTATAGGAAAAAGACCTTCAGGTCTTCTATGGGAAGAAATAGACCATCAGCTCTTCTATGGGAAGATGACAACAAGTTTCAGATCTCCTCTCTCTTCTTCTCTTCAGAAAATATTCAGCTCTTCTACGTCTCAAAAAATACCCTCAGCCTTTATATGGGAAGGAGTAGGCCGTCAACTCTTCGATGAGAAGATGAAGAAGACTTTCAGATCGACTGGGAGGGATAAAAAGACTTTAAGCTATTCTTTGGGGAAAAGAAGCATTTCAGTTCTTCTATTGGATGATGAAGATCTTCTGTTCATCAATGTGAAGAAGACATTTAGCTCGTCTATAGAACTACATGACCTTAAGCTCTTCTTTGGAATGCGGAAAATCAGCTCTAGTGGAAAAGGAAGACCTTCAATTTTTTTAGGGAACGAAGAAGCATTTCAATTTCTTTGGGGGAAGAAGAAGTTCTTCAATTCATGTATAGAAAGAATTCCATCATCACTTCTCTAGAATGAAGAAGAAGCTCAGAGGTCTACCTCTACTGTAGAGATGTGACCATGAAGACCTTCAGTTCTTCTATGGGATGATGAAGGCTATTAGCTCATCTATAGGTAAAAGAAGACCTTAAGGCCTTTTAGATGAAAAGAAGAAGTCTTCCTTGGGAAGAAGACCATAATTTCTTGTATGGTAGGAAAGAATCTTTTAGCTCTTCTATGGGAGGGAGAAGAAGACCTTCAATAATTATATTATAAGAATTCTATTCAGCTCTTCTATGGGAAGAAGAAGAAGGCCTTCATCAGTTCCATAGGATGAAGAAGAAGGCCTTCATCAGTTCCATAGGATGAAGAAGAAGGCAATTATTTATTTCTACTGGTTTTCAAAAATAACGCTCATTGGTCTTCTATAAGACAGCTATTGATCTCCAATCCACAAGAAGTCCCATTGGTAATTTATAAGAAGGATCCTGAGTCTTCCATAGGAAGGACGTATTGATCTTCGATTATAAGACCCATTGATTTTCGATAAGAAGATCCATTGGTCTTCGATAAGAAGGTTCATTTGTCTTCTATAAAAAGGTCCATTGATTTTCTATGCCCACGTTGATTTTCTATAAAGAGATCCATTGGTCTTCCATAAGAAACCCATTAGTCTCCTATAAGGAGGTCCATTGGTATTCTATAAGAATGCCAATTGATACAAATAGTAAAAAAATATTGATCTTTGGTCCGTTATACCGTTGGTCTTCCAATGGTCTTATAAAAAGGTCAATAAATCTTATATAAGAAGGCCTTTCAGTATTACAAGTACATTCCGTTTTTATAAGAAGACCTATCGGTCCCCTCTCAAAAGTCCCCTCGGTCTTTATATCATTTGGTCCTTTATATGAAGACTCTCTACAAAATGTTTCATAGAATATGGAAAGTTCTTTTAATAGAAAGTACCCAATATTTCCTTATAGAAGAACAAAAGATCTTCTAACTGAAATTCAGGTCAATTTCTAATAGAAAATTTCTAAAAAAAATCACAGTGGTTCCCAGTGCCTATAAAAACCATTCTACATCCTGTTGCGTTTGTTGTTATTCTAACTCCTCGTGTTCATTCTCATCCTTTTGGCAATTCAGCCTTAGTCGCCACATAAACAAACGGTGTGTGTATGTGTGTGTGTTTGGTGTTCATGCATTTTTTAGCACAGTCTTACACTCCCGATGGATGGGTATGCCTGGCTGACAGCCTGGTTGGTTCGTTGGTCTTGTGTGGTGTTCAACGTATCGCACATGAAATCGAAAGAAAACTGTTGCTCTTTTTTTTTCACTAGCTCCTCATGGACTCCCTCCAGTATGGCCTACGGTATGTTATCTCAGTTAGGAGTGAGAAAAAAATACCATCACTCCAGCTTTTCCCTGTGAAAATCATTTTCATTGTTTTGCTGTTGTTGTTATTTGTTTTGGCTGAGTGTTGGTGAGTGTAAGAGGGAGAGAGTGTGTCTCTGTATGTGTGTGGGTAACAATGTGTACATCTTGCCCGAGGGGATATGGAGGTAAAAAAAAACAAAAAGGATAACAGCGAAATGGATATATTTGCGAAGTGCTACAATTGTAAAAAGAGAAACAGATGTAAAGAAGAGGATCTATGGGGGTAAAGTGGGCTACAAGGTACCCTATACACTTTAGGTCTCGGTATTTATAGGAATTTGATAAAGTATTCAAACCTCTGACATATTGTCTTCGAATGATCGAATATATTTACATATCAGCCAAATATTTTATCATTTTAGATAAATGACCTCCAAATACCTCAATCCTCTTAAGGATGTAGGGTACAAGTCCAAGAGAAGAGTGAAAAGTCAGTATGCATACCTATGCCATGGGGCATATGTTAGCTGACTATGTAGGTGCACATTATACTCTCCTCGTTATCAACGTCCTCAAAAGAAATATCACTTTCGTAGTACACACCAACCCCTTTCATACCCTCCTCATAACCCCCAGGCAATTATTCCTGATGCTGTAACATAACGCCTCAGCCTTAGTGTCAGTTTTTGCTCATTTTTTATGACTGCCAATTCCAAATGGAGTACTTCTTTCACCATTCATTCTTTTTCACATTTTGGCCATTGGCAAAACTTAACAAATAATTGTCGTCCAACAACCAGTGGCCAAGCCAAGCTCATCACCAACAAGTGCAAGTTGAATTTTGAAGTTGCAGCAGCGGCAGCAGCAACAACAACAACATCGACAAAAAACAACACCGGCAACAAAATCATATTAAAAATGCCCCAAGAAAGAGTATCAAAGTCATTGCCACAGGGTCGTGTCCGGAAATGGTGAAAGGCAACAATTCGTCGTGGTCGTTTCTGCTCTTGTTTTTGTTGTTGTTGTTGTGTGGTCGGTAACGACTGTTTGTGGTTCGCCAGTGTGGAATGCAATTCCCTAATGACTCCGTTAATAAAATTGTTTATTTTATTGATGTGTCATGAGGAGAATGCTTCGTTTTTTGGGAAATATTTTTTTTTGATGGAGGAGGACTTTAAAAAGGGATACGAGTTAAAGGCAATTCGAATTAGGAGGAATAAGAAACCACAAAAAATAGTTATATGAAGAATCAATAGACCTATAATAGAAGACCAAAAAAGTTCATATTATAGAAGAGCTTGAGATCTTCTTATAGAGGAAAATTAGATACTCTTATAAAAGAGCTTGATATCTTCATATATTTTGAGTCGATATTTTCTATGAAAATTAAATATTTTAAAAAAGACATATTAAAGTCCGGAAACAATATCCGCTTGTCTTAGTTTCTTAAAAAAATGTATTGGCATCATAGGGTTCTCTTCTCGATCTATAATGACTGAAAAGCTGAAAGTCTTCATCTTCTTTCCATAGAAGAGCTAAAGGTCTTATTTTCCAATAGAAGAACTAAAGGTCTTCGTTTTTCCCATAGAATAGCTGAAGGCCTTCTTCACAAAGAAGATCTGAAGGGATTCTACCTCTATAAAACCTGAAGGTCGTCTTTCCCATAGAAGAGCTGAAGGCCTTCTTCCCATAGAAGAGCTGAAGGTCTTCTTCCCATTTTTCTTTCCACAGAAGAGTTGATGGTCTTAATCCTGATACCTGAGAAGAGTTAAAGCCCTTCTTCTTTTTGAAGAGCTCAAAATCGTCCTCCTTTCAATGAGCCCATGTCATTCTTCCTATAGAAGAGTTTGAGGTATTTTTATAGAGCTTTTTATATAATATTTTGAGGTATTCTTATAGAAGAGCTTGAGGTTCCCTTTTTGGAAGAGTTTCAGGTCTTCTCCTAGAAGAGCTCGAGGCCTTCTCAACTCAGCTAAGGTTTTCATATAGAAGAGTTTTAAGTCTTCTTATAGTAGAACTCAAGGCTTTATTATAGAAGACTTTCAGGCCTTTTTATAGAAAAACTCAAGGTATTCCTATAGAAGAGCTTGAGGTCTTCTTGCAGTAGAGCTTCAGGTCTTCTTATATAAGAGCTTCAGGTCTTTTTATAGAAGAGCTTATGGTTTTCTTATAGAAGAGCTTTAGGTCTTCTTATAGACGAACTCAAGGTTCGACTAGCTTGATGTCTTCTTTATAAAATAGCTTGAGGTCTTCTTTATAGAAGAGCTTGAGGTCTTCTTTATTGAAGAGCATGAGGTTTTCTTTTTAGAAGAGCTTGAGGTCTTCTTGCAGTAGAGCTTCAGTCTTCTTATAGAAGAGCTTAAGGTCTTCTTTATAGAAAAGCTTTAGGTCTTCTTGATAGAAGAGCTTGAGGTCTTCTTGATAGAAGAGCTTGAGGTCTTCTTTATAGAAGAGCTTGAGGTCTTCTTTATAGAAGAGCTTGAGGTCTTCTTTATAGAAGAGCTTGAGGTTTTCTTTATAGAAGAGCTTGAGGTCTTCTTTATAGAAGAGCTTGAGGTCTTCTTTATAGAAGAGCTTGAGGTCTTCTTTATAGAAGAGCTTGAGGTCTTCTTTATAGAAGAGCTTGAGGTCTTCTTGATAGAAGAGCTTGAGGTCTTCTTGATAGAAGAGCTTCAGGTCTTCTTTATAGAAGAGCTTCAGGTCTTCTTTAAAGAAGAGCTTGAGGTCTTCTTTATAGAAGAGCTTGAGGTCTTCTTTATAGAAGAGCTTGAGGTCTTCTTTATAGAAGAGATTGAGGTCTTCTTTATAGAAGAGATTGAGGTCTTCTTTATATCTTTTTCTTTATAGAAAAATTTGGGAACATTTTCTTTATAAAAAATTTCGTTATTGCAGGAGGGTCTTCATATAAAATATGAAATCTCATTTTTTTTAAAGGGAAACTCTATTTTTTTCAAAGACAAATTCAAAAACTCCTTAAAATATGCTTAATCACATCACGATTATAATCAATTGTCAGAAGGGAGTTACATACTCCTGCAATAACTATAAGATGTGTATGTGTGTTTGAAGAAAATAAAATTGAAATAAATCCTATTCATATTACACGCTTACTTTAGTTCCCCACACACATTCCAAAACACCTGATGCTCTAATGCACACACATTCTCCCACACTAGTCCTTCCTGCCACCTTTCCATTTGCCCATCAATTTAGTTAATTTCCACGGCAAAACTATCATCTGATACCCCATTCCGGCACTAAGAACACGGCAATGGAATCGGTTGGTTTGCTATTTCCTCATTCAGAGGAATTCGAAAAAATCCACAACCAACAACAACAACGAAGTAATTCACACGTTTCTCCTTGAATTGGCAGACATATCCGACAACATTTCCCCCAAGTCGTTCCTTTCATACACACACGCACATGACGTGTCATAAGTATTTGATGTTGTGTGTCTGTGTGTGGGTGTTTCTATTGTTTTCCCCCATCTCAAGAGTATTGAGTTAGTATGTGTGAGTCTGTGTGTATGTGCTGTGTTATCTGGTCCATCAGATTTACCATTCACGTAAAACTCCCCACGGAAATGCAACAAATCAGTGCAAGACCGCAGCAAATGTGAAGTTTTAATAAAACAAATACAGAAAACTTCTGCGGAACATTAAATGAAATTCAATGACTTAAAGGTTTGTTGTTGGATTTCTATTAGAAGGAAAGAAGATCAGAATTTTGAAATTTTGTCGAGGTTCTTATAAATTTCAAACGGAATACATATGGAAAATCCGATGTAATCTTATAGCAGACAATAAGTTATTCCAGTAGCAGAGAACATTTGCACATACTTCTTCTTAAAGAAGTTGATTTTTTGTAGAGGGTTTGATGTCCATTTAAAAGCAAAAGATAGTCGAGGTCTTCTACTTCTTCATAGAAGAGCTGAAGGAGGTCTTCTTCTTCATAGAAGAGCCGAAGGAGGTCTTTTTCATCATAGAAGAGCCGAAGGAGGTCTTTTTCATCATAGAAGAGCTGAAGGAGGTCGTCTTCATAGAAGAACTGAAGGCCTTATTCTCCATCGAAGAGCTGAAGGACTTCTTTTTCGTAGAATAGCTGAAGGCCTTCTTTTTCATAGAAGAGCTGAAGGCCCTCTCCCTCATAGAAGAGCTGAAGGCCCTCTTCCTCATAAAAGAGCTGAAGGCCCTCTTCCTCATAGAAGAGCTGAAGGAGATCTTGTTCATAGAAGGCCTGGAGGAGGTCTTCTTCATAGAAAACCTGAAGGAGGTCTTTTTCATAGAAGAGCTGTAGGAGGTTTTCTTCTTCATAGAATAGCTGAAGGAGGCCTTTTTCACAGAAGAGCTGAAGGAGGTCTGCTTCATAGAAGAGCTGAAGGAGGTCTTCTTCATAGAAGAGCTGAAGTAGGTCTTTTTCATAGAAGAGTTGAAGGAGGTCTTCTTCTTCATAGAAGAGCTGAAGGAGGTTTTCTTCATAGAAGAGCTGAAGAAGGTCTTCTTCATAGAAGAGTTGAAGGAGGTCTTCTTCATAGAAGAGTTGAAGGAGGTCTTCTTCATAGAAGAGCTGAAGGTCTTCTTCTTCATAGAAGAGCTGAAGGTCTTCTTCTTCATAGAAGAGCTGAAGGTCTTCTTCTTCATAGAAGAGCTGAAGGTCTTCTTCTTCATAGAAGAGCTGAAGGTCTCCTTCTTCATAGAAGAGCTGAAGGTCTTCTTCTTCATAGAAGAGCTGAAGGTCTTCTTCTACATAGAAGAGCTGAAGGTCTTTTTCTTCATAGAAGAGCTGAAGGTCTTCTTCTTCATAGAAGAGCGGGAGGTCTTCTTCTTCATAGGAGTGCTGAAGGAGGTTTTATTCATTAAATACCTAGAGGAGGTCTTTTTCATAGAAGACCTAGAGGAGGTCTTCTTCATAGAAGACTTAGAAGAGGTCTTCTTCATAGAAGACCTAGAGGAGACTTTTTTCATAGAAACCTATAAGAGGAAGACCTGAAGGAGATTTTCTTTATAGAAAAGCAGAAATTCTCTTAATAGAATACCAGGAGGAAAATTTCTAGATGACCAGAAGGATTTTTTAGGTGAGCAGGAGGAATTCTTTTGCACGAACAGGGTGATAGTACCAATAAGAACAGGTGGACTTCTTCTAGAGGAGCAAGAGTGAGATCCTTAAAGAAGACTAGGTGGACTTCTAAAAGAAATCGGGACTTCTTAAATAAGTCATGTAGTTTTTCTTACAGTAGTCCACAAAGACTTTTAAAAGAAGTCCAGTAGAGCTTCTATTGAAATCCAATAGGTCTTTTTATAGAACTTTAGCAGAATTTCTTATAGAAGAGTGGAGTTATTCTTAAAGGATTTCCTTCATACAGACTTCATCTACAAGACCAGGTGAAGTTTTTATAGAAGATCGGGTGATCTTCTTAAATAAGTCCAGTAGTTCTTCTTTTAATAGTTCAGAAGGTCTTCTAATAGATGTCCAATAGAGCTTCTGTAGAAGTCAAATAGGTCTTCTTATAGAAGACCAATAGGCCTTCTTCTAGAAGTCCAAAAGATCTTCTTATAGAAGTCAGTAGGCCTTTTTATAGAATACATGGAGGATTTCTTATACAAGAGCGGGAATTATTCTTACAGGATTGCCTACTTACTGACGACCAGGTGGATTTCTTATAGATGACCAAGTGGACCTCTTATAGAAGACCAGGTGTACCTCTTATAGAAGACCAGAAGGGCATCTTCTAAAAGACCAGCAGGACTTTGTTTAGAAGACCATGTGCACTTTTTTATAAACGACCAGGAATTCTTCGTATATAAATCAACTTATTAGAGGTCCGCTATTGGATTTCTTATAAAAGTCCAGTAGCCTTTTCATATAGAGGTCCGCCAGGTATTTTTACCGAAGTCCAGGTGGTATTCTCATAGGCTTCTTATTTGAGACCAACAGGTATTATTCGTTATATCCTTTTATCCTGCAGATTTGATTAATGACTGATGGGCACTAAATGACTACTGTATATTTTTTTCGTATTTTTTCGTATTTCCCCATATTTAATCCCTCCCTCAATTTTTTTTTCGAATTATTAAGCTTTTAATATTTCACAACAACAATAACAAAAAACTGCGACATCAATTCAATGCTTAATTTACCAATTAACAGATTACACTTGACTCAAAATTGCAACAATTTCCAATTCCCACCCCTCCTCACTTACAGAATAACCATGAACAAATATTGTCCACCCCGCTGTGGGGGACCGTAAAGCAAATCACATTTTTTCCAAAAAACCACTATTGCGAAAACAAAAATGAAAATTCTGACAACCAAATAATTTGATTATGAAGAATATTTTTCCACTCAAAAAAATCACCACTTCCATATAACTATGTGTGTGTGTGTGTAAGTGAGTGTGTTGGCATGTGTGTGTCAGGACAAATTTTTGTGTTTATTGGCATGGATTATGCGGTGTTGACAGATTTAATTTATTTGTGGCTTCAAATTAAATTAGCAAATATTTTCATAAAACAAGCAGCAAAAGGCAGTGCGACACACACACAAACACTCCCACACATGTACATACACATGTAGATATTATTGGGAGAGTACTATGAACACCCTAAATCCAGGCATTCAAAATTTTTGCTTGGCACAAAAAATCCAAACGAGTGAAACATATCCACAGCGACAGTTGACAGACAATACAATGCCAATGAGTGGCTGGGTGCGGGCCTGGTCGATGCTCCGCAATGCCTAATAAGCCATGTACAAAAGCAATATCAACCAACGTCAACAGAAATGAATTCTTTTTGCAGAAATTTCAACGTTCGATGGCAGTTCGACAGTAGCTCCCCCCTCCGCCCATCATAAATATTGGAAACTCGCAAATAATAAAGTCAGGAAGAGATGAAAAAGAGGGGCAGGGAAAGAGAAAGTGGAAGGGGGGTTGGTCCTTTATGGTTTCATCCAGTAAACACTTCAATGTGTTGCTTACCCATTGGCCCGTGGAATTTTTTCCTTCCCTCGGGGTTTTTTTCCAACAACTGCCGGGTCCTTGCTTATGTGTTCCTGGATGTGTTGGCCACTTTGTTATGTCATTGTGTGGATTAACGTGTATTAATAATAGTCAATAATAAAATTGTTGTTCGATGCGCAACAGTTACAAAGGACCACAAGGACTCACACATACATATGTGTGTGTGTGAACAAAGGTATCTCCCCCGAAAAAAATCGCATGAAACCAATTAAGCGATCCCAAAAATATCAACCCCAAAGGCCAATTGCCGGAGCCGTGTAACTCCCCCAAATTTGCATAAAGTGTGCGAATGTGAAGTTGTTCACAATGCCAATGCCGATTTGGCTGGGCTATTGCGGCCCAGATCAGTGTGATGGGGGTTACATGGCCACAATGTGTCAGGGTGTTGTTACCAATTTTTGGGACATACAATTATGGATATTTGTTTCGTGGATGCAATGGATGGGATTTAACTGAAGGGTGCAGGTCTAAAAAGTAGGAAGATCAGAAGGTCAAAATTTAGAAGACCTTTAGATTTTATCAGGAAGAGCAGGAGTTTAACATTTAGAAGATCTGATGACCTTCCATTAAAAAGACCTAAGGGAATTTTTAACTAGATATGATGCCTTTCTAGAAGAAACCCCACTGGAATTCTTTAAGAAAAATTATAATATTTTATGGAAATACCTCCTTCTTGGTCCCCTATAAGAAGACCTTCTGATATTTCATTAAAAGAATTACAGAATTCTATAAAAATGCAATCAGGTAGTTTATAATATGACCCTGAACTGGTCTATAAGAAGACCTCCTAACGTTTTATAAGAGGTCTGACCCTTCTGATCCTCTATTATAAAATCTTCAGTTTCTTCATAGCAAGAACTTCTGGACTTTTTTAAGAAACCCTGATGACCTCCTGGACCTCTATAATAAGAACTTCTAATAATCTTTAAAAATACCTTCTTCTTGCTCTTCTATATAAAAAAAACCTTTAGCTCTTCTATGAAGAAGACCTTGAGTTGAAATCTGAAGAAGGACTTCAGCTTTTCTAGACGAAGAAGACCTTCAGCTCTTCTATGAAGAAATAGGTCACCTTCATCTCTTCTCTGAAGAAGGTCATTTTCAGCTCTTCTATGAAGAAGAAGATGACCTTCAGCTCTTCTATAAAGAAGAAGAAGAGGACCTTCAGCTCTTCTATGAAAAATAAGAGGACCTTCAGCTCTTCTATGAAGAAGAAAAAGACCTTCAGCCTTTCTATAAAGAAGAAGACCTTCAGCCGTTCTATGAAGAAGAAGACCTTCAGCTCTTCTATGAAGAAGTAAAATACCTTCAGTCGTTCTATGAAGAAGAAGAAGACCTTCAGCCGTTCTATGTAGAAGAAGAGCTTCAGCCGTTCTATGAAGAAGAAGATCTTCTGCCGTTCTATGAAGAAGAAGAAGACCTTCTGCCGTTCTATGAAGAAGAAGACCTACAGCCGTTTTATGAAGAAGAACACCTTCAGCCGTTCTATGAAGAAGAAGATGACCTTCTGCCGTTCTATGAAGAAGAAGACCTTCAGATCTTCTATGAAGAAGAAGAAGACCTTCAGCTCTTCTATGAAGAAGAAAAAGACCTTCAGCCGTTCTATGAAGAAGAAGAAGACCTTCAGCCGTTCTATGAAGAAGAAGAAGACCTTCAGCCATCTTATGTAGAAGAAGAACTTCAGCCGTTCTATGAAGAAGAAGAGCTTCAGCCGTTCTATGAAGAAGAAGAAGATCTTCTGCCGTTCTATGAAGAAGAAGAAGACCTTCTGCCGTTCTATGAAGAAGAAGACCTTCAGCCGTTCTATGAAGAAGACCTACGGCCGTTCTATGAAGAAGAAGACCTTCAGCCGTTCTATGAAGAAGACCTTCTGCCGTTCTATGAAGAAGACATTCTACCGTTCTATTAAGAAGAAGAAGACCTTCTGCCGTTCTATGAACAATAAGAAGAAGATCTTCTGCCGTTCTATGAAGAAGACATTCAGCCGTTCTATGAAGAAGAAGACCTTCAGCCGTACTATGAAGAAGAATACCTTCACCCGTTCTATGAAGAAGAATACCTTCAGCCGTTCTATGAAGAAGAAGACCTTCAGCTCTCCTACGAAGAAGATCTCTCTCTACTCGTCTATGAAGAAGATCTTCTGATCTTCTATGATTAAGATGTTAGCTCTTCTATGAAGAAAAAAGACTTTCAGATCTTCTAAGAAGAAGACCCGCTTCAGCTCTTCCATGAAGAAGACCCTGCACCTCTTCTATGAAAAATACCTTCACATAGTAGAATTTATGGGCATTTTTAAAATACTATTGATCGTCTATAAGCTTTTCGAGGCAGATAATAGAATGATTTCTACTTAGTTACCATACGAAGGTCTTCCTAAGGAAAATCCAAAGGAAGTTTGTCTGAAGGAAACCTCTTAGGGACGTTTGCTTTCTAAACGTCCCTTCAAAGCCTTGAAGAAATAGAAGAGGTCTTCCGGAGGCGACTTTGAGATGCCTGGTAGATGGTAGATCTTTGAGAGGCCTTTTGGAGACACATTGAGAGGTCTTTTCCAGATGACATACCCTAGTAAGTTCTGATGAAAATGGTAGATCTTTGAGAGGCCTTATATAGATTAAAGTTATTGCAGATTTATAAAGTAATTTTGAGGACCAATGAGAGGGTTTCTAGATATAGACCTTGAACATCTTTGAGAGTCATTTTTGTAGTTTGATGACAGTATTGTGAGGTTTTCCAGAATTGCAAGGATCTTGAAAGGCCTTCTGGAGATTGAATACATCAAAGAGGTATGTAAGACCTTTGAGAGGTTTTCTATAGACTGGTGGCATGTAAGAGGTATTTTCGGAATAAAAGTCTTATAGGACCATTTAGAGAGTATTTGTTTGGTTGTATTGTTTTGAGAGATACTTTAGAGGTGAAAACCCCCATTTTCCTGTTCGATCATAGAAGAACCTAATTTCAGTTCCTTATTTGTAAACTTTTTCTTCCTGGCCACTTCTGTTTTATAGCTCCACTCGGTATCTTTGTTCCACGACTGTTCATCGTCACATTTAGGCCGTGTTACTTCTCCCTACTGTAAGCAACAGAAAGCCGTGATTGTTGTTTTTTTTCTGCCCTGACCACGTTTAAATATTGAACTAATTGAAATGGGGGAGCTACTCATATTGCGTAGAGATTCTGGTCGCCCCTAGTCACGGTGAGTGAGCGTGGTGAAAAAAAGTACTACCACATTGTACCTTTTGTTATCATCGTCAGCAGCATCATCGTCATATGTCAATAAACATAATATCAGTATAAGTGTTGGATGAGTGAGTGTGAGTGTGTGGGTGTGTGTCTGTGTATTTTTGAGTGGATATAATATAATTATGATTTTAATTTGCTTAATTGAATTTCCGTTTTTAAAAGGCACCAAACAGGCATCTCTGCTCGATTTCAGGCATTTGCAAATAGTAATTGCAGGAATTAATGCAGTGGCAGCGGGGTAGCAGTAGCTGCAACAATGGATATCATCATCATTGTCATGACTGTATCAGTTGCATAGAAGTGGCATATGCCATTTTGATTCAGTTATTGGGAAGTTTGCATGTGCGGGTGTGTGTCTGGGAGTGTTTCAAGGATCACTCGTCAATTATATTATTATGGAAATTACTCAGTTATTAAATGATATGCCGTCCGACGCCATATATCATTATGAACCAATAATCGCTTGTTTGGTCATTGATATGTGTGTGGTGACTCCGATTGCGGATTGTGGCAATGACAATGACCATCAGAGGTGATGATGATGATCAGGATAATTGTTAAGTGGAATAATATGAACAGACAAAGATATATTTTTGTTATGATTTTTATCATAATAAATATATTTCTTAAAAAAAGATCGGAAATATTTTTTGAAGAAATCAGAAGACCTGACGTAAAAAAAAACATTTTTTCAAGGATTCGTAAGGCGTGTATATTTTTAAAAAAATATTTTTCATAAAATTCACATGGCTCGGATTTTTTAAAATATTTTTTGAAGTATTAATAAATTGTATATTTTTTTAAGTACAAAGGAGGATTTAAAAAAAATATATTTTTTTTGAAAATACTCATAATTCTCATTAAATACCAAAAACAATCCTTTATTTCTCCACAAACCTTAAATGGAATACGAAAATGAATTTCTTTGTAACAACAACAATGTAATTTTAGATTTTTTTGCTGGTGCATCTTTCGAGCTTGTCAAATGTCCGTCTAATGCTTGTCATACAAGGAGATCACAAACAAATAAGTTGGCAAAAGAAAAAAAGAAACTACGGAACTGAAACACCAAATTCCACTTAATGCATTCCAAGCGATTTGCTGCAGAGCACATGGGGGGAAATGGGGTGCGATACCCATTACACAAAAGAAGAAGAAGTTGTCATACAGACAAAGACATGCTATTGTTTTCAAGTCCTATTGTTTGGTGTGGATTCTTTGCTGATTTCTTTTTTTGAGGGTGCAAACGCCCAAATGGTCAAAAAAAGTGTTGGGAGGAAAAATTTCGGAAAGGGGATCTAATTTTTGTTTGTGGGTTTTGAATGATTGGGTTTGTGTTGACTGACAATTTTATGCCTAATGGCCAAGAAATAATGCAAAAAACTACAAGAGCAACGTTATATGGAAGGGTACGGCAGGGTATGTAAGGATATGCAATGAGATGCTGTAAATGAATGGGTGAGATGAATAAAAAACACAGCACCCCGAACTTCCCAACCTTTAGATTTGCATGCTGTCCCTTCCTTATGATTTTGTTGGAGGGGTTGATAAGGGGAGTCCAAATGCAATATGATATTTTTTTATATAAATGTTGGGGTCTTTTTGTGGATATATGTATGCACGATGGCATTGCAAATTAAAATGGAGGTTATGCCCATTTTGTCGTTCAGTTTGCAAACACCTAGAAATTTTCTTCGTAGACCACAATGAAGTGTAGATATTTACCTAATCGAAGTAAATTTCTATGTTGATTTAGTTATGAACATCGGTCTCTCACGAGGATATAGAAGTATGGGACCATATTTTGACAAAGTTCTGGTTTAAAGATCCCATGAAATTTTAGGTATCTTGAAGGATTTATTTCTCACTTAAGGGAACCTCCCCCCATTCTCAATTTTTTATTTTTAAGATTTTAAATGGGCTGGTAAATTAATACCAATGCTTGTTAAGGCTTGTAACATTGCACATATATATTTGAAGATTTAAAAAGGAAGAAAAATAATTTACAACAAATTTTTGTTGTTGTTTTGTTGTTGTTTTTTGTGATCAAAGAAAAGTCATTATTTTTGATGGCGGGCATGATAACTCCTCACTGGAACATCGGAATCCCAAAATTCCAACGGTGTTAGAAAGAGTACATGTCTGGCTCCCATATGAACTAGGATTATTGACTTCGCTCTAAAATTAACAAAATGGCGGACCTTTCAAAAAATATTTTTGGAAAATCGCCAGATTTTGACCAAAAACCACGTTAAAAAATAAGGAAGATCTCCACCGATTGGCTTTATCCTAGTTCATACGATAGCTATACACCCAAAGAGAAACGTGTAAAAATTTGAAATCGATTGGGTTATTAGTTTTTGAGTTATCGTGCCCGCCATCACTTGATGCTGACACAATAAATCGGCTATATCTTCAAGAGTTCTTCAGATTTTTACTTGACATTTTGTAGGGACATTCTTGAATTAGTGTAGATTCGAATTGAATCAAAAAATTTTTGAGACCAAATATAGAACCTATAAAATATTTTATATAGAAAATATGAAAAAATATATGAAATATTTTATCACTCAGCCTATGAAATAACTTTTTTTACATAAAAGGCAACCTAACAGCAAAATAGAAATGTTCCGTCCGGTTATACGTAGTTCGAAAATTCTAAATGCACTTATAAAACTAAATATTAGTCCATGTTTTCACAGAAACTGAATTTTCGTATGATCTGGGCATTTAAGACCCACTGTACCCAGGTCCCCTTAGATATATTAGTTTGAGGAAAAAGAAAACCATTATTTTTATATGAACAATAGGACTTTATTAAACATGCTTCGAACACGACACCTCTCCTGTTGGCCTGTTGGTTTATGGGCTGCATGAGGGTTGTATCTGCCTTCCTCGCATATGGGGTATACACATATATAACCATCTACCGTATATAGGTTCCGTTCTATTTAAGAGGCTTGTCACATTACCAACCGTAATGGCCCTCCTTCTTCTTCTTGCAAAAAATGATCAATAGGGTCCACGTTTTGACATATTACTCTATATTACATATTTAGAGAATACCCAGGTCAGGGCTCAGGCATTTCGAATGGTTTCGGGCTTATCGGAAGATCTAATGCCATCGCTCCATCCATGATTGAATAGAGCTAAGGTATTTATAACAGAACTCCAATGAAGTGCTATCACCGGATTTTTTATTTCAGTTTCTTTTTTGTGGTTTCTCATGGTGAAGGGAGTCACAAGTTCGACCTGACCGAATTTAATGACGTTTTTCTTTACATTTTTTCTTCTGGCCATTCATAAAGATATCAATGGGAAAAATTATCATGTCACAACATGTCTTTCCAGTTTTTCATATTTGTTGTTTTTTTTTTGTCTAAAATTTTGTAAAGTAAAATATGATGTTCGACAAGAAAAAGGGAAAACTGTAAAACAGGACAAATACGAAGAGAACAGGACATTTGATGGCAAAAACAAGGAAATATAATTTTCATATTGGAAACTTATTTACCCACCCTTTAACCTTCAGTAATTGTAGTACGTAGATGGGGAAATAATTTAAAGGTTTGAGGTGCTTCACCGCCGGTCAACTTCGATCCAATTTTATCGACATTTTCATAATGGATTTCTTTTCCCAACGTAATATTTATCATCTAAAGATTAGTTTGTGATTTCATTGGACGGTCTCAGACCGAATATACCTTATAAATAAGTATTTTATTATTGTTAAAAATTATTAAAATACCTATTTCTTTGAATTTTATTAAAAAAATCCGTCCATATCGTTCACAATAAACACGAGTCTACCTACCTCCTTCATCATGCCATCCATATTACTTTATACCAATCGAGTAGTATGATACTCCTCAGACATCCATCGGCTTTGTCTAAATAAAAATTGAGCCAAAAATTACTGCTGCTTCTGTTACTACTGCTGAACCTGCCACTACTTCCCTTTATGCGGCGGCAGTGGTGCATTTGCCGACAGTTTATGGGCTCATTGGTCTCCGAAATGTAAATGCATCCGCACAATATAGACACTGAAGTTTTTCCTTCCTACTTATGTTTATTTGGATTTTTTTTGTTTTCGTTTATTTGTTTGCTGCAAAAATTTGTTTGTTGGTAGTCGGTGTTTATGTACTGGGCCATTCAATAAAGTTAAGGTAAGCGCACAATGGGTCGGAAAATACCAAATACGATTACTTAGATAGAAACGAATAAAATATTATTTAAACGAGTAAAATATTCAAAAAACATGGATCTACCTACCTTCTTCATCATGACATTCTTATTATTTTATACCAATCGAGTAGTATGATTCTCTTCAGACATCCATCGGCTTTGTCTAAATAAAAATTGAATCGATCTGAATCTGAAGAGTATATTTCTCGGAGTCGTTTTTCTATTCTTCTTCTATGTACAAAAGTCTTGGAAAAGTAAATTTTCTATCCATACATTTTTTTGAAGTGGGTCACCAATAGAACTGGAGCCGTTTTTCTATTCTTCTTCTATGTATGAAAGTCTTGGGAAAGGTAACTTTCCTATACATAAATGTTTTGAAGTAGATCTATCAATAGATGTGGCCTTATACATACGGAAGCTTTGGAAAAGCCCATCTATACATAGAGGACTTGAGAAGCTTGTCTATTTATCAAAAGTATAGAAATTTGTTTCTGCAGAACTTTCAATTACACATTTTCAAATCCTTTCACGTAGGTACTGCCTTGTTTAGGTGTCCTAGCAAAAACCTTCTCCAGGAACTTTATATGATGGTTTTGATGGTCCTTTAAAATTCTTCCCGCAAGCCTTATCTAGGCAGGTATTCTTTCCGAGGTCTATTTTAGACATAAGACATATTAAGAGGTAGAACAGAGAAATACTTTCTCAATGCCTCCTATGAATTATCTAGAGAGAATAATTTCCACTTTCAGACATCTTATAGAAAAAGGATTTTCAAGGCCTCCTATGAATTTTCTAGGTTTTCCTGGTCATATAAAGACAGAGATTTTATAGACAGATGACCTTTTTCTAGGCCTTTTTTCCAGACGGAAACGCTTTTTAAAGACAGATGATGTTATCATGGCCTCCATAGATAGAGGACCTTCTCCGTGCCTTTTTAGGCAGAAGCCCTTTTAAGGCATAGAAACTTCACTAGGCCCCTTCCAGACAGAAACCTTTTTATGTATAGAAGATCTACTTCTCTAGGCAGGTATTCCTTCCGAGGTCTCTTTTAGACAGAAGACATATTAAGACATAGAATAGAGAAATACGTTCTCAATGCCTCCTATGAATCCTCTAGAGAGAATAACTTATACTTTCAGACATTTTATAGAGAAAGGCTTTCTCAAGACCTCCTATGAATGTTTTGGGTTCTCCAGGTCATATAAAGACAGAGATTTTATAGACAGAAGACCTAGGTCTTTTTTCAGATGGAAACGCTTTTACAAGCATTTTTATAGACTGATGATCTTATCATGCCCTCCATAGATGAGGGACCTTGAAAAGGCCTTTTTTAAGACCCAGAAACTTCACAAGGCCTCTTCTAAACAGAAACCTTTCTATGTACAGAAGACCTACTTCAGTTTGTCTATAAATGGAATATTTTCCTTAGGCCTATTCTAGATTTCTTTGGTATTCCATAGATTTTTCATTGATGAAATACATTTTTCAGGTAGAAGTCCTCCTACTGGACTTTAACGGAAATAACAATTTATCCAGACCTTCGGCGTATAGAACACCTTAAACATGGATTGTATATTCAGGTCTCCTACAGACATAATAATTTAGCAAGACCTTCTCTGGGATATAGAAGACCTAATTCAGGAAATCTGTAGATGAATGATTTCCTTTTTTGGCCTACTCCTTACTCCGAAAGAGCAAGGTCTTCTTTTTGTACGAAAGCAAATCTTCTATTGGTCTTACATAGAAATAAGGTCTTTTACAGGTCTTATATAGGAAGAAGAGCTTCCATAGGTCTTTTTCGGCTAAGAGGTCTTTCATCTAGAAGACTGTGAAGGTTGTTAAGAAAGACTGTGAAGGTTGTTATATCAGATCCTTACACGAAAGGTTTGCCTTCTTCAGGAGTGTACCATTTAATAAAGTTAAGTTTAGAGCACAATGGTTGGAATGTAATAAACATTATTACTCAGATAGAAACGTGTAAAATATCGTATAAATTCGGGTGGAACTCTTAAATGGAGGATATGTACCTACACTGTAAATTATGTCAATTCTTTAGATGCGGAAAATGGGATGGGACCTTTATATAGTTTTCTCTGCTATCTATACTAAAACAAAGCAAGATTTTTATATTGGGGGCTATATGAAAACATGGACTTTACATTCCAATATTCATCTCTTCCCTTATATATCCCCTAATAAGTATTTTGTTCAAAACCCATTGTGCGCCACAGTACCCTAGCCTCACCTACCACCGTTACTGCAGTTTGCCATTTCAGAACAAATTTACAACATGAAACATTTCATTTTATGGGTCTCGAAATGAACAAATGGCATTCGTGCCTTTTAGTCAGAGTGCGGATATGGTCTTGGATTACAATATTGTCTTAATATGGAGAATGACTGAATGAATGGATGAACGGATGCTTCGTTGGAGGCTGAGACTATTTCCGACGAAAACACATACACAAATTCATGGCTAAACAACATTTTGGAAAAATAACCAAAAACCTCCCACAAAATCATCCGCATCTCTAGGTTTCCCAAAAAAGGGGAGAAATGAAGTAGCGACGAAGTGTCCAAACACATGACGTACCGTGTGTGAGAGTTAGTCACTTTAACCAACAAAAATATTCTCCGACTCATGTTGGAAGGCATTTTGCATAATTTATGAATTGAATTCATGGCGAAAACACATGCAACCGGCCAGAAGATGTGTTTTCGTAAAAAAAATTAGGAAGAACCACCAAGCTGTGGGTCCAGTAAGTGAGGCTTTCCATACCAAAAAAAAAAATAAAAAAGACCTCATCTCAAACTGCAGTTCGACAATTTTTTGTCGTATTGCTTCGTTAAATTGTGTTGTTTACCTCAAATTGAATTCGTGTAGATCCTTGACATCAATATGTTATCCTTATGTGTTTCTTTTGGTCGTTGGTCGCTGTGGGTTTTAGTGTAAATGCAAAATATCATTGAACCCAGGTGGTAACCTGATAACAAAGAAATATATACTTCATAGGAAACGTGAGGTATACAATTGAGAGGAGTTTCTTTATAAGACCCATAGAAGTCCTATTAAGGAAATTTTACATATAGGCGAAATTTCTCTAAAACTCATTATATAGGGTTTATATAGACAGACAAATCATAAAAAAGTCTTATATAAGAAGATGACATTCTATAGAAGACCTATAGTCAACTAGACTTTTTTTAAGACTCAGAAGGTTGTTAATCAGCAGAAAGCCAGAGGAGGTAGCATATCTTTTTCCGACTCAATGAAGGTGCTCTCCAAATAGAAGACATGTGTGAGATCCTTTATCTGTACAGGGCCTCCGAAAGGTCTTTCTCATATATAATCTTTAGAAGGTCAATATTTTTACCGCAGGGTGTGAGATTTTTCTATTTTTAAAAATAATTGAAAAATGTCATCTGCCCATAGAAATCATATAGAAGGGGGTATATATATATATATATATATAACATGGATACGACCTTTGATTTACGGAGGTCTTCGCCTAGCCATTGACGACCTATGGAAGATTTTATGTCTGTAGAAGGACACCATATGGAAGCCCTAGTGAAAGTCTTTAAATCTATGAAATGTCGGAAGAAGGTGTTCCTTCTTTAGAAGAATATATCGTATCCTGCAGAAGAGACTATCCTGAGAGACTTTTCTCTTTAACAAACAACTGAACAATTTCCTCTTATTACAGATTAAGTTCTTATGCCTGTAGAAGGCCTTGAAAAAGTCTTCTATCCAATGAAGGTCTGCATAAATTATTATGCTATAGAAGGCCTGCAAAGATAATCTGTATATAGAAGGCTTGGAGGGAGACTTCAATCTATGAAATGCTGTAAAATGGTCTTAAAAGAAGTCCATAGAAAGCCTGCAGCAGTTATTTTGTCTATAGACGACCAGGAGATGCTCATAAAAATAATTAGGCTAGGATGTTTATATGTTTATTTGTAGAAAGTCCCAATAAGTGTTTATATTCTTTAAAGGTCTGTAGAACCGGTGCTATACTCAGAAAGCCTAGAGAAAAAGGTACGAAGCTCATTTTATATCCAAGATATTCTTTCTAAAACTAGAAAATCTTAAAAAAAAAGTTCTATATATTAGAGGCTTATATAGGGTATTTCCATAGAAGGTCTAGATCAGGAATTCCGTCTATAGACGACCTGGAGATTATCTTATATATAAGGAGATCTATGTATCTGATAAGTAGAGGTGTTTGTATCTGATAAGAGGAGGTCTATGTATCTGTTTGTAAAAAGACCAGATAAGAGATTATAATCATAAAAGTCTGGAGAACGAACTCTATATACAGAAAGTCTGGAGAAAAAAAATATATGCAGAATGTAGAAGCCTCCGTCTATGAAAGTCTTGGGAAAGGAATTTTATATAGAATGACGGGAGTTGTTCTTAGACGTATAGAAGTCTCGGTGGAGGTGTTAAGGAAGCCACTTAAGGCTTCCTATAGTCAGAACATCTATGAATGGCTTCCTACATCCATAGATGTTCTGAAGAAGATCTACCAGTAATAGGACTGCAGAAGGTCAGTCTTTATACCCTTCACCACACTGTGGTACAGGGTATTATGTCTTTGTGCATATGTTTGTAACAGGCAAAAATAATCGAGATAGACCCATGGTTCCTTTTGAGAATATGCATAGAATCACTTTCTGAATCGATTTATGCATGTCCGTCCGTCCGTCTGTCCGTCTGTCCATGTTAAATTGTAAACAAAGTACAGGTCGCATTTATGATCCGATTTGGATGAAATTTGGCACAGCTCATTTGTTTGGCCCAAGGACGAACCCTATTGAAATTGGGAAAAATCGGTTCAGATTTAGATATAGCTCCCATATATATTTTTGCCCGATTTACGGACTTTAGACCCCGAAAATCTTTCGATTTGCACGAAATTTGGCATAGCGTACTGAATTGAGCCACGAAAGATGTGTGCCAAGTTTCGTGAAAATCGGTTCAGATTTATATAGCTCCCATATATAGTTTCGTCCGATTTCATGTTAATGGTGCCCCAAAGTCCCTATATATTTTTCGATTTGCAGGAAATTTGGCATAACGTACTGAATTGAGCCTAGAATGATGTCTGCCCAGTTTCGAGAAAATCGACCCAGATTCAGATATAGTTTCGTCCGATTTCATGTAAATTGTGCACCAAAGTCCCTATATACCTTCGATATATTTGGATAGAGCTTCCATATATATTTTCGCCCGATTTTAAGTAAATTGGACATCAAACTCTTCATGCTAGTCAGGTGACATCAAATTTTGCACAACGTACAAAATTGAGCATAGAATTACGTAGTTGCGTTTTCTAGAAGTACAGACATAGCCCAACAGATAACCTATTTATATTTGATTGAAGTCGATTTATATAACTTATGGATATATAGGTAGATTCACATTTAGATAAATATCACATATTTTATTTCATCCAATTTCATGTTAATAGTCCTGTTTAATATATCCATAGTGGTGAAGGGTATCATATAGTCGGCCCCGTCCGACTTTACTACTTTCCTTACTGGTTTTCAGAATAGAATCTCTTCCTTCAGACCTTTTATAAAGAGAGGATGTATTTAAATTCTTTAAGATCGTAGAATACATTTTCCAGACCCACTATATAGATAGAAGCCGTTTATTCGCCTTTGATCAACGCCAACATACACAGCATGGCTTCCTCAGACCTCCAAGAACCTAGAAAACCTTATCCAGACCCTATATATGTATATTGAAGATTTTCTTTTAAATTTTCTTCCGTAAGCCTTCTTTATGCAGGTATTTTTCCGGGGTCCTTTTTCGACAGAAGAAATATTAAGACACAGGATCTTCTTCAGACAGAAATCCTGCTCAGGCCTTTTTTAGACAGATGATCTTATCGAGGCCTCCTATAGACAGAGGAATTTCTTCACAATTTGTATAGAGGAGAATCTTCCAAAACTGTTAAGGACAGAATACCTCTTATAGAGTAAGACTTTCTAAAGGTATCCTCCTCTAGAGAGAATAACTTCTACTTTCAGACATTTCATAGATAAAGGCTTTATCAAAGTCTTCTATGAATCCTCTAAGTTCCCAGCCCTTCTTCCGATCTGTCACTGATAGAATATATAATATTTACCAGGCCTACTATAGGTAGAAGTTCTTCTGTTGGTCTTTAACGGAAGAAATAATTAATCCAGACCTCAGTAGATAGAAGATCTTCTACACGCTTTGCATATTCAGGTATTTTATATATACGACAGAAGATAACTTCTTATGAACTTATCAATACGAAAGAAGACATCCAGGGCTTTATAGACTTAGGTTAGAATGCTCTCCAAATTTTAAGGACCTATGGATGAAAGCAAAGGACCTTCCAGGACTTCTATAAACAAAAGACTATTTCCAGGCCTGCTCCTCCTAGACTCCCATGACAGCTCCAGAGTAACGACCTCCTTTAAACCTTTAATGAACAGAATGCCTTTAGAGGCCTGAACAATATTCAAGGTATTTAACAGACGGAATACTCTTTCCCCAACCTATAATAGACTGAAGGTGTTCTCCATAGTTTAAAAACGTCTGTTACCGACACAAAAAACTTCTTCGGCCCTCTCTAGTCACAAGAAATTATCCATGGATTTTATAGACACAGTATCGTATCCAGAGCTTCCATAAACAGACAACCATATGTAAACCATTAAAAAATAAAATATAATATCCAGTTCTCCCATAGACAGATGACCTTTTGTTGCCCTTCTATGGGCAGAAGACTTTCCCCAGGTCTTTTTAGACTTTTTCCAGGCCTACATTTATATGACTTGTAGAAGGTCATATATATAGAGAATATTTTTTATTAATAGACTTAGTTTCGAATGTCTCGCAAATTATCAGGACCTATGCTAGAAATTCTACATATAAGGAACCTACTTACGGCTTTCTATTTAGGTTATTTTGTCCATCTGTTACAGGACCTCCCGATGACGGTGACCCTTAAAAAGTCCACCACTGTAAGAACCTCGAGTATTCTAAATGAAGGTGTCTCGTATAAAGTCTTGGCAGATATTCGATATATCGGAGTATTTTTCCTATCCATTCTACCCTCCCTCGTATTTATATCCCATCTATTTTCGGATGTTGATGGAGGTTGCAGCTTCAAGAAGAAGACATAAATTCGGAACATGTGTGACTATTGAGTTCAATGTTTCGTTGCTGTTGTTTTTAGCCGCAATTGAATATCGAAAAGCAAACATTATTCTTTTTCCAACGTCTTTTAATAGTTTTCTTCACTTCTAAAGCGATTTTACGTTTGAGAAGATGAAACCGATGCTAAAGAAGAAAATTCGATTTTTTGGAACTCGTTTGGTTTTTATGAAATTTATGTGACACTTTGGATGCAATTGATCAAATTAAATAAACATGAGCCTTGATATGCAGGTAGGTTGGGAGGAGACATGCTGTAGGATATAACAGCAGGAGGCTATAAGGAAAATTTTCAATACGATGGATGCCGTTCACTTCGTGCATCTATTTTTATGTTAGTAAATAAGGAAAGGTGAACAAACCACCAAAAAGTGTCCTTTTGGGAATTATTTAAATTTTTTGTAAAAAATATTGTAAATAATTGAAAAATTCAAATTTATTTTCATTCCGCATAGAAAAATAAATTCAATTTTATCCTCGAATTTAATATTTCACATTTATTGTAAATGAAGAATCCTTTTGCCTCACTGCCTCTCACGCGTACCTGCCGTTTTGTTACCACACACACTCTTCGAAAAAGGAAATGTTCAAATGTTCTGACAGAAATCGGAAGTTATTGTTGGAAAAAAGTTACGAGTAGTCGTAGTAGGTTGTATGCGGTTACATGAATGAATATATGACTTGTGTTGTTGTAGTTGGTTTTTGTTTTATTTTCAATATGCGGATTGCATATTGTAACCGCAGTGTGAAGTTTTATGGCAAAACATACTAGAATAGAAAGAAAAAGGGGTACCATGACAAACCCACATCGCAAAAAAAGCCATAGGTAGCTATATAGAGATGTGTATACAGCATCATCGCCAGGGACAGGAGGAATATTTATGATGACATTCATAAATGAAACGAGCTACACTAAAGACAAAAGTCATATTAGATTTACAATGGATCTGGTGATGTATTAAATATATTCTGAGGGGCTTACAAATTTTTCAGTTTAATATAGAAAGAGAGGGCTTTTTGCAGTTATTCCGAGAGAGTGAAGCCCTTTCCTTTACATGATACCTAATTTAAGGGTCTATAAAAACAAATCATTTCGATGTCATCTGCAAAAAGATGAAGTTCTCCTCTTATGAATAAAATATTTTAGACATTCAATCGATAAAATAGCGAGAACCCATTATAGAACAGTTAAAAATCTTCTATACATTAGGTCTTTGCCAAATGCTCTAAAGATATAGGACCATATAAGCAAAGAATACCATCTTCTATCTTCTCCAGATGTTCTATAGGAAGAAATCATTAAACCGATATTATATTAACAGGAGATATTCCTGAGGCTGTCTATATATAGAAGAGTTTTTAGATGCCGTCTATTCCTTATATATTGCTTCTATGAGGATTTCAATAGATGTAAGAGGTTATCCAGGACAGCTGTATATAGAACACATTTTTTAGGCCTTTCATGAAAAGGAAACACCCAAAGGTCTTCTAAAAATATGATATGTTACACAAGCCTTCTGTGTGGAATACTTACTTGTTATCCAGATCTCTTATAGATACAACACCTCCCCAAGGCCTTCGGTGTTTAGAAGACATCAGAGATGTCTCCTATACATATAAGAGGTTTAACATGCCATCTATGTATAGAATATTTGATATCGGTATATTTTAAAATTAGAAAATATTGTCCAGATCCTCGATATACAAATGATATATATATATATATATAGATAGACGGCCTTCACATATATATATAGACGGCGCTCTCCATGTATATAAAGACAAATGACCTACCCTAGACCTTTCATAGGCATAAAACCTTACACAGTCCTTCGACTTTTTATACACAAAAAACGTTCTCCGTTCACAAACAACACCTTATACACGTCTCCCAAGAGAGAAGTCCACCTACACACCTTTTATGAACAGAATACCTTTCCAGGCTTGCAGTAGATAGAGGAGCTTCTCCATTTATTTTCTTGCGGATGACCTTCCAGGACTTCTATAGGAAGATTATAAGCCTTCAATGGAAAGAATATCTCTTTCAGAGTTTTTATGGATAGAAGACCTTTTCTAGGTTTTTGAACAGACGAATGACCTTCCCAGGACACCAATAGGCAGAAGGTCTTTTATATGTTTTCCTTTTCTAGTCATAAACAAATCTCCAGATCTTTTATAGACACAAGACCTTATTCTGGTCCTATATAGACAGAAGACCTTCTTAAGTCCTCCTGTGAATATAAAACCATATCCAGGCATTTCATATATAAACCTATTTGTAGAACCTCAGAAGAACACAGAACCTCCCCCAGTTTTTTATAAACAGAGGACATCACAAACTGAGGACATTATCGGAATATTTTATAGCGGAAGACATTTCAGGACTCCTGTATATATAAGAGCTTTTTTCTAGCCGACTATGTAGACAGATAACTGTTTCTAGACCTACTGTAGAAAGGAGCCCTCAGACCTTTTATAGACACAATACCTCTCTCGGGCACTTTATGCCCTTTCAAGACCTTTGGGAAAGGGAGATGGTCTTCCTGTATATATAACACAACATTGTCTCCAGGCCTTTTCTAGATATAAACAAATCTTCAGGTCTTTTTTAAACACAATACCTTATTCTGGGCATATATAGACAGATATATAAATCCTTTTGTTTTTGTGTCTATTCCAGTTTTTTATAAACAGAAGAGATTTTAAG
Source organism: Musca vetustissima (assembly GCF_032173495.1). Lineage (NCBI taxonomy): Eukaryota > Metazoa > Arthropoda > Insecta > Diptera > Muscidae > Musca > Musca vetustissima. The sequence goes on along the minus strand of NW_026882742.1, from coordinate 387,471 downwards.
ACACATAAAACCCCTGCCATTTATAGATAAACTGACATTATCTTCTCATACAAGCCTCTTATGACTCTTGAAGAGAGAATACGTTCTCAGACCTTTTATAGACATAATACCTCTCCCGATCTTCTACAGAGAAAATAACTATAGACAGAAGGTCCTCTGAAGCCCTTATATGGATGGAGGACCTTACCAAACCCTCCTACATAGAGAGGATCTTCTTCATGTTTTGGCCAATGAGCTTCTGCAAGACTTCTGGAGGTCATTTGCTAGCAAAATCCTCTCTCCAAGTCTTTATAGATAGTCCTTCTATAAAAAATATCCTTGTTTTATATAGCCATAAATCTTCCAACTGATAGAAGTCTTTTGTAAGCCTTCTATGGCTTGTGTAAAATCCCTAGACCTATTATGGATATGACGTTCCCAGGTCTTTTATAAATGGAAGTCCTTTCTGCGAACTTCTACAGTTGGAGGTCGTCTGCACAAAAAGCCTTCATCAAATCTTCCAGAGCTCTTCTGCAGATTATCTCCAGATCTTATGAAGTTCGACGGTTTCTCGAGATATTCTACTGACAGGAGATATTTTCCTGACGGGAGATATTCTCCCGAATATATATATGAACTTCTATGAATGTAATATTATCTCTATGTCTGATATAAATGGAGGATCTTTCTGACTTTGTACATACTATTTATAGACGAAAAGACTTCATAATCGTTTTCATAGATTTACGAACTTCTTCAGATCTCTTTTCGATATAAAAACTTATCCAGCTATTTTAGAAATAGCATACATTCTCTAGATCTTGTATAAATAGAGGACCTCCAATAAATAGATAAACTTCTTCAGGCTTTTTTATGGCGACACTGTTATGGGCAGAATGTGTGGCGTGTTATAGACTTCCAAACCCACTATGAATTGACGATCTTCTTTGGACATGGGATATGTCTTCAATATTTTAAAAACAATTTATAGGCTCAAAAATATTCTCAGGGGATTCCTCGGATATAATAAAGTACAAGCACAAAAAAAATCTGTACATGGAAAACCTTCTACGAATGGATACCTTCCCCTAACTTTATACAGCTAGAAGACAAGAACAGGTTTCTTACATATGGACCACTTTCTTCTGATTATCTAGGGTTAGGATATACTTTCCAAGGCTCCGTTCTATAAAAATAAAAAAAATCAGATATAAGATCTGAAATATCTTATATAGCCAGAAGGCCATCCACAGATTTCCAATAGATATGCTATTTTCTCCTGACTTCCTATGAATAAAGAACAGGCTTGAATATCTTCTCCTCGACATCCATGGATACAATACAAATCCAGCCATTCTGCAAGTAGCAGACATGTTCTTGTATATATAAGAACTTCTTCTTCTATGGGTGGAATGCCTTCCCCTGCCTTTTTACAGCCCCTGCCTTTTTACAGTGCATCCGCACTCCCTATGGATATAATACTTTCTCCTTGACTTCGATGTCCTCTCCTGTTTTCTACAGATATACGAAGATTTTCAATAGCTCCTATAGAAATATTAGACCTCTATAGTTTTTCTAAAAAATAAAAAGTCGACCAATCTCCACACATATCCATTACTTTGCAACTGATTTGTATTCATTTGCTCATTTATCGGTGTTTGTTATGCAAATTCAAAAGAAAGCACACACACATATATACATATATACCTTACAACAAAAAACACCGCTATAACATTGGAAGGAATCAGACATCATGGCCAACACGCCATTAAGTGAGAAAAACAATGGTTCTTGGCTCCAACCAAACCACAAATACTCGAAATGATATGATTACATTATAGAATTTTGTATGTGTGGGTAAGTGTGTGTGTGTGTGTGTTGTGAGATTGTTATTGAAATCTCACAACGGATACAACGTCAAACTTTTCTGTTATCAATATACGATAATACAATACCGAGACATACACATATCCTTACTCTTAGATAGGATGGTTGGATGACACCGTCAAGGAAAATTCTACTTTTCAATGACACCAAACAAATACAACGATACATTTTACAAACACCCATATGAATGGTGGTGGTCCTGCTGCCTGCCATTGATATATGAAAATGCATTTACCATCGTTTATGAAATTTTCAAAACAAAACTTTTTGGATAATTTCTATATGCATGTAGTGGTGGTGGTGGTTGGTAGTTGGAGTACACACCTCACACCTTTTGTTTTAGTTCGCTTCGTGTGCATGCGTTGTTGCAGGTGTGTGTGTGAGTACCTGGCAATGCGTGCAAAAGTGTTGCCTTTTGTTTATAGGAAAAAGTTTATATTTTTTTGTTGTTCGGGAGTTGTTGCACACACAAAAACGTAAGAAGAAGAAATAATTTCATTTAACACTTCATAACAAACACCTGTTGAGTATTGTTGTTGAGTTCGACATGCATGCATGTTCACACGTACATCCATTCTCATACTCAAGGTAGTTTGGAAACAACAGAAAGTTAATTTTGTGTGTGTAGTGTTTTTGAAAAATAATGTTAAAAGAGTTACTCTTTGTGTGAAACTTTTGTTATTCTGCTCCTTAGAGTTCTATTCGCAAACAAGAGTTTTCAGCTTATTCATATTTATTGTCTGTGATTTCGGTTGATTTCATTATTATTAACTTATGGAGTTAAGGAGTAGACTTCTTATATGTAAGAGAAAAGTTTTCAATTCAATTTTGGTTCGATTTGAAAATGAGACGCGAGGGAATATGTTAGAATTGCAAATGAAAGGAGTTAACTGTCTCTTTTTTGAAATAAAACGGTTTTGAGAGTAATTCCCTCCACTATTTGGTGAACATTTTCGAGGTGTTTAAAGGGTACCACAACCATTCTCAATTTCAAATTTCGATTTTCAGCCGGCTGGTAAATAAGGGTACATTATTTTGAAGACTTCTATCGTTGCATATAAGTATTTGTAGACTTCAAGGATAAGAAAGTGAATTTACATAAAAAAACTAGTGAGCGGAGCAGTATAGTCGGGCGGGGCTGTACTTGACCATACCTGGATCCTCATGGAAGTGTAGTAATGGGTTATTAAATAATATCTGAATACGTCAGCACCTGTAAATATTTAAGTGTAGCTCCCACATCCGAGTACATACGACAATATAATTGGTATTAATTTAAAGGCCAACCACTCCTCTTGGATATAGTATCAACTTCTCGGGTCTATGGGGTAAATATATACGCTATCGAATACAAATCTATCATTTTTCAAACAAACAAAAGTCAGGGTCCATTTGACCCGCTACATATTGACCGATCTTTATCAAAACAGGCATGCTTATTCGTTGGGCCATAATTGCGGCCTCTGGAGCGATTAGAAAACCCGACAAAAAATAAGTTTTTGGTCCATTTCATCCCCTAAATATTAAACGATCTTTACAAAAAACAATATCGTATTTAAAAATTATAATTTTTCCAGGCCTTTAACCGACAGACCATCTCCAGGCCTTTTATAAACAAAAAGACTTCATAAAAGTTTTCAGGATTAAAAATCTTCTTCCGATCTCTTTTTGATATAAGAATTTATACAGATATTTTATAGATAGGTTACATTCTCTAGATCTTGTATAAGTAGAGGACCTCCTATAAATAGAAGACCTTCTCCAGGTTTTTTTATGGCGAGACTTTTATATGCAGAAGGTGTGGTGTGTTACAGACTTCCAAACCCACTATGACCTGACGACCATTTCTGGACTTTAGATAACCCTTCAATATATTAAAAATCTTTCACAGGATCTACGGATACAATTTCTAATACACATAAGACCTTATATGGATAGAATACCTTTCCCCAACGTTACATAGTCAGAAGACACTCAAGAGATTTTTTTATATGTAGACAATTGCCTTCAGGCTTTCTATGTATAAAAAAATATTCGTATAGAACGAGAATGAGGGGTCCACTTAAGGATAGAAGACGCTTTCTAGGCGTTTAACAGGTCTTCATAGGTGTTCTGTCTATAAAAGACCTTATTTACAGAATAATACTCATTTTACTGATATAGCAACGTCGTCAAGTCCTCTCTAGTCACAACATATTCTACCGGCCTTTTATAGACACAACTCCTTATCCATCTCTTCTATAGAGAGGAGGCCATCTTCAGGCCTCCTACCATCTCCGGAGATTTTATCATGATCTTTTTTAGGCAGAAGGCCTTTTTAAGACACAGAACCTTCTCCAAGCCTTATATAGACCGACATTCTATCGACTGTCATCTCTTTGACATTCTACATACAAAAATCTTATGTAGAACTCCTATAGACGGTATGCCTTTTCTAGGTCTTCTATAGAAATCAGACCTTTTTCTGTCTTTTATAGTCAGAAGACCCTCAACAGATTTCCTATAAATAAATTATTTTCCCCATACTTCATATGGAAAAATCTGGCACGAATATTTTATCTCGGACTTTCATGGACACAGTATAACTCCTGGTCTTCTAAAAAAATCGAATATTCTTCAAAATAAGCCCTTAAATGGGTTGAATACCTTCTACAGTCCCTGTATTTGTTTGTTTTGAGATGACCTTCTCCTGCCTTATATATCCAGAATATCCACAACAAATTTCCTATAGATAGCATATTTTCTTCTGGCTTTCATGGTTAAGGGAGGCTCCAGTATCTTCTCCAGGATTTCCACAAATAGAATATAACTCCAGTCTTTTTATAAAACTCAAAAATTGTTCTCTATATGACCTTCAAAGGGTTGAATATATTCTCCTGTCCCCTTCTCCTGCCTTATATATCCAGAAGATCCTCAACAAATTTCCTATAGAAAGGCTATTTTCTCCAGACTTCCTATGGATAAATCAGACACGATTTTTTTCTTCAGGATTTTCACGTTCCTATTTCGAAGCTCTTTTAATGTGTGGATTTTTTGAAGAATATTTTTCAAGGCTCTTTTAAAGAATATTTTGCGAAGGGTTCTAAGGGCGCCTGAAATTATAGAATGCTGACCTTTTCTAGATCTTCTACAGACCAATGACCTTTTCCATAGTTTCTATAGACAGAAGAGTTTGGCGGTGCTGCTTCTACTGAATGCCTTTCCGAGTCCTTCTATCGAATAGAAAGAAGTACAAATGTCGTTAAATGTGGTAAACCCGAAATTTGTATGTCCCTCATCCTGAGTTGGACTATTGAAATACCCAAAATCATTGGGATTTGTTTACATTGTCTTCTCCAGTTTTTCTATAGATATACGAAGATATATTAAACTATAGAAGGGAGGCCTTTGCTAGCCCTTCTACAGACAGGTGTCCGTTTTCATGTCTTTTTATGAACAGAAGGCTTTGTAGAGCTTCTCCAGGTCTTCTATTTACAGATTACCTTCTCCACGTTCTTCTAGAGATAGGGGAATTTCTTCGACTTTTCTGTAGATATAAAGCCTTTCCGATAAAAGGACTCATATCTAATAGAAACAAAAAAATAGTCATAAAGTGTGGTCGCGTCGATATTTTGCCCCACTGTTCCTTTATTCTTTTCCAATTTTTTGTCTAGTTGATTTGAACTTGACTTTTGTGTTACTGACAAACAAATTTACAAATATATTCCTATAAATATTTTTTTTAAATATATTTTAATATCGATGTATTGGGTTTTGCTAACTGTAACCGTATTATTATCAGCTATAACAATCCCAACAGGATCCGAATTATTGGATCTGTCGAATTCAAACTCAAATTGTCAATGTCGAGATTGTGAATGCTCCAAAAGGCAAAAGAAAGCCGAAATTGATTTTGATTTTTCTGGTGATGTCACTAGGAATGCCCTACTTCGAAAGCGTCGTAAAAACATTGAGGAATTACTGAGAAATTTCCATATAAATTTGGAAAATGAAAAGAAAGCTGCTCAGGAAATTCGAGATGTAAACGCAGCTAAAGGGCATGACAAGGGTGTGTCGAGGAATTTCTCGAGATCTACAGAAAATGGAAAATATTTGGAAGAAAATACAGAAAAGAAATCCGCAAGACCCAAGGGATCACCTAAGGCTAACGTATCAAAGCAGAAGGATAATAAGTCTGGTACTCAACATAAAATAAAGCCCAGAGAAAGAGCAACTATTAACACAAAGAAGATCCCTGATCATAATACCAATCATAATAATGTGTCGAATAAAGGCAAAGGAGGGAAGTCTACATATGGCAAGGAATTGGACCTTAGATACCATAATAATGACAAATTATCTGATAAATATCCTCATCACTTTACTCGATCTAATATTAAGAGTAAAGAAAAACAAAAGGTCAATTCAAAGGAGAGGAAACAAGAAAATATTAAAAGCAATCCCCAAAAATTAGGAGATCAACTGCATGCGTCCCCTGGCCCTGAAATCGCAAATTACAAGAATGATAGAGAAACTCAAGATGAAAATGTGTATGAATCGAGCGATTATGAGGATTATAATTATGATATCCAAGATCTAGAACATTGTAAAGATATGGAACCATTATATCAGAATGCCTGCTATAATGAATTACAAACTGCGAAACATACCTCGAAAGCCATTGACAACAGTATTTCAAATAATTTCAAAAATCCGCCAAAAGAAAACTTTCCAAAACCATCGGACACTAAACTTTCTAATGAACTCTCTGAAGATTATCCACTGGAGGAGGTTCCTTTACAAGAGCTTCCCTTAAAAGAGGAATCCTTATCAGAACTACTTTCGCCAGAGGTTCCCTTAAAAGATGTGACCTACAGTAACCTCCATTCATCCCATAACAATGAATTACAATTAAAGAAAAATAATCTCTCCGACGAAGCCAACTATAAATTATCGAAAATTGAACAAGAATCGGCTGAAACAAATAACAACAATTCGAATAGTTTTTGGCGCTGGCCCTGGAGTGCTGAAAAACGTTCTTCGGATTTTAATGCAATGGATGAAATTAAATTGAAAACAAGTAATCGGTTAATGGCCAAAGGTTATGGTCCCTCATTGCCGAGTTATTCGTTAGGAGAGAATCTTAGAGAGTTACGGATTGATAATTTATTGAAGTCCCAAGAGGAGGGTATTTTGAAGAATGGGATGAATTGTCAGGAAGAGGGTGTGAATGATGACAATTTAAATGACTTTAAAATTGAGGAAGATGCTGTGGATTGGAATCCTGGCAATGTGGTAGAGAAATGGAATCACATTCGTAGAAAGAGATCAATTGATGAGTCGGAAGAGCAGGAACTGTCAACTCTAAGGAATGAAGGTAATTGACGAAACTATAATTATTCTGAAAAAAGACAAATTAGCATAAGCAAAGCGGGTAATTTAATTTTTATTAATATTATGGAAATTTTTACACTACCCATTATTTTTTCATATCCAGGTCGTATACGTTCTGACAACAATCATACGACACAGGATCCCCTACTTAATATACAAACAGCCGCATAATTATTTTTTTTTATTATTTCCCACTGAATGAAAATTTTAATTACTTCCTTTTTTTATTACACAAAGGTCCTACATACGCGAAGTTTTTCCCTGAATTGAATATTGTCTCCTAACAGACGTCGCCTTTTCGAAGGAACATTAAAATATGGGAACTATATCTAAATCTGAATCGATTTTCTCGAAACTTAGCACAAATCATCCTAGACTTTATTAAGTACGCTATGCCAAATTTCGTGCAAATCGAAAGATATATAGGGACTTGGGTGCACCATTTACATAAAATCGGAGGAAAATATATATGGGAACTATATCTAAATCTGAACCGATTTTCACGTAACTTAGCACATATCATTCTAGACTCAGTTCAGTACGCTATGCCGAATTTCGTGCCAATCGAAAGATATATTGGAACTTTGTTGCACCATTTACTTTAAATCGGACGAAAATATATATGGGAGCTATATCTAAATTTGAACCGATTTTCACGAAACTTAGCACACGTCATTCTAGACCCAATTTAGTACGCTATGCCAAATTTCGTGCAAATCGAAAGATATATAGGGACCTTGAAGCACCATTTACTTTAAATCGGTCGAAAATATATGGGAGCTATATGTAAATCTGAAGCGATTTTCACAAATCATAGCATATATCATTCTATACTCCGTTCAGACCGCTATGTTAAATTTCGTGCAAATCGAAAGATATATAGGGACTTTGGTGTACCATTTACATTAAATCGGACGAACCTATATATGAGCGCTATATCTAAATCTGAAGCGATTTTTGCGAAACTTAGCACATATCATTCTAGACTCAGTTCAGTACGCTATGCCAAATTTCGTGCCAATCGAAATATATACAGGGAATTTGATGCACCATTTACATAAAATCGGACGAAGATATATGGGAGCTATATCTAAATCTGAACCGATTTTTCCCAATTTCAATAGGGTTCGTCCTTGGGTAAAACAAATGGGCTTTGCCAAATTTCATCAAATTCGAATCATAATTGCGACCTGTACGTTGTTTACAATTTAACATGGACAGACTGACGGACGGACATGCAAAAATCGACTTAGAAAGCGATTCTATACAAGCTCTCAAAAGGAACCATGTATCAATCTCCTTTCTCTTTGCCTGTTACCAATATAGACATAATACCCTGTACCACAGTGTGGTGAAAGACGAAATTAGTGAAATGAGCTGATCTCACAAAAGAACGAGATCACAAGAAGGAACTATGGGAACTAAAGAACTAAATCTAGTTCTTATCGTTCCTTTAGCAGAATAGTTCCAATGAAATAGTTCGTTCCGGAACTACCCAACTCTAGTCCTGTCCTGTTTTAGTTGTTCCGAATGTCCACATGGCGTTCTATATACATTCTGGTATCATAGAACGAATTCCTTTCGGTGTGGATGTTTGTAATAATTAGATCCTCTTTTCTGGTATACTATAAGAAGAGCTTTTATACGAATGTTCTATAAGAAGATCCAATGGTATTCTATAAGAAAATCTTCTGGTCTTTAAAAAAAGTTAGCTTTATCTTTAAGACTATTTGGTCTTCTATAAAAATTACAAGTTCCATTATAAATATTTATGTTATGATATATCGAACATTGGCCAGTTAATTACGGGTTATATTTACCTTTCTAAAATGCTGTACAATTCGAGAGAACTATTGAACCAACTGTTACCTAAATCTAAAATTCGTTGTACATGATAATAATTCCAACAGGAGGTAATCGATTTGACCTCTACATCGATTTGGCCCCTACAAAAGATTCCTTGTAAAAATAGTACCCGATTTGATCCAAAAGAAGATCCAAACTTCAAAATTATGTCTTTTTATTAAATGGATACTACGTCGTATACGTTCTGTCGGTAATCATACGCATCGTAGTTCGCAGGTTTTAAACCAAATACGCACTGAAAACTATTTCAAAACTTTAAATAGAATGAATATATAACCAAGAAACTTAGCCCGATAAATGCTGAGCAGTTTTTCAAGAAATGTGGATTCCTAAGATCCATGGTCCCAAATTTTTGTGGTTTACAAATTTTCATCTCCGCTATTTGAACATTTTTACTTTTTGAGTATAATTTATCAATATTTTTTTCAATACTTTAACTTTTTTATACCTTACAGAAAACTATCAGCAAAAACATCATATCACCAAACGTGATGGTTTTTACTATAAAGAAAATCCAGATCAAAACTTCGAAAATATCAATTATGAAGATTTAGAAGAAGCACAGAACGGTCTAGCGAGAATTTCCAATACCAAAAATAATCCTAACAGGCGTTTCAAGACGAAGGAATCGCCTCAATATAATAAATATGTCAGACGGTCACCAGGCTATCGTTCAATAAATAATAAAACCGAAAAAGCTCCCAGGAAAATCAAAGGGGAAGGTAACTCTAAAGATTTCGGTGGAAATCGAAAATACAAAAGCCATGAACCTTACTATAAAGATTTGAAGGGAAATCGAAAATATAATTCTTTAATGAAACCCGACGAAGGAATGAGTACCAAAGAAACATATGAGAATTTAAATCGCAAAGATTCTCTGCGAAGAATAAGACTTCATCATGGCCACCAGAGGAAAAACTCGAGACCAAGACCAGGTACTCGGAAACCGTTTAGTCAGAGCAGGGAAACCCTTGTTAATAATCCATTGACATCTGTTATGAATCCACATGATGTCAATTTAAAGGATAATGTCTGGCCTACACATTTATATGATCACAATCCGAATCTGAGAGCCTGGTTGGATGCCCTGACCAAAGATAATATAACGGATTTAAAAACAACTGATGATCCCGATAAATTGGAACTACACTTACACAATGATCTACTCAATTGTACCACCTATGCAGGATTAGATGAGTTTTTAAAATCCCTACCCAAAAATACAACTGAAAGTACCCCAAATTCCAATGATATGGAAGAAATTGATATGGATTTTACAACAGTGGAAATTGATGAGTTCCCTACGGAAAATCCAAATTCAGAAAATGTTACCGATTTATATACGGATACTTATGAGGAGAATACCACAGAAGATTTAGAAGAACCTGAGGATTACTTTACCGAAAGTGAAATGGAAAATACAACAGCATGTGTGGAAGTAACAACCAGAAATTGGTTGGATTTTGAGAACACAACGGAAGATGGTGCAGATTATGAGATTCCTGAAAATAATACTGACGATTATGAGTGGTCAGCTATTACTCAGGACCCAGATTTAAATAATTCGGCTATTGAAAATCCGGATGTTAAATGGAATATTAATATCAATGCCCAGGTTCATGGAAATGCAAAAAATAAGAGTTATATGGGAAATGGTACCATACTACTAAATTCCGGGTTTGGTGAGGATGATCGTTACAGAAGACATACGCCGAAGAAAATTGATAGTTCAAGAGGAAATTGGCGGAACAATTTAGCAAATGAAGAACAACATGAAAGGTATGTTGTAAGAATTTTAAATGGATCGATCAGAGATATAGTAAAATTTATCAGCATATAGGGACGTATACGTTGTGTCGGTACTCATACGTATCATAGTACTTTACTATAATGAAGGTTGTCTTAGATTCTATATTGTATTAATACCGGGTCAACCATGTGGCGTAAACGTTTTGACGATAATCATTCTCAAGCTCCATAAATCCAGTCTTTTTTAAATAAAATACCCCCTTATTTGTCTATTTTAACCTACAACATTACTCCTCTATCCCTTCACCTTATAGACCCTCTGACGATGACTCCTCTGATATAACATCCGGTAAATTATCAGCAAATATTGTGCAAAAAATATTTCGAACGGTGCGAGAACATCCAAAATTGAAAATTCTATGGCCAAGTTTGCAGCGTAATAAGCTTGCTCAGAGACCAGAAATGCCGAACTTTTATACTATTCGCAATAAGGTATGCTACTCATTTTAAAAAATTTCTCATCATCGAAATAATTTTTATCTTCTTCGTTATCGACAGGATAGCGAACAACAATTGCAACAAAGTGAACAACTGATGAAGCAAGCTCTCAATACACTAAATGATCTTATCGATCAACAGGTTTACTCGCGTAGCTGCCTGCCTTTGAGACCAGATTTACAAAAATTCTATGAACAAATTTTAAAGACCCAAGATGAGCGGAACAAGTATCGTAAAAAACGTGAGAATGATAAGAAAATTGTGAAACGACAAAGTAGTAAAAATAAAATATCACAGGGCAGCAGCTATGAGAATTCGAACGAAAAATCTGATGAAAATAGAAAAGATTCCCCGGGGAATAAAGCTGAAAAGAAATCATCCATTGGTGTCAGGAACCTTTTGAGATTATATGAAGGAGATGATGTGAGAAGTGCAAGTGATCAATTGGAAGCTTTACGTGAAATGCAAGAAAGGGAAGCAAAAGAAAGAAGAAAACATATCCAGGAGAAATATAGGAAAGATGGTTCGAATGATGCTCTAAAAATTTTGGAGCAATATTATAGTCCGGAATATTCGAAGTTGCAGAAGGCATGTGAGTCTTATAGGGAGTTGGGATGAGAATATGGATAGAGATGAGAGCACTAATTTTTATTATGATTATTTCTGAGAGTTTTATTTAATATTTACATTATGAAAATATAATTTTATTCTATATATTTAATTTTAAAAACAGCGTATTTTAATTAACAAATATTAATATTAAAAAAAATGCACAAGAATATATGGATCCTTTTTTATGATTTTTTTCGACTGACATATATTTAAGTCTGTGACGGAACATGTTGTAACTATTTATCCTGATATTTGTAGTCAATTTTGTACACTCCAGTATATATCAGACTTACAAAATCTGATTTCCATTGGCAAACCTTATTTAAGAATATTTCAAATGTATCTAAACTTGAAAATTACAATTTTCGTTTGTCGTATACGTATTGTCGGTCATCATACGCACCTTAGTACATATGCTTTAAATTGAATACATATTGAATTTACATTGAACATATTAGTTCGAATACATACATCATCACTTCACGCTGTCAATGCTAACAGAACTATGGCCTCAATATTTTATAATTTTTCCCGATATGTCCCATTTGCAATACCAAACATCCTAAAAGTACCGGCAATGTCTGCGTAAAATTTCAGAGTTCTATTTGGAATATTGGTCTTTATGGATGGATTTGAACAGACCGGCGGGCTGAAAGACGGACATGAATAATGACTCAAAAGTACTGAAAACGGGTCGGTACCATTTTTTGGATCTAAACCAAAATTTTCTGCAAGAACTCGAAATGCCAGATTAGTCTCTTTAGGGGATAAGTTGCGACTATAATGACCTATATCGAACATTTTCTGCGAGTGGCTCACTAACAATTCACTACGGCCAAATTATAGTCACTTCGCTTAAAAAAAACCTTAAATTGGGTTGGACCTGTGTATGGAACCTATGCCTACAAATATATTTTGTACCCCCCATATTGTAAATTTGTGTCTACCATTATCCTACCAGAAAGCTATTCTGGGGGTTGAAAGGGTATAAAATGATCGACCATTTCCGAATTTTATAGCCTCTACATTTTTTGCTGATTTGATTCGGACTTCCCAACATATATTTGAAAACAGCAGCCGAACTTTGTAATTGTATATGAGGTGGGTGGAGGTATGGTGCAGAGAGAAGACAGAAAATTATGAGTAAAAATGATCTACTTCGATTCGATCAGGAGGTTGTTTTTTATAGTCGAACAGAAGACCAGGAGATTTTTTTTTTATAAAAGAGCTTCTGATCGATTAGAATAAAGCTGGTTGGTTTATTTAAAAGAATATTCTAAAGAATGCCGTCTGGCATAGTCTTCATGAAAAACTACTAGAAAATGACTTTCAGGTCTTTTAGAAGAGACTTGCTTTCTTCAACCTTCAGCTCTTTTAATAATAAGACCTATAGCTCTTCTAATAATATGACCTTCAGTTCTTCTAAAATCATACTTTCAGCTTTTCTAATAAGAAGACCGTCAGCTCGTCTAATAAGGAGACCTTAAGCGCTTTTAATAAGAAGACCTTAAGCTCTTCTCATAACAAGACCTTTAGCATTTCTAATAAGAAGGCCTTTAGCTTTTCTAACAAGAAGACCTTCAGCTCTTCTAATAAGAAGACCTTAAGCTCTTCCAAAAAGAAGACATTCAGCTCATCAAATAATAGGAACTTTAGCTCTTCTAATAAGAAATCTTAAATTCTATTAATAAGCAGACTTTCAGCTCTTCTAATAAGAAGACCTTAAGCTCTTCTAATAAGAAAATCTTGAGCTCTTCTGATAAGAAGACCTTAAGCTCTTCTAATAAGAAGACCTTAAGCTCTTCTAATAAGAAGACCTTAAGCTCTTCTAATAAGAAGACCTTAAGCTCTTCTAATGAGAAGGCCTTAAGCTCTTCTAATGAGAAGACCTTAAGCTCTTCTAATTAGAAGACTTTAAGCTCTTCTAATAAGAAGACCTTCAGCTCTTCTAATAAGAAGACCTTCAGCTCTTCTAATAAGAAGACCTTTAGCTCTTCTAATAAGAAGACCTTAAGCTCTTCTAATAAGAAGACCTTTAGCTCTTCTACGAAGAAGACCTTTAGCTCTTCTACGAAGAAGACCTTTAGCTCTTCTAATAAGAAGACCTTTATTTTATTATTATTATTTCATTTCTTTATTCATAATACAAAAGCCTCCTGGGCCTATTTACTGTATTAATAGTATTATTAAAAACCTGATAGTTTAAAATTCATTTTTATTTACAACATTGGCTCCCCAGCCTAATTTACTTTAACAGTAATATTATTTAAAAAAACATACAAATGTCCATTAGCAACGTACGTAGTACGAAGATCATAAAACACGAATGAACTAATTCTCTGAAAGATTTAAATGCAGTTTAAGTTTTAAACGAAACGCATTATTCGAATGCGAAAAAATTCGCAATACAATAGGTAGGTAGTTCCAAAACCTCGCAACACGAACAACATACGATTTCTCATATAAGGAGCTATGAATTAAAGGTATATTAATCTGTGGGTTTCTGCTAGAATGTGAAAATGTAAACAACGCACGTAACGACCTAGGTATACCAGTTTTAATAATTCTATAAAAATAAAAAGTATTACGAAAATCGACAAATTTGCGAAACGAGGTGCCTAAAAAGTTAACAACAAACTCTGATATATGCTCACGAAATCTTACATTATAAACAAATCTAGCAATCATATTTATAATTTGCTGTAACTTATGAAAATTATATTCCGAAGTTCCAGATATAACTTCCAATACATACAACACATGTGGCATCATCAGTGAACAGGCAATTTTCGTCCTAACATGCAAAGGTAGATAAATACTGGTGGAATACAATTTACGTAACACTGAATAAATTTTACTGTGTATACTGTCAATATGGGATCCAAAATTTAACTTGTTATCCAAGATAACACCTAAACACTTGTGTTTCTCAACAACGTCAATACTTGAATTACCTATACATATCCCAAGATCTTGAACATGAGAACCAAACATAATAATTTTTGTTTTCAGTGGGTTTATTTGTAAACAGTTAGCGTTGGTCCATCTCAGTAAATTCCCCAAACAAGAATTCATTGCCTCTTTTAAATAATCAATGGAATTTGTTTCAGATTTGAATAAAAGCATAACGTCATCAGCAAATATAAACAATGAGCATACATCAAGATTAATATATTCTGGCAAATCATTTATGTATAGAAAAAACAGCAAGGGGCCCAAGACCGAACCTTGAGGTACCCCTGAAGAAAGAAAAGCACTCCCAGATCTAACACCACCCATCTCAACATATTGTGATCTACCGCTAACATACGACATTATCATTTTGCAGGCTGAAAAGGAAAAATTGAATTGATTTTTAAGTTTATATATAAGCGTACTATAGGAAATCGAATTAAAAGCCTTGGATATATCCAATGAAATAAGTGAGCACATTTGCTTATTATTAAGATCACTCCTGATAGATTCTGTTAGGTGTAACAGCAGAGAAGTTGTGCTCCGGCCACGTCGAAATGCATGCTGCCCATCAAAAATTTCGGAATTAGTGTGCGATAGAATTTGGTCTTTTAATATATGTTCACAAATTTTCGACAATGTCGGGAGTATTGAGATTGGTCGTAAGTCCTCAGGACCCCGGACTATAGTAGATTTAGGAATTGGTACAACTCGAGCCATTTTCCATAACAGTGGAAAATTTGAGGTAGTTAAAATTGTATTTATTAAGTCCAAAATCAAATGAGAGGTATGAGGCCAAATTAGTTTCAAAAATTCAATAGATATTCTATCTACACCAACCGACTTTGATTTAACTTTGCCAATAGCAACATCAATATCATAGATTGTAACACATGAGAAAGAAAATGAATTGCCAGCATCAAGAAAAGGTTCAATGTCAACACTATCATGTCCATCCGATGTCACATTAGAAGCAAAGAAATCATTAACAGATTCAGCATCACAACCATACACAGCATCATTATCCCCAGTACAACCATGTCTTCTAAGTATCCTCCAGAAACTCTTGGGATCAAGGTTACGAAATTGCTTTGTGTAATAATTGTATCGTTCAGTGCGCATAACTCTCTTTGCCCTATTTCGGTATTTGCAATAAACTCTCCACCTTAACTGACATCTGTTTTCTAGATATGCCCTGTAAGAACAATCCCTTAAAGACTTAGCATTTGCAACATTTTTGGCATTAATCCAATTATCAGGCTGTAATGTAAGATATCTCTTTACAACTGGAACATTGGAGTAAAGGTTTTTAAATAAATTGTTAATAATCTGGCACTTATCATCAGAATTATTGGCCTGATAATAATGCGTATGATCAAAATCTGATAAACATTCGAAGATACCATTCCAATCAATGTTTTTAAAATCATGATATTCAATTCTATCATCCACGGCATTCATACTTAAATCAAAACATGCAATTATAAGTGCATGATGCGAAATCGAAGACCTTAAGCTCTTCTAATAAGAAGACCTTTAGCTCTTCTAATAAGAAGACCTTAAGCTTTTCTAATAAGAAGACCTTAAGCTCTTCTAATAAGAAGACCTTAAGCTCTTCTAATAAGAAGACCGTCAGCTCGTCTAATAAGAAGACCTAGAGCTCTTCTAATGAGAAGACCTTTAGCTCTTCTAATAGGAAAACCTTTAGCTCTTCTAATAAGTAGACCTTACGCTCGTCTAATAAGAAGATCTTCAGCTGTCCTAGAAGAAGACCTCTGCTCTACTATAAAAAGAACTCCTATTATTCCATTGGAAGACATTATACCTTCCGCTCTTCTGTGGGAAGGTCTTGTTGTCGAATATTCAAAGAACCGATTATAATGAAAATCCAACATCAATACCTATCTTACAATCATATTTCTATGGAAAACGTTTAACAAAAATTGCGTACACAATTCCTTGCGAAAATCTGGCAGTGGTGGGGGATACTAAAATAACAGTTTAGCATTAACAACATGAGAGCAAACAAAAAAAGGTAACACATTTGCTATTTTAATTATTTTCAATTGAGTTTCAATTCAGTTCGTTTTGTTCCGATTCATTCGCCTAAAGAACAACTTTCTCAATAAAAATGTTCATTTTATGTTCGCTGTGTGAGTGTGTGAGAATTAGTATTAACTGCGAAAACAGTTACTGTAATGTTTTGTAACATTTGTTAGGAAAGGGAAATGAGGGGAGGGGTATACAGGACCACCCCTTTTTACAAAATGTGCACTAAATTGACTTCAATAATTTTTTTTGTTTTTTTTTTGCGTAATAATTTTGAATATGAATGCTCATATACATAAGTTGAATACTTTTCGTTGTTGTTATTTGTATGTGAATGAGTGTGTGTGTGAGTGAGTGAATTGAACAACTTGAATGAATGAATGAATTGTTCGAAATCTGTTCAAATTGAAGAACAAGAAGCAGCATTGTTTGTTGCTAGCAATTGTTTCCAAAGTTCGAAGGAGTTCTGCCAAAGTGTTTTCTTAAGTTTATTAAAAGCCATTCCGATTTGTTTAGGTTTATTGAAGTATAAATTATGGAAATTGAGAAAAATAATAATTTTCTTAAATGGAAATAAAAAAAACAGTTTTTAATTAATGAAGATGTTAAGAGCAATTGAAGGAAATGCGGATTTGAAAATTTGATTATTATAAGTGAAGGAGGAGAAGACAGCATAAGGGGGTGAAGGAGGAGAAGACAGCATAAGGGGGTGTCATAGATTATATTGGGAAAGTCAGATGGATAATAATTCAATATATCAGTTGAAATTAAAATGATGAAACATATTGCATATTTTCAGGCACAATCTGGTATGGCATTTTCAACACAAAATAAAAGTGTAGTTTTTTTAAGGAATATATTTTCAGGGTCTATCCAAGACGTGGATTTTTATAGACTAGTTTTTCATGGTCTATTTAAGACGAGGATTTTTTAAAGACTACTTTTTCAGGGTCTATCCAAGGCGTGGATTTTTTAAAGACTAGTTTTCAAGGGTCTATCCAAGGCGAGGATTTTTTTAAGACTAGTTTTTAAGGGCCTATCCAATACGTGGACTAGTTTTTAAGGGTTTATCCAAGGCGTGGATTTTTTAGAAACTAGTTTTTCAGGTCCAATCCAAGGCGTGGATTTTTAAAGACTAGCTTTTCAGGGTCTATCCAAGGCGTGGATTTTTTAAAGACTTATTTTTCAGGGTCTATCCTAGGCGTGGATGTTTTAAAGACTAGTTTTTCAGGGTCTATTCAAGGCGTGGATTTTTTAAAGACTAGTTTTTCAGGGTCTATCCAAGTCGTGGATTTTTTAAAGACTAGTTTTTCAGGGTCTAGTCAAGGCGTGGATTTTGCACAGACTAGTTTTTCAGGGTCTTTTCAAGGCGTGGATTTTTCACAGACTAGTTTTTCAGGGTCTATTCAAGGCGTGGATTTTTTAAAGACAAGTTTTTCAGGGTCTATCCATGGCGTGGATTTTTAAAGACTAGTTTTTCAGGGTCTATTCAAGGCGTGGATTTTTTAAAGACTAGTTTTTCAGGGTCTACCCAAGGCGTGGATTTTTTAAAGACTAGTTTTTCAGGGTCTATTCAAGGCGTGGATTTTTTAAAGACTAGTTTTTCAGGGTCTATCCAAGGCGTGGATTTTTCAAAGACTAGCTTTTCAGGGTCTGTCCAAGTGGTGGATTTTTCAAAGACTAGCTTTTCAGGGTCTGTCCAAGGCGTGGATTTTTTAAAGACTAGTTTTTCAGGGTCTATCCAAGGCGTGGATTTTTTAAAGACAAGTTTTTCAGGTCCAATCCAAGGCGTGGATTTTTTAAAGACTAGTTGTTAAGGGTCTATCCAAGGCGTGGATTTTTTAAAGACTAGTTGTTAAGGGTCTATCCAAGGCGTGGATTTTTTAAAGACTAGTTTTTCAGGGTCTATACAAGGCGTGGATTTTTTAATGAGTAATTTTCAGGGTCTATCCAAGGCGTGGATTTTTTAAAGACTAGTTTTTCAGGCCCAATCCAAGGCGTGGATTTTTCAAAGACTAGCTTTTCAGGGTCTGTCCAAGTGGTGGATTTTTCAAAGACTAGCTTTTCAGGGTCTGTCTAAGGCGTGGATTTTTTAAAGACTAGTTTTTCAGGGTCTATCCAAGGCGTGGATTTTTTAAAGACAAGTTTTTCAGGTCCAATCCAAGGCGTGGATTTTTTAAAGACTAGTTTTTCAGGTCCAATCCTAGGCGTGGATTTTTTAAAGACTAGTTTTTCATGGTCTATCCAAGGCGTGGATTTTTTAAAGACTAGTTTTTCAGGGTCTATACAAGGCGTGGATTTTTAAGGACTAGTTTTTCAGGCTCTATCCAAGGCGTGGATTTTTAAGGACTAGTTTTTCAGGTTGTATCCAAGGCGTGGATTTTTAAGGACTAGTTTTTCAGGCTCTATCCAAGGCGTGGATTTTTAAGGACTAGTTTTTCAGGCTCTATCCAAGGCGTTGAAGTAGACTTCTGAGAAGAACTCACCCCCTCTCAAACCAAAAAAACAACAAAGTAGCTTCAGATAAGAATCAGCCATAAAGAAAAAGCGTAGTATAAGAACCATGAAAACAAAAGCCTTACACTTGGACATTATTGCTGACGAAGATAATGACAAGGACATTTTCAAATGATGTTGATATCCCACTTTGGTTGGTTGTCAGTGGTTTTTACATAAATATCCTCTCTTCTCGTTCTTTTATTTCTTCTTCTTTTGCAAAATGAATATTGTCATTGTTTGTAAACTTGTAATTGGAATTAATTATGCATTCGCACTTCGAAGTCACAGCCACAGAGTAGCATTGGAGGTTGTCGAGAAGTGACTAAACTGAGGCTTCACAAAATTGAAACCCACACAACTTGTGTGTGTGTGTTTATGGGTGTTTTGTGGTGGTTATGGTGTTGGTACTCCATGTCAGTGATTGCCTTGCTTGCCATGCCACAAAGTGTTGTCATTGAGATTATAGTCAAGAAGAGCCAAAGTACCCTTCCTCCTCAGGAAACCATACCCACGACAAACTACAAGTGAAGCAAAGGAGTCATCTAACGAAGTCTTTCTACTACTCTTTCAGCCACTTGCTCCCTCTCTGAATTTCCTTTTCCTTGTAAGACTCCAAATTGAATGAAGCCAAGCAGCCTGCCTACCAACCAACCAAACCTGCGCTTGTGCTTATCTAAATGTTGCTCTTCCCAACCATCCATCCAGTCATCCTGCCTCCATTGGCTCGTTTTTTCTAACTTTCTAAAGTTCACTCCATTGAAGTACTTAAGTGCAATTTGCACTAATCGTATATCTTCGCAACAACCTTTCTTAAATGACACCCCGGAAAAATGTTCGATATTTTGTTTTAAAAAGATTTTCTTTACAAATTATAAATTGTTATTGTAGTTTCATTACAACTTGCATAGATTGCTGTGCGGATGATACAAGCTTATGGTAAGTGCAATAGAAACACCTGTGCCATAGGGCTAAAGAGGGATGGCTGGATGGGAATAAATGTGCTGGGAGGTAGATAGAATGGGAATTAGAGGCATTTAATAATACTATGCTCATGGGTATATCACTTAGAGTGAATTCAGCTAAGTTTTTCTCAAGAAAAAGCAATTCAGCTAATTTTTGTTATAAAAAAAAACTTAATTCTGTGAATAGTTTCTATGAATACCTTATGTAAACTACAATTGTCTTAAAAAGAAGTCAATTCAGCTAGACTTTTCAATAGAAAAAGTCAATTCAGCTAACTTTTTCAATAGAAAAAGTCAATTCAGCTAACTTTTTGGATAGAAGAAAGAGTCAATTCAGCTAGACTTTTCAATAGAAAAAGTCAATTCAGCTAACTTTTCCAAAAGAAAAAGTAAATTAAGCTAGACTTTTCAGTAGAAACTTTTCCTGGAAATAGAAAAGTCAATGCAGCAACTTTTCAAGAAAAAGTAACTTTTCCCATAGAAAAAGTCAATTCAGCTAGACTTTTCAATAGAAAAAGTCAATTCAGCTAACTATTTCCATAGAAAACGTCAATTCAGCTAGACTTTTCAATAGAAAAAGTCAATTCAGCGAACTTTTTGAATAGAAACAGTCAATTTAGCTAACTATTTTAATAGAACAAGTCAATTCAGCTAACTTTTCCAATAGAAAAAGTCAATTCAGCTAGACTTTTCAATAGAGAAAGTCAATTCAGCTAACTTTTTCAATAGAAAAAGTAAATTCAGCGAATTTTTTCAATAAAAAAGTCAATTCAGCTAACATTTCCAATAGAAAAAGTAAATTAAGCTAGACTTAATAAAAACAGTAAATGCAGCTAACCTTTTCAATAGAAAAAGTCAATTGAGCTAATCAATTCAGCTAACATATTCAATAGAAAAAGTCAATTCAGCTAATTTTTCCAATAGAAAAAATCAATTCAGCTTACTTTTTCAATAGAAAAAGTCAATTCAGCTAACTTTTTCAATAGAAAAAGTCAATTCAGCTAACTTTTCTCAGAGAAAAAGTGAATTCAGCTAAACATTTCAATAGAAACAGTCAATTCAGCTAACTTTTCTATAGAAAGAAAAAACTTTTTAAGCTCTGTTTAAGGCAAGGATTTTTTAAGGAATAATTTTCAGGACCAACAGAACGTCCTGGGTTTTTAAGAATATTTTTTCTAGGTCTATAAAATGTGTACAAATTTCCTTCGTTAGTTTTTTTTTGGCATTTCATTCCCTCTTGTCTCCCCCTCCACAAGAAAACACCCAATGTCCAATATATGTCACTTTTCTGACAACATAAACTTCAAAGCTGATTTTCTCAATTTCCACTAGAATTTCCGCAAACGTAATTGTGACGACGAGTCCTTGTTTCCGGCCATTTAACCCGCCAACATTATGTCGTACAGCTTAGAACGCACAGAGCGAGTGAGAGATTGGCGAAAATTGATGTCTGACGATCAATCATTTATGGGGGCAATAGCTGTGGCAAAAATGCTTGTTTAATAACTTGCTTTACACGCAGCATTTGGCATTTTCATTTCATCATCTCGAATTCTTCGTCTTCTTCTTTAGCTTTTCATTTGGTACTCCCTGATGGTGGAATGGATATTTGGGGGACGAAAGAAAAACATTTGACTTCAGGCTTCCTTCCTAGTTTGGCAACAGTTACTGGTTCACACTAAATATTGACAAGGATATTTGATGAAAATGCGTTTTAGTGGTCAAACAAATACAAACACACACACACACACAGTTGGGCGAATGTACACAGACTCGCACACACACATACATACCCACAAATATACACTGGCAATCACAAAACTAAACAAAAGCCGGAAGGAAATGGCTTTTCAATGATGTTGAGTAGATAGGGAAACTTAAATGGATTTTGTAATGGGTCGGCAATGGTACCACTATGGGGGCGCTATTTCAATTTCGGAAAATGTTCTTAAAGTTTGACGCCTTAGAAAAAAATTTAAAATTCCAAGCCTTGAAAAACCAAGGCGTGGTTTTTCCTCGCCTTGAAAGAACAACGCCTTAGAAAAAATATTTTTAAAAAATCCACGTCATAGAACAAATATTTTTAAAAAATCTACGCCTTAAAAAATATTTTTAAAAAATCCACGCCTTAGAAAAAATATTTTTAAAAAATCCAAGCCTTATAAAAAATATTTTTAATAAATCCACGCCTTATGTGAAACCTTGGATACACGCCTCAAATGTTCTCTTCATGAGCCCTTAAAAAATATTCTAAAACAAATTCACGTCGTATGGATCCCTGTGAAAAATATACCTAAGGACATTTTCAGGACCTTCTGGTGGTCCTGAAAATGAATTACTAAAAAATCCTCGCCTTAAACAGAGCTTAAAAAATTTGTTCTTTCTATAGAAAAGTTAGCTGAATTGATTTTTTTATTGAAAAGTCTAACTCAATTGAGTGTTTCTATTGAAAAGTCTAGCTGAATTTCCTTTTTCTATTTGAAAAGTTAGCTGAATTGACTTTTTCTATTGAAAAGTCGACCTGAATTGACTTTTTCTATTAAAAAAGTTAGCTGAATTGACTTTTTCTATTGAAAAGTCTAGCCGAATTGATTTTTTATTCTGAAAAGTCCAGCTGAATTGGCTTTTTCGATTGAAAAAGTTAGCTGAAGTGACTTTTTCTATTGAACAAGTTAGGTGAATTTACTTTTTCTATAGAAAGCTAGCTGCATTGTCTTTTTCTATGGAAAAGACTAGTTGAATTGACTTTTTCTATTGAAAAAGTTAGCTGAATTGACATCTTTTTAAGACGATTGTATTTTATATAAGATATTGGCTGAATTGACTTTTTCTATTGAAAAGTCTATTTGAATTAACTGTTTCTATAGAAAAGCCAAGCTGAATTTCTTTTTTACTTTTTCTATTGAAAACGTTAGCTGAATTGACTTTTTCCTTTGAAAAGCCCAGCTGAATTGACTTTTTCTATTGGAAAAGTTAGCTGAATTGAGTTTTCCTAGTGAAAAAGTTAGCTGAATTGAATTTTTCTAATGAAAAAGTTAACTGAATTGACATCATTTTTAGACAATTGTATTTTTATATAAGATATTGGTAGAGAATATTCGCAGAATTAAGTTTTTTGATGACAAAAGTTAGCTGAATTGATTTTTATTGTGAAAAACTTAGCTGAATTCACTCTAAGAGATAGACCCATGAGCATAATATTATTAAATGCCTCTAATTCCCATTTTATCTACCTCCTAGCACATTTATTCCCATCCAGCCATCCCTCTTTAGACCTGTGGCACAGGTGTTTCTATTGCACTTACCATAAGCTTGTATCATCCACACAGCAATCTATGCAAGTTGTAATGAAACTACGATAACAATTTATAATTTGTAAAGAAAATCTTTTTAAAACAAAATATCGAACATTTTTCCGGGGTGTCATTTAAGGAAGGTTTGTGGGATGATATTGACCTTGAAATAATATTTTATTTTAAATCCACGACTTAGGTATTTCTTGAAGTAATCAAGAAAAGAATTCATTAAAAATCCACGTCTTGAAAATATTAAAAAAATCCAAGACTTATATAACGTTGAAAAAATTCTTTAAAAACTCCACTCCTTAGACTACATAATAACACACGACTTACACGACCTTAAAAAAATACTTTAAAAAAATATGTAAAAAAATACCTCCTTAAAAAGTGCTTAAAAGCTTAAAAAGTGCTTTTAAAAGACCACGCCTTTGATAGAACTTGGAAAATTGTTTTTATAAACAATTCAAAAAAATCTGCACCTTAGATAGACTCTGAAAAAATATCCTTTATTGCCTGCTATAGGGTATCCTTCCTCCATCCCTGCTCTCAATCTCCATTGTTGATATTGTAATTTAATACACTTTCACTATGAAATGCAAACTTCATTGACTTCCGCCAAAAATTGTTGGCATTTATTTTGACTTTGGCATTTCAAATATTCCTAAATTACACAATGACCAGTTACCAGTCCGACAGCCAGCCAGCTGTCATTCCGTCAAACAGCCACTCTATGCAAAATTTGCATTGTAGATGAACATAGTGTAATTGTAGACAATATTGTCTAAGAGGACAATGAGGGTAGGGGGGAACAATATATCTAATATTTCGTTGGGGGGGGGGGGGGTGAGAATGCATCATCACCTCCACCCTCCTTCACCCATCAACATCACCATAATTTCTGGTCCATTTGCCAAATATTATCTTGTTTACACAACTTCATTTATATTCTTGTTCTCCGCAACAGTCAAATAGTCAGTCAGTCAGCCAGCCAACCAATCATTCTTCATCCATTTTGTTATTTTAATAGTTTTTTTTTTCATTTGTGCGGAATTTCTAAACTAAAAAAATGCGATAATTGAAAAATCCACCATTCAATTGTTCATTATTTTCATTTTGAGAGATGTTCCCCTGTTTGGTGATTTGTAACCATCGTGGAAGGGACAAAATAACAAATGGTGGATGTTGAAATTCCATTACAAATCCATTTCATAAATCATTAGAAGATTTGTAAACGTTTAGGAGAAACAGATTTAGAATTTCCATTTCAAAGCTGTTAAATAATAAATGGAAAATTCAATTGTTTGGAAGTCATTGGAAAATGATGATAATAATAAATTATAAATAAAAAGTGAAAAAACGTTAAGTTCGGCCGGGCCGAACTTTGGATACCTTCCACCATAGATATACTAACACAGTGAAAATGTGCCCCATCGAAATATTCGTTCTAGACCCCATGTTTCTTTGGAACAACTCCTTACGTTCTAATTGTTTATCTCGCTATCCTCCGCAAATGAAATTATTACAACATAGTCTTAGAACCAAACTCAAAACGCGGAACAAATCAGATAACTATTTTAATATAAAAAGGGGGTTATATGGGGACTAGCCCAAAAAGGAGGGCGAATATTATTAATTTTTGGTAGGGAAGTTTGTTACCATATACGACTACAAAATACCAAATTGCAGCAAATTCGGCTGAAAAACGCGCTCTAGAATCCCAAAATACCGAAAATTTGGGGGTACCCTTATATGGGGGATATCCGAAAAAATTGACCT
Source organism: Musca vetustissima (assembly GCF_032173495.1). Lineage (NCBI taxonomy): Eukaryota > Metazoa > Arthropoda > Insecta > Diptera > Muscidae > Musca > Musca vetustissima. Next base: position 361,970 of record NW_026882742.1, on the reverse strand, counting down.
ATATTTATAATTTTTTGTGGTGAGATTTGGTACCTACTAAGAACTCAAAATACTAAATTACAGCCAATTCGGTGGAAAAATACGATAAAAACCACCAAAATACTGAAAATTAGGAGGTACTGTTATATGGGGGCTACAAGAAAAAGTGGACCTATACTTATAATTTTTGGTGAATACATTTACTACCCAATAAGAACCCAATGTACGAAATTTCAGCGAACCCCAAAATACCGAAAATTGGGGTTTACTGTTATATGGGAGCTATACCTAAACGTGGACAAATATATCCCATCTTCGAACTTGACCTGCCTGCAAACAAAAGACAAACCTATGCATTCCTTCAATTTCTTCAAAAGATAGCGTGATTACAACAGACGGACGGACATGGCTAGATCGTCTTAGAATTTTACCTTGATCAAAAAAATATATATACTTTATAGGGTCGGAAATGAATATTTCGATGAGTTACTATGGTGGAGGGTATAAAAAAATAAAAATAAATTTTTTATTTGAATTTTAAATGGGGTATGATTGTCGACAAGATTGATGAAAATAGGTATACAGCCATCAACGTACGTGTAAACGACAGAAAGTGAATCTGTCGTTAACGAAAAGTAGGCAGATTAGTCGCCGAAGTTGTCGTCAACGACAACTTCGCTTACCCTATCGCCCAAGTTGTCTTGCATGAATACTGCGACACTTGTGTGGAAATTTCGTCAAGGATCTCACATTGTTGTCTGCAAAGTGTCTTCAAGGAATTGCCATTGTCTTGCACGATTCAAAACATTACACACATATACACAAAATATGTATTTTGATTTGATGGAACAAGCCACCTTGAGGAAAAATTGTAATCAGTAGGTAGCTGTGCCCTACATTGTAATAATTATACCATGGGCCTATCCATTTATTCGAAGAATATTTTTTCTAAACTTCCCACTTCATATTAATTTTTAAAAACATTTTTTCACAGTGTATCTTTATAAAAAGCACTTAAGGCACATTTTTAAATACCCTGAACTAATTGATATGAAATGTATTCTTGACAAATATCATCAGCAGTGGCAACAACAACAAAAATAACAAAAACAACAGCAGCGATCTGGTCAATTAGAAATTAGTTAATTGATATTGTCAATGGAAATGGAAAAAAATGAGTAAAGAATTTTGATGAACTATTTTTTACACTAGACAACAGAAATAAATACATTATTAATAATATTAAAAATATGAAAAGAAGATATAATAAAAAAAAATAATTATTGTATAATTATTAACGTGCGCAACCAACACATTAAGATGATGTACCCTTTTCAGCATGGGTGGAGGTGATAAGGGGGTATTCAGATTTCATAAAAAAAAAAACAGTAATGAAAGTAGTAAAGCCGGACGGGACCGATTATATGATACCCTTCACCACTATGGATATATTAAACAGGACTATTAACATGAAATTGTATGAACTATAATATGTGATAATTATCTAAATGTGAATGGACTTAGATCAATCCATAAACATGTCATTCGTTTGTTACAATGCACTATAGGTAATTCGTTATATCCGGTTTTTACTGTAGAAGTCTGCGTTTTCTCTTTCTTGTACATATACATCATTTAAAAAGTCAAAACATCGTTTAAAACCTCTGTTATTAATTTTTGCCTAAAAACACGGCAAATTACCTATAGTGCAATGGGACAAAAGTATGTAAAACGACTTCAAACAAATATCAGCAGAACATCTGTTGGGCAATGCCCGTACTTCTAGAAAACGCAACTACGTTATTCTATGCTACATTTTGGACATTGGGCAAAATTGCATGTCAATCTGACAAACATGAGGAGTTAAATGTGCCATTTACTTAAAATCGGGCGAAAATATATATGGAAGCTATATCCAAATATGAACCGATTTTAACGAAATTTGTCATACTAATTTCAGTACATTTTGTTCCTATCAGCCTGGTTCCTTGGTGCCTCAATTACTTAAAATCAATCTATAATATATGGGAGCTATATTCAAATCTCAGTAGATTTTCACGGAACTTGACACAAATTATTCTGGATTAAATTCAGTACGCTATGCAACATAAGAACTTTGGTACATTATTTACATTAAATCGGATGAAAATATATATGGGAGCTTTATCTAGATCTGAACCGATTTTCACGAAACTTGGCAGACATCATTCCAGGCTCAATTCAGTACACTGTGCCAAGTTGTGTGCCAATCTTTGGCAACACAGTACGTCATGACAAATTTCGTGCAAATCGAAAGATTTATAGGGACTTTGGTGTACCATTTACATTAAATCGGACGAAAATATATATGGGAGCTATATCTAAATCTGGACCGATTTTCACGAAACTTGGCAGATCTCACTCTAGGCTCAATTCAGTACTTTATGCCAAATTTTGTGTAAATCAAAAGATATATAAGGACTTTGGTGCGCCATTTACATAAAATCGGACGAAAATATATATAGGAGCTATATCTAAATCCGAACCGATTTAAATGCGAAACTTGGCAGACATCACTCTAGCCTAATTCATTTCGTCATGCCAAATTTCGTGCAAATCGAAAGATATATAGGGACTTTGGTGCACCATTTACATAAAATCGGACGAAAATATATATTGGAGCTATATCTGTATCTGGGCCGATTTTCACGAAATTTGGCAGACATCACTCTAGGCTCAATTCAGTACGTCATGCCAAATTTCGTGCAAATCGAAAGATATATAGGGACTTTGGTGCACCATTTATATAAAATCGGACGAACAGATATATGGGAGCTATATCTAAATCTGAACCGAATTTTCCTAATTTCAATAGGGTTTGTCCTTGGCCGAAATAAATGAGCTGTGCCAAATTTCATCCAAATCGGATCATAAATGCGACCTGTACTTTGTACACAATTTAACACCAAAATACTGACGGACGTACAATCATAAATTGACTGTACCACAGTTTGGTGAAGGGTATAATTACTCGTGTCATTTCGAACTTTATTATGTAACCGGTTTTTTTGGAATTTGCAAAATATTAATAAATTTTGTGATTTATTCTAATGAGAATCAAATTTGTACGTAATTAATGAAACAAGTTAATGTGGGAGCAATTGTTAACTGGATCACTCAATTATTTTCGAAAATAAATTTTTAATTCCGGGGTTAATGGCACTGAGGTTTTTTTTATATAATGCAAAAAATATATTGATAATAACATTGAAAAAAAAATGAAAAAATAAAACCACGCCTTGGATAGACCCTGAAAAACTAGTCTTTAAAAAATCCACGCCTTGGATAGACCCTGAAAAACTAGTCTTTAAAAAATCCACGCCTTGGATAGACCCTGAAAAACTAGTCTTTAAAAAATCCACGCCTTGGATAGACCCTGAAAAACTATTCTTTAAAAAATCCACGCCTTGGATAGACCCTGAAAAACTATTCTTTAAAAAATCCACGCCTTGGATAGACCCTGAAAAACTAGTCTTTAAAAAATCCACGCCTTGGATAGACCTTGAAAAACTAGTCTTTAAAAAATCCACGCCTTGGATAGACGCTGAAAAAATAGTCTTTAAAAAATCCACGCCTTGGATAGACGCTGAAAAAATAGTCTTTAAAAAATCCACGCCTTGGATAGACCCTGAAAAACTAGTCTTTAAAAAATCCACGCCTTGGATAGACCCTGAAAAACTAGTCTTTAAAAAATCCACGCCTTGGATAGACCCTGAAAAACTAGTCTTTAAAAAATCCACGCCTTGGATAAACCCTGAAAAACTAGTCTTTAAAAAATCCACGCCTTGGATAGACCCTGAAAAACTAGTCTTTAAAAAATCCACGCCTTGGATAGACCCTTAAAAACTAGTCTTTAAAAAATCCACGCCTTGGATAGAGGCCCTGAAAACTAGTCTTTAAAAAATCCACGCCATGGATTGACCCTGAAAAAGTAGTCTTTAAAAAATCCACGCTTTGGATAGACCTTGAAAAACTAGTCTTTTAAAACCCCACGCCTTATAAAGGCCCTGAAAACTAGTCTTTTAAAGACCCACGCGTTATAAAGGCCCTGAAAAACTAGTCTTTTAAAGACCCACGCCCTATAAAGGCCCTCAAAAACTAGTCTTGTAAAGACCCACGCCTTATAAAGGCCCTGAAAAACTAGTCTTTAAAAATCCACGCCTTATAAAGGCCCTGAAAAACTAGTCTTTTAAAGACCCACGCCTTATAAAGGCCCTGAAAAACTAGTCTTTAAAAATCCACGCCTTATAAAGGCCCTGAAAAACTAGTCTTTTAAAGACCCACGCCTTATAAAGGCCCTGAAAAACTAGTCTTTAAAAATCCACGCCTTGGATAGACCCTGAAAATTAGTCTTTTAAGGACCCACGCCTTATAAAGGCCCTGAAAAACTAGTCTTTAAAAATCCACGCCTTGGATAGACCCTGAAAAATTAGTCTTTAAAAATCCACGCCTTGGATAGACCCTGAAAATTAGTCTTTTAAAGACCCACGCCTTATAAAGGCCCTGAAAAACTAGTCTTTAAAAATCCACGCCTTGGATAGACCCTGAAAAATTAGTCTTTAAAAAATCCACGCCTAAAAATTTGTGTAGCCTAGTGTGTAATAGTAAATATTTGTATTATTAAAACCGCAGCACGATACATATCTATGATCGGCATCATTTATTTATCTAAGTTTTCATTTAATATTTATCTTTGCAGCTATTTTAGGATAAGTAACACATGACTGTTAAACATTGATGTAAATTAAAAAAAAATGTAGATTATAATACAATACTGATATATCGAACTAAAATAAATAGTACAAGTAATTAGTGTTCAACTAATAGACTAGCATTCTCTCCTCAACTATTACGTTGTACCTATTCCGACTAATATAGTCCGAACAGCGTAACTACTCACAATCCCCTTTAGGTTTTTTCTGTAGACATGGTATTTCCCACATACGTTGATTTCGACCAAATTCTTCGCCATCCTGGAGAGTTTGGGGTAAAACACGATCCACAGTTTCGGGTAGCAGCAAACAAAGCAGTCCTCCCATAATTCCCAGGCATCCCAGAATTATCAGAGGCAACACTGTGGCAATATTACTTAAGTACACAACGAAGGGAGCCAATATGGCCGAAACATAACCCATAATATGGATAAAAGCCACTCCCTGGGCCCTTACCACGGTGGGTAGAACTTCAGCGGCATATTGCGATCCGACATTATAGGAAATATTAACAAAAAATCGTCCCGCAATTGCAAATGCCACGGTGTACACACCCGAAGGGGCAACTGCCGCCAGAAGGCTAAATACACCACTCAGAACCATACTGCCACAGGCATTCCAACGACGACCCAAACTATCCATGGTCCATAAGAGGATGACTCCCGCAGGAAATTCCGTTAAACAGGCCAGGGTGAAGGTCAGGAAAATATCTAACGGCAGGGAACCCACACTGCGCACATGGCCATCAAACACGAGAGTTATACACATCCAAACGATTACCAAAATAATTGTGGTCCTTCTCATTCGAGGAGTCTTGAACATATCCATTATGGAGTAGGAGAGATTTTGCTGCTCCTCCTCTTGTATTCTTTTGCAGCTCAATCGAAATATTTCGAAAGTTTCATCGCTGACTTGGGAGCGATTGCGTCGTGCCAGGGTTTTCATAATTTCGATAGATTTTTCGATTTTCCCCTGGGAAACTAACCATCTGGGGAAGAGGGAGAAGGGAAGAATTTTGATTTTGTTTTTTATATTTAGAGTTTTGGTCTTACCTTGCCGATTCCGGTACCAACCATGGTGTAAATATTACCAAAATTAGGGGAGCCGAGGTGGCTATGGCCAAATATTTCCAATTGGCAATGTAATAGGCAATCCAGGGCAGCAGACAAGTGGCTGAGGTAAAATAGATGGCAATGGGCATGTTTGCCACAAAGGTGCGATATTTTGGACCCACATATTCAAGGGCTAAAAGAGAAAATATTTTTTTTAAGAATTGGGATTTTTTAAAGAATATTTTTTGAGGGGCTATCTAAGGCGTGGATTTTTTAAAGAATATTTTTTGAGGGTGGATTTTTTAAAGAATATTTTTGAGAGCCTATATAAGGCGTGGATTTTTTAAAGAATATTACTTGAGGGCCTATCTAAGGCGTAGATTCTTTTAAGGATATTTTTTGTGGGCCTATCTAAGGCGTGGATTCTATTAATAATATTTTTGTGTAAGGCGTGGATATTTTTCAGGGTCTATCCAAGGCGTGCATTTTTTTCGGGGGTATCTATGGCGTGGATATTTTTCAGGGTCTATCTATGTCGTGGATATTTTTCAGGGTCTACCTAAGGCGTAGATTTTTTTCAGGGTCTATCTAAGGCGCGGATTTTTTTCAGGGTCTATCTAAGGCGCAGATTTTTTTTTCAGGGTCTATCTAAGTCGTGGATATTTTTCAGGGTCTACCTAAGGTGTAGATTTTTTTCAGAGTCTATCGAAGGCGTGGATTTTTTTCAGGGTCTATCTAAGGCGTGGATTTTTTTCAGGGTCTATCTAAGGCGTGGATTTTTTTCAGGGTCTATCTAAGTCGTGGATATTTTTCAGGGTCTACCTAAGGTGTAGATTTTTTTCAGGGTCTATCGAAGGAGTGGATTTTTTTCAGGGCCTAACTAAGGCGTGGATTTTTTAAAGAATATTTTTTCAGGGTCTGTTTAAGGCGTGGCTCTTTTAAAGAATATTTTTTCAGGGTCTGTTTAAGGCGTGGCTTTTTTAAAGAATATTTTTTCGGGGTCCTCCTAAGTCGTGGATTTTTTTTAAGAATTTTTAAAAAAAGATTCAAACAAAGCGTGTATTTTTTCTATAGAAAAATTCTTCCTTAGCCACTGTTAAGCTGAACTCGCTAATCACGCATTAAATTACCCCCACCACCGCAAAAATGTACCTTTCCAATTACCACGCTAATGAGCAACACGAATTTTAACGCACTTACCCAGAATAAACATCATGACAAAACAATTATCGAATGCAAATCCAACCAAAAATCGCATCAGGGCAAATAACCAAAAATTGTTGACAAATGCTGTGGTTACACCGGCGGCGCAGCCCACCAAATTGCACGCAATCATTGAGGGGACACGACCGAATTTGTCAGCTACCCAGCCAAATAGAAGGCCACCACAAATGGCGCCCACAAAAAATAACGATTGGGCATAGGTGGCCAAGACCGCGTGGTCACAGACCCAATTTTGTTCGGTGGCAATGGTCGTGTAGGGTATTTCCTTGAAATCATAAGTCCAGCCATGTGTGCACGAAGTTGTGGGCCATGAGTTGTTGGCCTCCCTGACACCCAGCTCCAGCTGCTCGGTGAAGTTAACATCATAACGTAAACATTTGCTGTATTTACCCTCCACCAAAGGTATGGAGAGTTTGAGGCTGCAAGTGGGGATTATTCGGAATCTGTTTTACTTGAAATACATTTTGATGGAACTCACCTCTCCTCCTGACTCAAATTCCCTAGCTCCGGTACTGTACACCAATAATCTTCTGGTATCAGGGTCAAAAAGATTTGTGTAAAATACACAAATGCCAAATAGTAGGCAAATGGTAATATCAGAATAAACAAAAATTTCTGATAACGTCCGAACTCTCCAATCAGTGGCAGCATATCATTAAAATCCATTGTCTGTGTCTCCTCAGCCCCCTTACCATTACATGTGGGATACAATTCAATATCTGTATAGCCATCAACGGTACCCCACTCCTCAATGTCATTATCGTCACCCATAAAATTCGGATTCTGATAGGTGGCTATTTTCCGTTGACGATCGCCCATTTTCCATTCAGCTTCGTTCGCAGACACCAATTGATGGAATTAATTAAAAGTCTCCAATTGTTATGGATCGTTCGTTCGTTTGCTAATCCGATTCGTTCACAGATACTGTGACTGCTACTGACCGCCGCTGTCAGTGATACTGTGGATCGATGTGCGTTGCCCAGCCTCCAAAACCGTTCACTGAAACTTCGTTTGATAGTCTGAGTAATTAGCACATCGATTCAGAAGTTTAGCACCACTTAAAACTTGATTCACTTGTTAATGACCGACCGACCGATCGATCGATCGAACAGACCGTCGAACGCCAGATAACACAATAAAAAGAATAACATTTAAAGGGTGTTTACATTTCATTGTCAAAACAAATATTTGAAGAGAAAAATCGATTAAATACACTGAGAGAAAAATTTAATTAATTTTGACGAATGAAACTTCAATTAGAAATATTTTTCTATTGCAAATGGCATGTTCCCGTACTGCAAGAATCTACTATTTTTTACTCCGATAACACTTTTTTCCTTAATGATATCGAAGAAAATAGTAAAATCGAGTAGATTCTTGCAGTACGGGAACAGACCAAAAATTCTTAGTGACGGAGGAAGGCCTGGATAATTTAAACCTTTTTTCTATGTCTCTCTTAGACTTGCATTTTTTTAAAGAATTTTTTTGTTTGGGTCTATCTAAGGCGTGGATTTTTTAAAAAATAGTTTGCAAGGTCTTTATAAGGCGTGGATTTTTAAAGAATATTTTTGAGGGTCTATCTAAGGCTTGGATTTTTTAAAAACTAGCTTTTCAGGGTCTATCTAAGGCGTGGATTTTTAATGACTATGATTTCAGGGTCTATCAAAGGCGTAGATTTTTTAAAGACTAGCTTTTCAGATTCTATCTAAGGCGTAGATTTTTAGATACTGTATTTTCAGGGTCTATATAAGGCGTGGATTTTTAGAGAATGCTTTTTCAGGGTCTATCTAAAGCGTGGATTTGTAGAGACTGTATTTTCAGGGTCTATTTAAGGCGTGGATTTGTAGAGACTGTATTTTCAGGGTCTATCTAAGGCGTGGATTTGTAGAGACTGTATTTTCAGGGTCTATCTAAGGCGTGGATTTTTTAAAGAATATTTTTGGGGGTCTATCTTAGGCGTGGATTTTTTAAAGAATATTTTTGGGGGTCTATCTAAGGCGTGGATTTTTTAAAGAATATTTTTTCAGGGTCTATCTAAGGCGTGGATTTTGTAAAGAATATTTTTTCAGGGTCTATCTAAGGCGTGGATTTTGTAAAGAATATTTTTTCAGGGTCTATCTAAAGCGTGGATTTTTTAAAGAATATTTTTGGGGGTCTATCTAAGGCGTGGATTTTTTAAAGAATATTTTTGGGGGTCTATCTAAGGCGTGGATTTTTTAAAGGATATTTTTGAGGGTCTATCTCAGGCGTAGATTTTTTAAAGAATATTTTTGAGGGTATATCTAAGGCGAGAATTTTTTAAAGAATATTTTTGAGGCTCTATCTAAGGCGTGAATTTTTTAAAGAATATTTTTGAGGCTCTATCTAAGGCGTGGATTTTTTAAAGAATATTTTTGAGGGTCTATCTAAAGCGTGGATTTTTTAAAGAATATTTTTGAGGGTCTATCTAAAGCGTGGATTTTTTAAAGAATATTTTTGGGGGTCTATCTAAGGCGTGGATTTTAAAGAATATTTTTGGGGGTCTATCTAAGGCGTGGATTTTAAAGAATATTTTTGGGGGTCTATCTAAGGCGTGGATTTTAAAGATTATTTTTGGGGGACTCTATCAAAGGCGTGGATTTTCAAAAAAATATTTGAAGGACTCACAGAACTTGTGCATTTTTTGGGGGTTATCAGGTCGTGGATTCTTTCTACAGAAAAAATAAGAAGAATCTTCTTTTTGCTAAGGTCTCATTTTTCGATAAAATTTTTCGTGGATTTTTAATCCTCAAGTCCTGTAAGGTTTCATTTTTTTATAGAAAAAAATTTTCAGTCCTGCTAAAATTTTTTTTCGCTTAAAACTTCTTAGCCTTTCACTGACAAATTGATTTCAAATTGTCATTATTTAACGTCAAATTGTGATTGGCATATGAGTAAATTTTGTGAGTCACTCCATGACAAATGAACGCTGGTTCTATCGCCTTTGAAGGGAATTATAAATTCTGTGGATTTTTTTATTTATTCTGGTTTCATTAAATCCCTTAACCTGGTACGATATTCATTGTCAGTTAATTGGAATTTAGTTCGAATACAGTTGGTGGTATTTTTTTGTACTACGAATATTTATTTGCAGATGTGCGTAATGTTAATTTGATGGGATGGGGGAGGGTGGGATCACTCGAGTAGTCAATCAACCAAATGTTTAAATCTTTTCCTCCTCCTCTTCTCCATCTCTGTACACAAATTAATCGTTGTGCGGATGTCAACCACTACATGTTCGGGCAGTGTTTGCTGCTGTTAGACAATTGGAACATATCAATCATTTTTGGTTGTTGTTGTTTGTTTGAGACGCATATGCATGCAGAAGCTCAATTATGTGGCAGGATATAGATCGCTTAAGTCCATGTATTTATTTAGGATAACATAACAGATTTGGAATGTGTAGGAGGAGAAAAACTTCAGAAAAAATATTATGTTGAATCCGACATATTATGATGGCTCTGAAAAAAAAATTGTATAAAAATTCACTTTGAAAAATAAAAACAAAAACAAAAATAAAAACAAATGCTTTAAAAAAATCAAGCCTTAGATAGACCTTGCAAATATTTTTTAAAACTTCGAGCTTTAGATAGACCTTGCAAAAATTTTTTAAAAGTTCGAGCTTTAGATAGACCTTGCAAATATTTTTAAAAAAATCCACGCCTCAGATAGACCTGGAAAACTATGCTTAAAAAATCCACTTCTTAGATATCTGATGAAAAAATGCAGCCTCATAGTTCCAATCAGATTAACTTCTTATTTTCATAGCTTCATAGCTATGGAGGGTATGTAAAAGTAAGGCCATCCAGCCATAGTCTATAAATATTTAGATTATTTGCATATTAATTTACAATTGTAAGCTTTCTAAGGATATTTGTTGCTACAAATTGTGGAACAATGTTTAGCTCCCTTTAAGGATACTAAACGACAATTGAAATGTAGACGAGCCAAAGCTGAATATCCTTGAACACATAATCGTTGGTGGTGTCGGCATCACATGGAACTGAAACATAAAACATTTAATAACAATGGAGAAGAGAACATTTTTGCAAAACACCAACAACAACAACTCGAATAAAATGCAACAAATACAAATGTTATTTTTTATGATTTTATTTTTCAAAAAAAAAAAAAAAAAAAATGTGGATGGGAGCTCTTTCTGGGCGACAATTGTACTTGGGGCTCTAGAAAAAATATTATTATTTCATTCAAACAGCTGGGAACCATTTAAGATTGGCTTTATGGCGATAACAAGGAATGCCTACCAGAAAAACACGGCAAAACAAAACAAAAAAGGCGGAAATCGGAAAAAATATGCGGCAAAGAAAATTATTACTGGATTTCAGTTCATTTTGTTATTGCAAGGATTTTTTAATACACAGTCCCACAGGACCTCCTGGATGAGAAGCACACACCTCTCACACTCATCTCTCATTCCCATTCTTCCTCAGTGCTTAACAACTTAAGCTGCTACTTTATTTATATGAGACATGTTTTTCATGTTTTTGGCATGCAAATGAACTGCCGCAGCAAACCTCCACACCCACACCAACACACAAGCTGAACACGCCGAAGAATAAGTGTGTGTATAAATGACATTTTTATGATTATTTTATGAGTAATAGTTCAGACTCCCACCATCATTTCCGTTACTGATTTCCTTTAACATCCGTTTATGGCTGGCTGTTGCATGCGCCGCTGTTCCATCTGCGTGTTGGGAAGTGCAATTTAATGCCTAACTAGTTTCATATTTTGTGGAATTACAAAAAGAAAAAAATAAAAAAAAAAAACATTGGATTCTTGGAAAAAGTCCTAGAATGGATGAGAAGTGGAATAAAGAAAACAATTAACATGTTTATTTGTTCAGCTGTTAGGGAACACTTGCAAGCAACATAATAATAAACATTTATTTGCTAAAAGTTAAAGTCCAAGAATTTCTAGTTTAAGGCACTTGCGTAATAAGTATTGTATAGGCCAAGGATATATATATATATATCCTTGTTGAAAAATAGAAGAAATTTTACATACAAGGAAAAAGAATTTTGTTAAGATTATTTATTAAAGGACACAAGTCGTGGAATTTTTACAAAAATATTTTTTTTTAAGGATTTTTTTCTAAGGGCCTCTGAAGCGTGGACTTTATTAAAAGAATTTTTTTAAGGGCTATCATTGGGGTGGATGGTTTAAGGAATATTTTTCCCAAGTATCTATGAGGCGCGGATTTTATGGAGAATATTTTTCCAAGGACTATTTACGGCGTGAATTTAATTATGAATATTTTTTAAGGACTATTTAAGTCATGGATTTTATAAAGAATATTTTAAGGGTCTACTATTCGTGGATTTTATAAATACAATTTTTGAGAGTCAATAAGATGTGGATTTTATAAAGTCTTTTTTTAAGAGACCTTTTAAAGATAGGCATTGAAAAAAATTTCTATAAAAAATCCACGCCTTGATAGGCATTGAAAAAAATTTCTAAAAAAAATCCACGCCATTGAAACAATTTTCTATAAAAAATCCACGCCATTGAAAAAAATTTCTATAAAAAATCCACGCCTTGATAGGCATTGAAAAAATTTTCTATAAAAAATCCACGCCTTGATAGGCATTGAAAATAATTTCTAAAAAAATCCACGCCATTGAAACAATTTTCTATAAAAAATCCACGCCATTGAAAACATTTTCTATAAAAAATCCACGCATTGAAAAAAATTTCTATAAAAAATCCACGCCTTGATAGGCATTTGAAAAAAATTTCTATAAAAAATCCACGCCATTGAAAAAATTTTGTATAAAAAATCCACGCATTGAAAAAATTGTCTATAAAAAATCCACGCCATTGAAAAAATTTTGTATAAAAAATCCACGCATTGAAAAAAATTTCTAAAAAAAATCCACGCCATTGAAAAAAATTTCTATAAAAAATAAACGCCATTGAAAAAAAATCCACGCCTTGATAGGCATTGAAAAAAATTTCTAAAAAATCCACGCCTTAAATACATATTTACTTAGATGGCTTGTTACCGAACGGTTATTCCATAAGCCGAGCTTAAAAAAGATTTCCAAGCGCGTCGGTCTTGTGCGCATCTCCTCCAATTTGAAAGACCACGTTCCAAAATGTTATTTTCTACTTGGTCTTTCCATCTAATTCGTGGCCTTTCCCTTCTACGGGAACCATTAGTAGGCTTGCTTTTATATGCCTTTTGAGCTGGGGCATTCTCATTCATTTGCACAACATGGTCTAGCCACCGTAGTCGCTGCAGCTCAATACGACTGACTATGTCGATGTCCGCGTATAAATTTTAAATCTTGTGTTTCATTCGACGCCGATATTCACCGTCGTCGCAGATCGGCCCGTAGATCTTTCGGAGAATTTTTCTTTTAAAGACCCCTGCCTCATCTGCTTGCGCAAGTACCCATGCTTCAGATTCATATAACAGCACGGGTAGTATCAGCGTCTTGTAAAGTGTGAATTTGGTTTGGCGGGATGTGGCCTCTAAACTGCTTATTTAGACCATAGTAGCATCTGTTAGCCATCACAATCCTTCTCCGATTTCCAAAACTGATGTCATTCGTTGATTTATGGTGATACCAAGGTATATAAAATACTTAACTACCTCGAAGCTGTAGTTCTCAAGTTCCACAATTGGTCCAAGTCTACTGAACGTCTTGCGCGTTGATACCATCAGCTTGGTCTTCTCACCGTTTACTACCAAACCCACTTTGACAGATTCCTTCTCAATTTGTACAAAGGCTACCGCTCGCAATGTTCGGCCCATTATATCGATGTCTACGCCGATTACATCGACATAGTGGGTCGAACATTGCGAGTAACATGTGTTGTTTGGGGTACAGAGTGTCATTTCTGTTCACCTTTGCGTCTCGTATGACATTAGATAGGCATTGACAAAATTGTCTTTGTCAGATAGGCGTTGAAAAAATATTCTTTAAAAAATCCACGCCTTATAAAGACCCTGAAAAAATATTCTTTAAAAAATCCACGCCTTATAAAGACCCTGAAAAAATATTCTTTAAAAAATCCACGCCTTATAAAGACCCTGAAAAAATATTCTTTAAAAAATCCACGCCTTATAAAGACCCTGAAAAAATATTCTTTAAAAAATCCACGCCTTATAAAGACCCTGAAAAAATATTCTTTAAAAAATCCACGCCTTATAAAGACCCTGAAAAAATATTCTTTAAAAAATCCACGCCTTATAAAGACCCTGAAAAAATATTCTTTAAAAAATCCACGCCTTATAAAGACCCTGAAAAAATATTCTTTAAAAAATCCACGCCTTATAAAGACCCTGAAAAAATATTCTTTAAAAAATCCTAGCCTTATAAAGACCCTGAAAAAATATTCTGTAAAAAAATCCACGCCTTACAAAAGTTTCAAAAAATATTATTAAAGAAATCTTCGCTTGTCTGTTCATATTCTCAACTTTTAATATTCGTCATAACTTTATAAATGCCATATTTGTTCATGTTTTATACGAACATGCAAAACATAAGTTTTCCACAAGAAAACATTTAACCATAAGAGCTAAATAAATTCTCTCAAAATGAGGCCGAATTCACTTTTATCACATTTTCATTGGGAATTAGGGTCTTTGCATTTAAAATTTAACTGAAGACATTTATTTCGAAAAAAATATTAGCAATTTTACATAAAAACCAATAACATAAATTCATGCTGCCATTGATATCCATCCACCTCTGCAAACAATCATACGCACATATATAAATGTCCTTTCACCAACATATACTGCCCCTCTCGTCCTGGAAATGACTTCTTCATGTTCGGCAGCAGCAGCAACAAACATTAAAATATCAAAAATCATCAATTTCATGGAAAAAGTCATTTCAGTGTAAATATTTGATGCCACAGGGAAATGGAGGGAGGGGGAAGGGGGATCGAAATAACAAAGAAGACGAACAAGAAATCAACCGTTCAGCAAACGTATCGAATAAACAAACCCATGCAACCCAAATGCACATCCCTCTCATGTAACCATCACCCCCCGTCAGCAACATCCTCATCAGCATTGCCCGTCAAATGGACCAAATGGGACAATGCTGACAATAACCCTTATTTCTGGATGCCATTTTTTGTTTGCTGCTTCTCCTTGTTTTAACAACTAATGCAGTTATAATGTCTGTCTGTCCCAGAAAAAAACGAGTTTACTCCCCCGGATCTGATACTTCTCATCGGAATATGTGGGACTGACTGCTTTTAGGCAAAAAAAAAAAATGCAAAAAAGCAGAGAAATATGAAGCAATGAAATAAATAATCGAAGAAAAAGGTGGGATGGGTGGTATTGTTTGCATGAGTATGTGTGTGTGTGCAATTTCAATATCAATAACAATTTTAAGTAGTACTAGTGGTAGGGGGAGGAGGTTGAAGAGCAACTGAGGAAAAAATTATTATGCAGCAACTGCTGCAGTAATGCCATGCCCAGCATCGGGTTTAAACATCTGCATCAGCAGCAGCATCAACCTCGATATCAATGGCCATAGCTTAGTGTGTAGGTGTGTGTGTGTCTGTCTGTGTGTTTGTGGTATATGTCACCATTAAGTAAGGAAATGCATTTTTGAAGAGGTCCTTTTTTGCCGGGGATTCCTTTTTCTATGGATTTTAATAAAAATCCATGAAAGTGTTAGTTGCAAGAATGTTGTCACACACGCACAGAGACACACACGGAATCATCTAAGGCGTGGATTTTATTAAAGAATATTTTTTCAAAGGTCCATCTAAGGCGTGGATTTTTTAAAGAATATTTTTCAAAGGTCCATCTAAGGCGTGGATTTTTTCAAAGGTCCATCTAAGGCGTGGATTTATTAAAGAAAGATTTTTTAAAGGCCCAGCAAGGCGTGGATTTATTAAAGAAAGATTTTTTCATGGTCTATCTAAGGCGTGGATTTTTTAAAGAATATTTTTTCAAGGCCCATCTAAGGCGTGGATTTTTTAAAGGCCCATCTAAGGCGTGGATTTTTTAAAGGCCCATCTAAGGCGTGGATTTTTTAAAGGCCCATCTAAGGCGTGGATTTTTTAAAGGCCCATCTAAGGCGTGGATTTTTTAAAGGCCCATCTAAGGCGTGGATTTTTTAAAGGCCCATCTAAGGCGTGGATTTTTTAAAGAATATTTTTTCAAAGCCCATCTAAGGCGTGGATTTTTTAAAGAATATTTTTTCAAAGCCCATCTAAGGCGTGGATTTTTTAAAGAATATTTTTTCAAAGCCCATCTAAGGCGTGGATTTTTTAAAGAATATTCTTTCAAAGCCCATCTAAGGCGTGGATTTTTTAAAGAATATTTTTTTCAAAGCCCATCTAAGGCGTGGATTTTTTAAAGAATATTTTTTCAAAGCCCATCTAAGGCGTGGATTTTTTAAAGAATATTTTTTCAAAGCCCATCTAAGGCGTGGATTTTTTAAAGAATATTTTTTCAAAGCCCATCTAAGGCGTGGATTTTTTAAAGAATATTTTTTCAAAGCCCATCTAAGGCGTGGATTTTTTAAAGAATATTTTTTCAAAGCCCATCTAAGGCGTGGATTTTTTAAAGAATATTTTTTCAAAGCCCATCTAAGGCGTGGATTTTTTAAAGAATATTTTTTCAAAGCCCATCTAAGGCGTGGATTTTTTAAAGAATATTTTTTCAAAGCCCATCTAAGGCGTGGATTTTTTAAAGAATATTTTTTCAAAGCCCATCTAAGGCGTGGATTTTTTAAAGAATATTTTTTTAAAGCCCATCTAAGGCGTGGATTTTTTAAAGAATATTTTTTCAAAGCCCATCTAAGGCGTGGATTTTTTAAAGAATATTTTTTCAAAGCCCATCTAAGGCGTGGATTTTTTAAAGAATATTTTTTCAAAGCCCATCTAAGGCGTGGATTTTTTAAAGAATATTTTTTCAAAGCCCATCTAAGGCGTGGATTTTTTAAAGAATAGTTTTTGTGTCGTGGATTTTTTAAAGAATAGTTTTTGTGTCGTGGATTTTTTAAAGAATAGTTTTTGTGTCGTGGATTTTTTAAGGATTAGTTTTTCAAGGTCCATCTAAGCAGTGGTTTTTTTTAACGAATAGTTTTTCAAGGTCCATCTAGGGGGTGGATTTATTAAAGAAAGATTTTTTCAGGCGTGGATTTTTTAAAGAATAGTTTTTCAAGGTCCATCTAAGGAGTGGAGGGTCTATCTAAGTCGTGGATTTATTAAAGAATAGTTTTTCAGGGTCCATCTAAGGCGTGGATTTATTAAAGAATATTTTTTCAAAGGTCCATCTAAGGCGTGGATTTATTAAAGAAAGATTTTTTCAGGGTCCATCTAAGGCGTGGATTTATTAAAGAAAGATTTTTTCAGGGTCCATCTAAGGCGTGGATTTATTAAAGAAAGATTTTTTCAGGGTCCATCTAAGGCGTGGATTTATTAAAGAAAGATTTTTTCAGGGTCCATCTAAGGCGTGGATTTATTAAAGAAAGATTTTTTCAGGGTCCATCTAAGGCGTGGATTTATTAAAGAAAGATTTTTTCATGGTCTATCTAAGGCGTGGATTTTTTAAAGAATATTTTTTCAAAGCCCATCTAAGGCGTGGATTTTTTAAAGAATATTTTTCAAGGTCCATCTAAGGTGTGGATTTTTTTTAAAATATTTTTTCAAAGGTCCATCTATGGCGCGGATTTTTTTAAAGAATACATTTTCAAGGTCCATCTAAGGCGTGGATTTTTTTTTAAATATTTTTTTAAAGGTCCATCTAAGGCGCGGATTTTTTAAAGAATAGTTTTTCAGACGTGGATTTTTGAAGAATAGTTTTTCAGGCGTAGATTTTTAAAGAATAGCTTAAGGCGTGGATTTTTTTAAAGAACAGTTTTTCAGTCGTAGATATTTTAAAGAATAATTTAAGGCGTGGATTTTTTAAAGAATAGTTTAAGTCGTGGATTTTTTTAAGAATATTTTTTTCAAGATCCATTTAAGGCGTGGATTTAATTACAGAATATTTTTTCAAAGGTCCATCTAAGGCGTGGATTTAATTACAGAATATTTTTTTAAAGGTCCATCTAAGGCGCGGATTTTTTTTAATAATATTTTTTCAAAGGCCCATCTAAGGCGTGGATTTAATTACAGAATATTTTTTCAAAGGTCCATCTAAGGCGTGGATTTAATTACAGAATATTTTTTCAAAGGTCCATCTAAGGCGTGGATTTAATTACAGTATATTTTTTCAAGGTCATACACACTTACAGAGGTATTCATTGATATATATTAATATTCCCCATTAGTATCTTCCACTGTAATGATTTAACCCAAAATACCAAATTTCCAAAGCTTGTGGCAACACCACACTTTGTTTACATTCAGTTATTTACGTATTTTCTTTGCAACAAGTTGACAAATTCAGTGTCCGTGTTAAAATTCAACTTTTCGGTTAATTTCAGTACTCAACATCAATAAAATCTATTAAATAATTGATTTAACAGTGATAGTGTATCATAACATACAATAATTTGTTACAAAAAAGTGTTAATAAATGTTTAATTCACAAATGAAAATAGTTGATCAATTCCTTCTCATTCATTCCTTTTTGTTTGCTTCTCGCGCTGCCGCTGCCGCCGTCGCATGTTGGCGCTGTTGACGTTGCTCTCTTCGCTGTTTGCCATTAGTTTGTTGTGTTGTGATTTTGTTTATTGTGTCGTGTATGTTAAAAATAATGACAAACATTTGAAAATGAAATAAATTATTGAAAAAATATAAAATTTTGATTCTTACAATATTGAATATGTTTGCTTTGTTACAATACCGTTTATTCTGTAATTGACATATTTTACTCTGCTACGAAAAACGTCCACGCCAATCATGTGATCTCTTTGTGAATTTTTTTTCATCATCAGCGAAGAGGGAGAGAGAGAAGGAGAGATTTCTCTTTTTATTAAGGGATATTGAAAGAGAAATGATCCATTGACATTGAAAGGTAAGTAACTTAATTTGTCATTGTAGCAGTTTTCTTGATAAATCTAATATATAAATCTAATGATATTTTTTATATATTTTGCAAACATTTATTGGAATAAAAGATGATTAATAAAGGGATTTCAATGAAATGAATCAATTTAAGACAGAAAAACACAAATGTGTAAACAATTGGTCTGTTCCCGTATTGCAAGAATCGATTACTTTTTACTACGATATTGAATTTTCCATTATGATATCTGCTGTACGGGAAGAGGCTTAATAATTGTAAAAAAATTAACATATGATTTTTTGGTTTATGCTTATGGGTTACAAAGTCGCAATTTCAATGCAATGAAAATTTATTTAGATTCGATTTTGCAAAAGAGAAAATTTCAATTTGGGACCCTGTTTTGACATAAAACCTAGTGGCCACCTCCGAAAGTGCCTTTTTGGAGATGGCATTTGGAAGTATCATCAAATCGTATTCTGCGTATAGAGTTAAGTCTTGATGGACGTGTGTTAAGTTTTGTTGAAATTATTTCAGATTTGGATATTGCTCCCATATAAAAAAATTTCAAAATTTCAGTTTCATCCAAATGTCCTTCATTCCTTACTGGTTTTTACTAATAATAGTTCCAGAACCTAAAATAATCTACTAATTTACTTTTTACTCGAAAACCGTTCCTGAACCCACAAAAGTGGTAAAACATTGAATCAAATTTAAGAGACCACAAAACAAAATTGCGTTCTCTTTGTAAAATTTTTACTCGAAAAATTTGGGCGAGTAAAAATGGTAACCAGAAATGCTAACTTCTGATTGGCCGTTGTTTTGATTTTGAAGTAAAGATATCTAATTTTGATATATTTACTAGATTTCCGTTGCCGAACTTTTCGATTTTTTTTTGTAGTCTGAGAGAGATTTTGACATTATTCCCTTTTACTAGATTTACTATTAAAAAAAAACTGGAACAGACCAAAAAACAATTCTGTATGGTTTTTGAAAATAATTTCTAATAATCCTAGCATCTAAAATCATTTTCCTTATTTTTTAAAATTGTTGTCCTGTCCATCATTAGGTCCCTGGAAATAGATATAAAAAAACTGCACATTGTAGGCTATTTAGGTCTTTGAAAAATATTATTCCCAAGGTCATTCAGAAAAATATTCATTTTTATACCCTACACTAATATGCTGTGAGGTTATTATAGTTTTGTACAGCCCAAGAGTTTGTAACTCCGCGAACTATTGGTCCTAGACCCACCTTTAAGTATACCGATATTAATATATTGCCTAGCTGTGTCGATCTAAACATGTATGTCCGTCCGTCTGTCCATTAAAATTTGTAAATTCGGTACAGGCCACATCTATGGACCAATCATCACGCAATTTACATGTTTTGCCCAATGAAGACCCCTATTGTTTTTGGTAAATATCGGTTAATATTTAGGGAATGAAATGGACCAAATACTTAATTTTTGTCGTTTTTTCTGGTCACTCCAGAGGCCGCAAGCATCATGGTTACATGGTTTGGGCCAAAAAATAAGTTTGCCTGTTTTGATAAAGATTGGTCAATATTTAGCGTGTCAAATGGACCATGACTTTTGTGTGAACATTTTCTATATTTGTATTCTATGGCGTATACCCCTGAAAGAAATAGACCCGAGAAGTGGATAGTATATCCAAAAAGGAGTGCTTATATTGATGTATGTACTTGGATGTGGGAGTTAAATATTTAAATATTTGCAGGTGCTTACATATTAATATCTTATTAGGAACCCATTACCAGGGCGGAATATAGCGCTATTCGCTTTAAAATTTTGCATGATGTTCGAGTTAGGGTTAAGGACAATGCCGGTGATCGGTGGTGATCAGATAATAATTTTGGGATGAAATGAAACGAAAACTTATTTTTTTCAAGTCGATCTATAGGCCACAACTTAAGCCGAACATCACAAGACAAGTCATGGTGAAGGGAATCTGGACAAGTAATTAGAAGGGCTATACTGAATATTAGTAATATTCGGAAAATATGTCAGTGTAAGGAAGAGGTGCTGTTGACCTCTAATCGGGCAAGAGTGTGTAAATATCACAAAATATTGTTCAGGCTCGAAATAAACATCCGCAGAATGTTAGATTTCCGTGCTAGTTGTGTAGGGTATCGTATTGTCGGCCCCGTACGACTATACTGCTCCGCTCACTGGTATAAAATTCTCGTCCTGTCCATCATTGGATTTTTTTCTTTAAAATCCTAAATCCAAGCTTTTCAGGTCTTTAAAAAAATATATATATTTTTTTAATTAATTTTTTTAAAGGCCTTTATGGTCTGCAATTCGTTCATAAAAATTTATTTGGAAATGGTGTAATTATGTTTTTCTCCTATTTCTCAATATATACCGATTTTTTTTAGATTTTGTTGTTGTTGTTCTTGTTGCCGCTGATATTTTTAAGTGTTTTAATGGACTTCTTTAACGCTTAATGTCTTTTGGTCTGCGTTTTCCTTTTTGTTTGTGTTTTGGTTTTTTTGCCAGCCTGTTTCCCTGAGCTAAAAGGGTTCAATGGAAATGTGAAAACGTTGCAACAGCAGCGCTCTTTTTGTGTGGAAAAAATCTAAGGTTATTATCGAGGTCTAAGGTGAATGAATATGAAACTAGTAATGAACTCTAAAATTTAATGTTCACTATTTCAATATTTAAAAAAAATATTAGGTAAGGTTAGGTGTTGATAGTATTTAAGAAAAGGATTTTTTGGATACTTAGTGAATATTTTAAATATTAAACAATTGGTGATAGGATTAACAGGACATCGATTTCCAATAAGTGTTTAATGTGCTATATTTTCTATGAGAAATTACACTCACTTCATTATGGGGTTTCATAATAAACCCTAGGCCACCATTCTCTCCGAATGATGTTGGTTCTGTGGAATTCATGGTTATTGCCAAATTATTTACTTGGGGTAAATACCTGAATTCATTCCACCTAACATATTTATAAACTATGTCATATGGCGATATTAACTTGCAAAATATTACCCTTATAGCCCATATTTCCTACAACCATTACATCATAATCATTTTCCTTATGGGACTAATAATTTTCGAAATTATTTTTTTTAATTAAAGTTTTGCATCCTTCCGACATAAATTCACACATTCATCTCACAATGTAGGCCTATGTGAAAACTAAGTAGAAAAGTTTGTTAATTAATGTTAAATTTACTACCCGAAAAAATCTTAAATTGTTCCAATGAATGTTGGCTGTAGCAAAAAACACAACCCAACATTTGCACCTTCTGCCACAATCAAGTTAATGTCAATGAGTTTTCACCAAAAAGGGGCGAAAAATACTCATAAATAATAAACACACCAATTATGAAGTTAATGCTACGAAAATGAGAAGCTTTGAAGGGGAGGGGAGGGTGGAGGTAAATATGAAGGTCATAATCATCAACCATACTGATGATGGTGGCAACAACTGTTGCCAGCACTACTTGTCGTAACACCAATGCCAGCATCGTAATCGTCATCATCATCCGTGAATGCCAATACCTTGACACGATGTTACTCCTTCAACCCTTTGACAAAACCAACCCACCCCCTATCCCACTTTTCATCACCACGTTAATGTAGTAATGATGAAATCATTATTCGAAATCATAATAATAATTGCAATCATATTTCGAATTTATTTTCGAAATATCCAGCTGCTGCTGCATTTGGTTTCTTTGAGCTGTTAATAGTCAAATAATTTATGTGAGAACGATTTTCATGTCAAACATCAATGGCAAAAGGTGACATTTTCACCCGTAAGGTATTCGACAGAAGCTGGAAAAGTTTAAGGCTGATGTTGTTCTTATTGCTGCCTCAAAAAATAAACAAAAAGCCATTACTTTTGCCTTGGGTAGAATTGGAGAAAAAAATTGATGAAAAAATAATTACCCGGAAATAAACTCTTTGACGCAACCGGGGGATATCATTAATGCCACCAATAGGCATTAATTAATGATCCCATTAATTCGGATAAGGGTGGGGAAGTAGAAATTAAAGTGTAATTAAATGTGGCGATTGGATTTAATTTTGTAATAAAACGTAACTATTAAATCTTAAACAGGATTGAGTGGCTGAGTTGGTTTTCGTACCCTACACAACTATGTTGTCAGGGTATTATAGCTTTGTGCAGCCCCAAGTGTTTGTGACGACGCGAAATATTGGCCCTACCCACTCACCTTTATGTATACCTGTAGTCACATCTCGACTAGCTGAGTCGTTCTAGACATGTGTGTCCGTCCGTCCGTCTGTCCATTATAATTTGTAAAAACGATACAGGCCACAGTTAAGGACCAAGCTTCACGACATTTTGCATGTAGGATGGGTTCTGGCCAACGAAGACCCTGTATTGTTTTTGGTAAATATCGGTTAATATTTAGGGAATGAAATGGACCAAATACTTAATTTTTGTCGTTTTTTCTGGTCGAACATTGCGAAATTTTACATGGAGAAGGAAATCGGGCCAACGAATAAGCGTGTCTGTTTTGATAAAGGTCAGTCATTATTTAGCGGGTAAAAAAGGATCCTAACTTTTGTGTGAAAAATGATAAAATTTGTATTCTATGGCGTATATGTTTACTCTTGAAGGACATAGACCCAAGAAATTGACAGTATATCCAAGAGGAGTGGTTGGCCTTTAAATTGCTACCAATTATATTGTCGTATGTACTCGGATGTGGGAGTTAAACTTAAATATTTATAGGTGCTTACGTATTCCGATATTATTTAGTAACCCATTAACATTAGAGGGCAGAAATAAAGGGCTGATAGCTTCAAAATCTTCCAAGAGGTTTCAGTTATGATCAAGGACAACGCCTATAAGTGGTGATGATCATCATAAATGTTGGGATGAAGTGGACCAAGCCGAGCATCACAACCTACGGTGAAGGGAATCTCGATATGTAATTAGCAAGGCTGTAATAAATATTGGGAATATTCGGAAAATATGTCAGTGTAAGGAAGAGGTGCTATTGATCTCTAATCGGTCAAAAGGGTGCAAATATCACGAAATATTGCCAAGGCTCAAAATAAACATCCG
Organism: Musca vetustissima; assembly: GCF_032173495.1. Lineage (NCBI taxonomy): Eukaryota > Metazoa > Arthropoda > Insecta > Diptera > Muscidae > Musca > Musca vetustissima. Next base: position 337,922 of record NW_026882742.1, on the reverse strand, counting down.
CAGAAAGTTAGAGTTCCGTGCTAGTTGTGTAGGGTATCGTATGGTCGGCCCCGTTCGACTGGGTCCTCAAGAATGGATGTATATCCCTTTCAAAGTTCATGCAGATCATAAACGCTGGAGCACTCCGGCTATTTCAGCACTTACGATTTCGAATAACTATATGTGGCTTTGAGTAACTGCTCGACTTCTCATCATTGGGTTCCCCAGCTAAAATCTTATGGCACATTTTTTTTGGAATATTAAAAGGTCACGTCAGAAAAGTTCAGCTTTTGGCACTTAGTTTACGGTTTAGGAAAAAAAGGACTTAAAAGACCCCGAAGGACTCGACAAAAATCGATAATGGGGAATCTGTTAACGGTGTCAATATTAAAGCCAGTGAGAACAGATGCCCCATTATCGATTTTTGTCGAGTCCTTCGGGGTCTTTTAAGTCCTTTTTTCCTAAACCGTAAACTAAGTACGACAAGCCGAATTTTTCTGACCTTTTAATATTCAAAACAAAAAAAAAAAAAATATGCCATAAGATTTTAGTTGGGGAACCCAATGACTAGAAGTCGAGCAGTTACTCAAAGTCACATATAGTTATTCGAAATCGTAAGTGCTGAAATAGCCGGAGTGCTCCAGCGTTTAGGATCTGCTTGAACTTTGAAAGGGATATACATCCATTCTTGAGGACCAAAAGCCTGACATTCAAAGTCCTCATGGTGTTTTCCGTTATAAGGCAGTGTTCCCAACGAGTACTCCTTCAAGCGAGCAGGCCTGTGGGTTCCCGACTGACATGATTTTGGGATTTCATCGCTCTCAAAAAAAAAAAAAAAACCATTTGTTCGTTCATGATCCATTGTCATCATCCCAAGAACCATTTATAATGCTGTCGGTTGAGTTTGAGCTACGTTCCAAATAATCTGGCATCACTGAGTTAGTATGTGTAGGTACTGTAGCACCGAACATGGTATTTGGAGAATTTCCCTTCTATTTGGCTTTTTTTACCTTGGTCATGTCAAACTGTAATTTGGCACTCCGATGTCTTGGGGGTGATAAACTAAAATATTAGGTTGTCGAAAAAGAAAGCCATTTTTTTCGTCGATAAAATCGGAGATATGATCGAAGTTGACCGGCATGTTAGCAGTCGTACCATCGCCCAGGAGCTAAAAATCGACCATACAATTGTTATAAACCATTTACCCAAAGCTGGATTCAAAAAGAAGCCCAATATTTGGGTTTGGGTGCCACACCAACTAACAGGAAACAAATTGGATGGATAGAATTTCCATCTGCGAAGCCTTGATCAAACGGAATCAGATAGACCCGGAGATGAGAAATGAATCACATACGATAACCCTGTGCGAAAATAATCGTGGTCAAAGAGCGGTGACGCACCTCAAACGGTGGCCAAACTAGGAAGATGGTCAGGAAGGTTCTGCTATGCATTTGGTGTGACTGGAATGGGGATTTTGTGTTATGAGTTGCTTTGATATGACCAAACGATAAACTGCCAACAACTGGAAAGTTTGAAGATAGCAATTGACCCGAAACTGCCAGAATTGGCCAACATGAGAGGTGTCGTATTCCACCGGGGCAAAGCTAGGCCACGCACAACTACAGTGACTCGCCAGAAACTTCGAGAGCTTGGTTGGGAAGTTTTAATGCATCCGCCATACAGTCCGGACCAAGCGAGTATCATCTGTTTCTTGTATTGAAAAATTACGTTAACGTTAAAAAAGTGGTATCTAGGGAGGATTGTGAAAATCGACTACTAGGGTTATTTTTGCAAATAGAGAGCAAGACTTCTATGAGAGAGGCATACCATTAAAATGACAACAAATTATACAACAAAACGGTGCATATTTGGCCCAAATTATATAAAGTCCTATAGTTCATATAAATATAATGGATTTATTTTTTCCCCAACATAATATATTTGCAGGAAATGTTCGATATAGGATAATGTTTTGACATAATCTCCAAATAAAGGTCCCAGCCCATTTTAGGCATATTGATTATTTTAGCGATTTTATCCAAACATAGGGGCTATCATTGGGCTTTTCGCAATCCTGGTGAATAAAAACCTCTTCCCAGAAATTGTTCAGTTTTAATCCATAGATGACCCTTACAAATTTCCGCTTAACTTTGTGTGTTGATGTTGAAGTATCTAACCTAGCTTTTCAAAAGTCTTACGATATTGTTTTTTATACCCTACTAAACTATGTTGTCAGGGTATTATAATTTTGTGCAGCCCCAAAATTTTGTAACGCCATGAAATATTGGTCCTATACCAACCTTTAAGTATCGTCAATCGTCATATCTCGACTAGCTGATATGCCGACTAGACATGTGTGTCCGTCTGTCTGTCCATTATAAATTGTAAACATGATTCAGACCAAAGTTATGGACAAAAAAAATCTTCACGAAATTTTGCATGTAGAATGGGTTCGGGCCAATGAAGAACCCTATAGTTTTTCGTCAAGATCGGTTAATATTTAGGAGATGAAATGGACCAAAAGATTTATTTTTGTCTGATTTTCTGGTCGCTCCAGATGCATCAATTGTGGCCCAAACATCGCGAATACATGGAGAAGGGGATCGAGCCAAAGAATATGCATGTGTGTCTTGATAATTATCGCGGTGATGCAAATATCGCGAAATATTGCCCAAGGTAAAAATAAAAAAACAGACAGTTAGATTTTCGTGGAAGTTGGGGAGGGTACCATATAGTCGGTCCCGTCCGACTATACTGCTCCGCTCACTGGTTTTTACGATATATGGGTGTGGTGGTTTGTAGTTCATATTACTTTGCACCGGATTTATTAAATCCACTCGATCTAAATTGTCCATTACGCATGTCGTATAAATCCTCATAGATGTACTTAAGCCTGCCATAGGTTCCAATGTAAATACCGCTTTGCATTTAAGAATATCAACGCCTAAAAGTCTGCTCTGCTAATAAGGTTAATCTATAAATTAATGTTGATTTAGATTTGATGATTTCCCTCAACTGATTTGTATATAATAATTGTTTAATTTATTTGGAGCAGCTCCTTAAACACCTGAGATTGCAACAAATCTTCCGATAGAAATTTAAATATTTAAATTTGTAATCTCCAACAATATGCCAAAACCTCCAAACGTATATGTGTAGGTGTGGCATCTCATGCCATTCCTCTTTATACATAGGTATTACTACAACAATAGAGAACAACAGAAGCAACAACAACAACAATCGCACTATACCGACCACAAAACATTTACCACGGCCTGTCTTTGATTTGTCACAACTAACCAACAAGCAATGGTCGGTTGCCTGTTTTCATCATTTCGTGTAGTAGTAGGTCTAAGTAAAATCTACTGGGTGGGTGGGAGTGCCTCACTCCCACAATGGTAGGCCGAGAAATTATGGTATGTTACAGCTGCTGTTGTTGTTTTTGTTGTTGTCGTTGTTTTTTATAATATAGAAATCTATCTGTCCGTTGATATAGCCGTTGGTGATTTTTTGATGAAAACTTTTTACAAAGCCTTAGCGTTTTTTTTTTGCAAAATAAAAAAAAAATATGAGCATAACGTGCAGCAGTGTGAATGTTATTTTTTCTTCCTTCTTTTGTTGTTCCATGGTGGCAGGTTGGGTGGTAGGCATTTTTCATTCATCCATTCAGATATATACCGTAAAATATGAATTTCATATCATCGCTGGATTTTTTTTCGAGTTTTGTTCAGGGTGAATTGTAGCAGCAACCACAACAACAATGACAATAGAAATACAAGCAGCAGCAACAACAACAACAATACCACAAACCAAGTGTATATTCCATTGCTTCCAGTTTTTTGTTGTTATGATTTTATATTATTTTTGTTTGGTTGGATGACGTTTGTTCGGTTCTGTTGCTGTTTTTTTAATTTCTCTTTGGAAAATAATCAACGCATGTTTCCCTGTTGATGTTGATGCTGATTTCAAACTTTACGTTTTAGCATTTCCACTGTCATCTCCGATAATCAGGAGTAACATCACCGTAGTAGTCGGCCGGTATTACATTTCATTGCATTGATGATGAAAGCAATGAACGGCCATTGCCAGTTCCATTGGTCGGCTCGTTTTTTGGTTGCTGTTGTTGTTTTTTAGTTCCTTACCTCTGGCAGTTGTACTGCTGCCACTATTACTGTGGAATGAAATGTGAAATGTTTTTGTTTGTTTAGTTGTTATTGTTGTTTGTGTGATTTGTATGCCTCCTGTTTTTTTTCTTGTTGTTGCAGCGGGCAATCACCGCTATTTTTCATTCATCATCGGTTTCACATTTCAATTTATTATTCTTTAAAATATCAAAATTTGTATATTAAAGTACTTTTTTATATGTAAAGCCTGATAAAATAGGAGCTTGAAAAAATATTTTTAAAAATTCTGGTCTTCTATAAGAGCTTGAAACTGAAAAAACTAGTCTTTCAGAAATTCAAGCCTTTGAAAGACCCGGAAAAACTAGTCTTAAAAAATCCACGTGTGAGATAGACCCCGAAAAATAGTCTTTAAAACATCCACGGCTTTCAAAGACCCTGAAAACTAGTCTTCAAAAATCCATGCCTTTGATAGACTCTGAAAACAAGTCTTTAAAAAATCCAAGCCTTTGGAAGACCCGGAAAAACTAGTCTTTAAAAATCAACGCCTTGGATATACCCTGAAAAACTAGTCTTTAAAACATCCACGCCTTGGTTAGACCCTGAAAAACTAGTCTTAAAAATCCACGCCTTGAATAGACCCTGAAAAACTAGCCTTAAAAAATCCACACCTTGAATAGACCCTGAAAAACTAGCCTTAAAAAATCCACACCTTGAATAGACCCTGAAAAACTAGCCTTAAAAAATCCACGCCTTAGATAGACCCTGAAAAACTAGTTGTAAAAAAATCCACGCCTTTGAAAGACCCCGAAAACTAGTCTTAAAAAATCCACGCCTTGGATAGACCCTGAAAAACTAGCCTTAAAAAATCCACTCCTTGAATAGCCTTAAAAAATCCACTCCTTGAATAGACCCTGAAAAACTAGCCTTAAATAATCCACTCCTTGAATAGACCTGAAAAACTAGTCTTTAAAAAAATCCACACCTTGGATAGACCCTGAAAAACTAGTCTTAAAAAAATCCACGCCTTGGATAGACCCTGAAAAACTAGTCTTTAAAAAATCCACGCCTTGGATAGACCCTGAAAAACTAGTCTTTAAAAAATCCACGATTTTGATATACCCTGAAAAACTAGTCTTTAAAAAATCCACGCCTTAGATATACCCTGAAAATCTAGTCTTTAAAAAATCCACGATTTTGATATACCCTGAAAAACTAGTCTTTAAAAAATCCACGATTTTGATATACCCTGAAAAACTAGTCTTTAAAAAATCCACGCCTTTGATAGACCCTGAAAAAACTAGTCTTTAAAAAATCCACGCCTTAGATAGACCCTGAAAAACTAGTCTTTAAAAAATCCACGCCTTGGATAGACCCTGAAAAACTAGTCTTTAAAAAATCCACGCCTTGAATAGACCCTGAAAAACTAGTCTTTAAAAAATCCACGCCTTAGATAGACCCTGAAAAACTAGTCTTTTAAAAATTCACACCTTGGATAGACCCTGAAAAACTAGTCTTTAAAAAATCCACGCCTTGGATAGACCCTGAAAAACTAGTCTTTAAAAAATCCACGCCTTGGATAGACCCTGAAAAACTAGTCTTTAAAAAATCCACGCCTTGGATAGACCCTGAAAAACTAGTCTTTAAAAAATCCACGCCTTAGATAGACCCTGAAAAACTAGTCTTTAAAAAATCCACGCCTTAGATATACCCTGAAAAACTAGTCTTTTAAAAATTCACACCTTGGATAGACCCTGAAAAACTAGTCTTTAAAAAATCCACGCCTTGGATAGACCCTGAAAAACTAGTCTTTAAAAAATCCACGCCTTGTATGGACTTTAAAAAAATATTCTTTAAAAAATCCACGCCTTAGATATACCTTGATAAACTAGTCTTTAAAAAATCCACGCCTTGTATGGAACTTGATAAACTAGTCTTTAAACAATCCACGCCTTGTATGGACCTTGAAAAACTAGTCTTAAAAAATCCACGCCTTGTATGGACCTTGAAAACCCAGTCTTAAAAAAATCCACGCTTTGTATGGACCTTGAAAAACTAGTCTTTTAAAAAATCCACGTCTTGTATGCACCTTCAAAATCTAGTCTTTAAAAATCCACACCTTTGATAGACCCTGAAAAACTAGACGTTAAAAAATCCACGCCTTGGATAGGCCTTGAAAAATTAGTCCTCCAAAAAATATTCGTCCTCCCTCTGATAGGCCTCCCAAAAATATATATCAACGAAATGCCACTTAAAGCCCCCGAAACTAGCGTCACATATAATTTTGTTTGCTCTCATATATTCATGTGTGTTTCTCTTTCTTTATTTTCCCACTACAATAAAACCAACAAGTCCACCACTCATCAGCAATGCAACAAAGAAAATGAAAATCAACTAACTGACGGACTGACTGACTATGCTAACTGATAAAAAAAACCCCGAACAGAAGACTGACAGACGACATATGTAAAACATAAAAAGTTAAGAAGTAAATTTAGCGTCATTTCACATTACGCCTACAGGTGACATCTCTGGTCCAACATACACACACCTGCACTCTCACACCTCCACTTAGGACCAACACACATGTGCTTGATGACAACATAAAACAACAATTGTTTAACTCCTCCATACAGCAGGAGGAGGATGAAGAAAAAAACTTTCCAAGTAATAGTCACAGGACTCATACTGGCGAGCAAAAGTGTGTTCACCGAAAGAGGAAAAGCTTGATGATGACAATGATGAGTAAAATAAAGAAAAAAAGAACACACAATGAAATGAAATAAAATGAAAAAACCCCGAACGTTAAACTAAAACAAGAAAGGACAATAAAAAATAAGACAATAACATGCCAATGCTGGTTGGCATCCGGCTATACCGCATCATCACAATACGTATGTGGAACGTAATGACCACATCACACCACTCCCAGTCACGCCATACATTCTCACTAACAACTATCTAACATTTTACAAATGTGCAACATGTTTTAATGCACTTCTAAGCGGATTGTTGCCGTTCACTTTACTAAATTGTTGGCAGGAGGAGTGCTGGTTGGGGATACGAAGGGAAACATGCTTGGCATGTGACAAACAACAATCTGGAGAAACTAATAAGATGGCTGATGGTGGTATGGACCAAATATTTGATGCGGTTTATCACACATTCGATTGGAAGTAAACGGAAATTTAAAAAAAAACTCACGCCTTATATAGGAGCTTCATGTAGAACATGGATTTTTTAAATCGATGTCTAATGAAGAAATATTTTTAAAAAATCTTTGCCTCATATAGAATTAGAGTAGGAACTTCGAAAATATTTATAAAAAAATCCAGGCCTGAGATAGACATTAAAAAATATTAATTTCAAAATCCGACCAGTAAGTCCTTTCTCAACCCCTGGTTAATCATTCCTTGACCAATTTCCTTTGTGTAGGGTATCACTATTCTATCAAATTGTTGTATAGATATTCTTTGAACATACAATTCTGCCTTTTGACACACACACATACCAATGTGCTCATTTAACATGTCAAAGCCTTGTCTAATGTCTACGTTTATGATATTTTTCTGCCAAGGCATTTGTAACGATATGTTGCAAAGTTTTTGTGCCTCGTTTCTTTATTTTTCAAGTTGGCTGTCTTCATTGTGTGGAAACAAAAGAACAAGTATGAAGACATTATTGAAGTGGACGTGTTAAAAGAAAAGGGCATAGCGTTATCAAGGAGGTTGCCAACCAACAACTTCTATGCAAAAACGATTGCGGTAGAGAAAATTAAGAATTAATTACAACAACAATAAAATGTTTAAGGGTAGTTATTAAATTTTATTTTTGTATGATACTCATCTACAGAATTTTCATAGAATATTTGTAGACGAATCATGGTAAAGATCATGCATCATCAAAAATGCTCTATACACCTGAACGTATACATAGTGACAGTACTTATACGCAATCGTGAACATTTGCAAAATCAGAGATATGTTTATAACCTTCAACACACTGTGGTACAGGGTATTATGTCTTTGTGCATATGTTTGTAACAGGCAAAAGGAAACGAGATAGACACATGGTACCTTTTGAGAATATGCATAGAATCACTTTTTAAGTCCGTTTATGCATGTGCGTACATTCGTCTGTCTGTCCATGTTAAATTGTAAACATAGTACAGGTCGCATTTATGATCCGAATTGGATGAAATTTGGCACAGGACGAATTAGTTTGGCCCAAGAACGAACCCCATTAAAATTGGGAAAAAACGGTTCAGATTTAGATATATCTCTCATATATATGTTCGTCCGATTTTATGTAAATGGTTCACCAAAGTCCCTATATATCCTTCGATTTGCACGAAATTTTGCACAGCGTACTGAATTAAGTCTTTAATGATGTGTGCTAAGTTTTGGGAAAATCGATTCAAATTTACATATAGCTCCCATATATATTTTCGTCCAATTTAAGGTAAATGGTGCAACAAAGTCCCTAAATATCTCTGGATTTGCACGAAATTTGGTACAGCGCATATATATATTCTGAATATATAGCCCAGAATATCATGTGTCCAAAGTTGATGTGTGTAAAATCGGTTCAGATTTAGATATAGCTCCCATATATATTTTTGTCCGATTTAAGGTAAATGGTGCACCAAAGTCCCTAAATATCTTTCGATTTACACGAAATTTGGTACAGCGCACTGAATTAAGCTTAGAATGATGTGTGCTAAGTTTTGGGAAAATCGGTTCAGATTTAGATATAGCTCCCATATATATTTTTGTCCGATTTAAGGTAAATGGTGCACCAAATATAATGCACTCAATATAATAATGTACTGAATTGAGTTTTGAATGATGTGTGTTAAGTTTTGAGAAGATCGCTTCAGATTTAGATACAGCTCCTGTAGACGGTTTCCTCCGATTTTATGTAAATGGTGCACCAAAGGTCCTGTATGAGGCGTGGATTTTTTAAAGGTCCTGTATGAGGCGTGGATTTTTTAAAGGTCCTATATGAGGCGTGGATTTTTTAAAGGTCCTGTATGAGGCGTGGATTTTTTAAAGGTCCTATATGAGGCGTGGATTTTTTAAAGGTCCTGTATGAGGCGTGGATTTTTTAAAGGTCCTGTATGAGGCGTGGATTTTTTAAAGGTCCTGTATGAGGCGTGGATTTTTTAAAGGTCCTGTATGAGGCGTGGATTTTTTAAAGGTCCTGTATGAGGCGTGGATTTTTTAAAGGTCCTGTATGAGGCGTGGATTTTTTAAAGGTCCTGTATGAGGCGTGGATTTTTTAAAGGTCCTGTAGGGCCTGTATGAGGCGTGGATTTTTTAAAGGTCCTGTATGAGGCGTGGATTTTTTAAAGGTCCTGTATGAGGCGTGGATTTTTTAAAGGTCCTGTATGAGGCGTGGATTTTTTAAAGGTCCTGTATGAGGCGTGGATTTTTTAAAGGTCCTGTATGAGGCGTGGATTTTTTTGAGGGCCTGTATGAGGCGTGGATTTTTTAAAGGTCCTGTATGAGGCGTGGATTTTTTAAAGGTCCTTTATGAGGCGTGGATTTTTTAAAGGTCCTGTATGAGGCGTGGATTTTTTAAAGGTCCTGTATGAGGCGTGGATTTTTTAAAGGTCCTGTATGAGGCGTGGATTTTTTAAAGGTCCTGTATGAGGCGTGGATTTTTTAAAGGTCCTGTATGAGGCGTGGATTTTTTAAAGGTCCTGTATGAGGCGTGGATTTTTTAATGGTCCTGTATGATTCTAACGTGAGTTTTTTCATTAATGGTCTTTTTCTGGTTTTAGTCGACGTTTCAAACCTAGGCGTCTGTTTGTTAGGATTCACCCTGAAATTCGGTACTTGAATTTGAATTATTTATATATTATTTTTATAAGCTTTCCTCCACGCCGTAACCATACCACACAAACCACAGTGGAAGATTGATTTAAAAATTAAAATCGAGATTTATTTACCCAGGGTTACCCAATAAAATGCCTTAGACTTTATTATTAAAACATCAGCTGTAAATGCCACCGAAATCAAATTAAGTAAATCACCAGAATCGCCGTCGTTTGTGACAAATTTTTTCTTCAGCGAATATAAAGGAGAACATGCAACAACCGAAAAAATATAAAATCTTGGCCTTTTGTATCCTTAAGGTGAAATAAATTACACAAATCTTTTTTGGGGGATTTTCAACAACAACAAGAAAATGCCTACAAAAAACATGAAATCCTGCCACTGAATGGAAGTGCACTTTGTGCCATAATGTCGGTGTGAATTTATTGCGAACGGCTGTTGCATTGAGGAATGGTGTTTTTTTCTCTTCACTTTTATCCTTGTTGCCATTCTTCGGCAAGCCACTTGTAACATGGGCCTAATTATGCGTTTTATACGTGGATTATTTATGAAGTTTGTTGGTACGGCCTTTAGAATTTGGCCTTTGGGCATAGCAACAAAAAACCCAAAATACCGGCCAATTTTATTATGATGCTACAATAAAGGCCATACTTGTTTGCGGTAATAACAAGAGGTGGTGGAGTTCAAATACGATAAACAAACAAATCATCCAAACAACCAGTCCACGAACCTAACAAAAAATGTCAAAATAATATTCTCTCTCGCGCGGCTAACAAGCTTGTTGCTTTCATTCTAGTGGATTTTGATTGTAGACTGGGTTGATTTGTTTGCTTGCAGGGAGGTTGGCTTTACCCCAGAGCTGACTGAACACGCCATGGTCTGCCAGCTCGACTGCCTGTTTGCCCGAGAGGCTAATTAGCGCTAAACGTGTCGCTATTTTCCTCATTGAATTGCTCGATGCTCATTTTGGTATTATGAGCTTTTGACAAAAATCCCAAAATTTGTTTTTGCTGCTCATGGAAATGTATAGATGGCTGGGTGTGTGTGTTCGCTGTAAGGGAGCACACGATGGGATTTTGAGATTGTAAAAAATTGTTATGCAAATAGAGAATGAATTGTGACTTTGTTTTTTTTTTTGTTGGTTGGTTGTTGGTCTAATTTCCCTATTAAATTCTCACAGAAGGAAATCCATTAATTTTGTTAGCGATTAAGTGCGGAATATAGAAAAAAATATATATTTGTGGCCAAAGCCGAGGAGTTATTGGATGATTTATGGATTAATGGAATATATAGTGGAGGAATTATTAAAAAAATGGAATGGAAAGTAGGAAAGTAGGAATGAAATGGAGTTTATTCACGGTGGAAAATTAAGTCTTTTAATGAATCAATTAAAAAAAATCTCAAACCCCCTATCAACACATGCTAGAAAATAAATTTCCGGCTGATGTCATTTTATTTCCAAAAAATCTCAAAAAAACCAATTCCCAAAAAATCGTCCCAAATTCCAAATTTCTAAAATCAATCACTTCTATTCAATTCCCATCAAATTTATAAGAATTTTCAATTTGTCGTCGAGATGATTAGACGTTGCTTTTAAAAGTCAACGACATCGGCGTCTGGTGTGACTGTCTATAGACTGTGAGGTGTATAAGGTGATTACATTGGAACTACATCAACAGATCCATTGGGGGACAAAGTCTAGTTTTTATCAATTACATCTAAATCGGCGGTTTTATTAAACATTGTAAATGGTTTTCAAACAAAAGTGATTCGCTTTATTGCAAATGCCCCCCACATTCGTGGGAAAGGTAATGAATTTATTTGTAACGGAAAAATATATTTTACACTACACTACAGAATTATGAAAAACCAGTAAGGAAAGTAGTAAAATCGGACTGGGCCGACTATATGATACCTTTCACCACTTTGGGTATATTGCATGTCAAAGTTCCCTCGAAAGGGACATACGCATTTCTTTCTGCAACCTATGATAAATTTAATTTCATTCGGCCAGATTTAGAGTCGTCTGCGTAGCATGGGACAAATTTATGGAAAACGTTTTATTGCAAAATTGATACACACTATTCGGTACACCTCACTGATAAAAAATTTATTTCAGGCATATATAAATCTGGACCGATTATCACATCATTCTAGACTTAATTCATTTCGCTAAAAAATGGTACGTAAAAACGTTGCAGAAAGTTCAAAGAACGTGTTGCCTGGGAATATGTGGAGCAATGCGTACAACACCAACTAGGGCTTTGGAGACAATATTATATATACACCCAATAGACATTCAAATAAAATATTAAGCGGCGGTTGCAGCTTTAAGACTTAAAGCAATGGACGAGTGGATAGACACCGGACACAACACACCGCATAAAAACATTTTACAGGCAACAAATGAGTCGACTTTCAATATCTTAGATTCAGACCGTATACCTGAAACGATAGAGAACAATGGAATAGTGGAACACTAGTTCAGATGCCGCCTGGTAACTGTTGTTACACGGATGGCTCTCGACTAGGAGGAAAAACTGGACTGGGGCTTTTTATCGAAGAACCGGGTACCGAAATTTCTCTTCGTCTTACAGATCACAGTACGATCTTACAGGCAGAGTGTCTTAACTGGTTAATTTCAAACCAAAGACAAAATACAGTAAATATTATTACGGACAGCAAGCAAGCTATAAAAGCAATATCTTCCAGAACAGTTAAATCCAAAACTGTACTGGAATGTATAAATACCATTATTGATTTCCAACAGCAAGGACCTGTACGAATTATATGGGTACCGGATCACCAAGGAATCAAAGGTAACGAGATAGCAAATCAACTAGCCAGGAGTGCCATTACACTACCCACAATAGATGTGTATACCGCCAAACCCTTTAGCGAAACACGCCAAGAAATGAGGGAATGGGCACATGAGACCCACAAAACCCTTTTGGGATAATGAGGGGACAGAAAAAATCACCAAAATCTTATGGGGCGACCCAAGTGAAGACAAACTAAGCAAATCCTAACGCTAAACAAAAAAGAAATAAGCCGACTGACGGGTGTTCTGACGGGACACCTCGGCCTGAAGGTACATCTACTCAAGATTGGATGCGAAGGAAGTAACGAGTGCAGAGCGTGTGGGGAAGACAGTGAAATGCTGGAACATTTCCTATGCCAATGCCCAGCATTTACATGCCTTCGGAGACAATTCTTGGTAAATGACACTCTTTACGGACTAAGCGATCTGAGGGGGAGGGAATGGAAAAGACTGAAGGAGTTCGCAAAAAACACGGAATTCCTAGATTCATAGGGAATCAAACCCAAATGTTTTTCTTTATAATATACACTTTCACTAATTCTTGATGTGTACTTTCTCCGCACTTCTAGAGCGCACAACAGACCTCATATGGCTTAAGTGTATGTCTTTTTCATCTTGGACATTTGGTGGTAACCTAACCTAAGTCAGTTCGTTGTGCAAAATTTCGTGCAAATCGAAATATATATAGTGACTTTGGTGCACCATTTACATAAAATCGGACGAAAATATATATGGGAACAATATTCGTGTAAATCGAAAGAAATATAAGGAATTTGATGCAACATTTACATGAAGTCGGACGAAAATATATAGGAGATATATAAAAATCTGAAACTTAAGACATATCTCTCTGTGCTCAATTCAGTACGCTATGCTAAATTTCGTGTAAATAGAAGGATATATAGGGACATTAAGGCACCATTTACATTAAATCGGACGAAAATATATATGGGAGCTATATCCAAATCTGAACCGATTTCCACGAAACTTAAAACACATCACAATAGGCCTAATTCAGTACGCTATGCCAAATTTCGTGTAAATCGAAAGAAATATAGGTGCTTTGAAGCACCGTTTACATAAAATCGTACGATAATATATATGGGAGCTATATCTAAATCTGAACCGATTTTCACGAAACTTAACACACATCACTATAGGCTCAATTCAGGACGCTAATCCAAGTTTCGTGTAAATCGAAACATACGTTGGGACTTTGGTGCACCATTTACATTAAATCGGACGAATATATATATATATATATATATATATATATGGGAGATATCCAAATCTGAACCAATTTTCACGAAACTTAACACACATCATTCTAGAAGCAATTCAGTACGCTATGCCAAATTTCGTGTAAATTGAAGTATATATAGGGACATTAGTGCACCATTTACATTAAATCGGACGAAAATATATGTGTGAGCTATACCTAAATCTGAACCGATTTTCACGAAATTTAGTACACATCATTCTGAACTAAATTCAGTACGCTGTGCCAAATTTCGAGGAAATCTAAAGTTATATAGGGACATTAAGCACCATTTATATTAAATCGGATGAAAATATATAGGAGCTGAACCGATTTTCACGAAATTTAACACCGATTTTCACGAAATTTAACACACATCTCTCTAGGCTCAATTCAGTACGCTATGCCAAATTTCGTGTAAATTGAAGGATATATAGGCACATTAGTGCACCATTTACATAAAATCGGACAAAATATATATGGGAGCTATATCCAAATCTGAACCGATTTCCACGAAACTTAACAGACATCTCTCTAGGCTCAATTCAGTACGCTATGCCAAATTTGGTATAAATCGAAGGATATATAGGGAGATCAGTGCACCATATACATAAAATCGGACGAAAATATATATGGGAGCTATAACCAAATCTGAACCGATTTCCACGAAACTTAAGACACATCTCTCTAGGCTCAATTCGATACGCTATGCCAAATTTCGCGTAAATCGAAGGATATATAGGGACATCAGAGTGCCATTTACATTAAATCGAACGAAAATATATATGGGAGCTATATCCAAATCTGAACCGATTCCCACGAAACTTAACACACATCTCTCTAGGCTCAATGTGGTACGCTATGCCAAATTTCGTGTAAATCGAAGGATATATAGGGACATTAATGCACCATTTATAGTTTTCAAGCTCCTACACAAGGCGTGGATTTTTTTTTTAAATAATTTTTAAGGAAACGAGTCTATATTCACCTATCATTAAAGAACTAATAAATTATACATTTTTATAAATCATATATTTTTTCCATTATATTAAAAAAATACCAATATAAATTGTTTATGTGATCTCAAAAAGTAGAACACGCTCAATAATAAATGACCACATTCCACTTAATTGTATACAAAAATAATTTGCTAATTTATAAAATAGTAACGAGAAACAAATAAACATACAAACCTAATAATATTTAATTATAAAAATAAAATAAAACTAAAACAACAAAAACAATTCTCTGAAACTTTCACAAATTATTACTCTTGCGTTTTCTGTTCCAAACTCTTCTTGAGTACCCGCATTTTCGAATAGACAATATCCCAATCGACAAAACCACCAACAACGTGTCGGACATTATTTTGGCTATCATCATAACCGGTACGACCGTGTAAAATACGAAGATTATTAAATGTCAGAATATCACCGGGGGAGGTCTTAAAGGTCACAACTTGTTCGTGAGCCCATCGCACGAATGTGGCATTGGCACGGTACCAGGGTACCACCTTATCGACGTCAATGTTGAAGTGGGTGTCACGCTGAGGAACACTGTGATTGATGCGCGTGTACTGGCCATCTTTGTCCAAGCTAAGGAAGGAGAAAATTCGAAATCAATAACACAAAATTTTGAATTCGTTTATTTTTTTGTTTACTCACTTTATCACGGGAGCCCTCCACATATTGTGAAATGAAACACCATCATCTTGTCCAATGTCACTCCAATCGACCAAGGTTTCACTTAAAATTTTAAAATATTCGGGATGTTTCTCTTTCAGTTGATTGGCGATGTTGAAACCATCTGTGAGGGTATTCCAACCACCTTCCGATTGTGATTGCTCCAAGGTGTGTAACAAAGTAACACTGGGCTTGTATTCATAATAGGGCAAGTCTGTGTGCAATGGCAGTGGGGCAGAGAGATAGGAATAGTTTTTGGCACCAGGACGCGAAATGACACTGAATTGTTCACTGAAATTCGAAGAAGGAATTAGAGATTAATTAATCAAAAGCCTATAGAAGGCGTGATTTTTTTTTTAATATTTTTTCAAGGACTTTATAATGAGTGGATTTTTAAAGAATACTTTTTTCAAGGACTATCGATGCGTGTATTTCCAAAAAAAGGGGTTTTCAAGGACTATCAAAGGCCTGGATTTTTTAAAGAATATTTTTTTCAAGGACTATCAAAGGCGTGGATTTTTTAAAGATTTTTTTTTTCAAGGACTATCAAAGGCGTGGATTTTTTAAAGAATTTTTTTCATGGGCTATCAGGCGTGGATTTTTAAAGAATATTTTTTTCAAGGACTATCAAAGGCGTGGATTTTTTAAAGAATATTTTTTTCAAGGACTATCAAAGGCGTGGATTTTTTAAAGAATGTTTTTTCAAGGACCAATACAAGGCGTGGATTTTTTAAAGAATATTTTTTCAAAGACTAAGAATTCAGAGAAATACATTCGCACGCATAATGTTGTACATTATACGTGCGAATGTCTGGTCTTATAAAATTTCCACTCATTGTATGCCCTGACAGAACTCTTTGAATTCTTATCACAACAGTGTCTTCAATACCCGTACTGTACTTACCCATATGTTGTCTTTCTAATAAAGCCAATACGATTGGCAAGAGCTTTCATTACACCAAGATCAAGAGGGGCATTCTTCAGCATACTGACACCCCACACGGCCAATGTGTCCAACCATTCCTTGAGAACTGCAGAAAAGGTCAGGAATTAATATTATTTCCTACACCATCATCACACCCCTCCCTTACCTTCATCCTTTTCCATAATATCTTTGTATTGGAAAGTTTTGAATATTTTCGAAAATTCCTCTTTAGTCCATGTCTTCGTCTGTGGGCGATACCATTCTCGAAGGAATTTTTCACGATTTTCCTTAGAGAAGTTACGTTCCTTGAGCCAATCCAAAGAGAATGTGGACTCATGTTTATCCGACCAGTTAATGTGAATTTCATTTTTCTTATCGTCGACGGTAATTTGTTCCACCTTAACGTCACAATCGAAGTTGGACCAACGCATGGGCTTACGACTCAACGAGTCCTTGTGGAAACACTGATCACAGAGGCAGTTGTCGCGTAACCAAACACCTGGGAATTTCATTGTCTCAGCTTGTGGTAAATCATTTTCTTGGACAATAACCATTTGCTCGGATCCCTGAACGGAGGCTGAGAGATTTTCACCTTCCTGTGAAACTTCCTGAGCCTTGGCAGAAAGGCAACGTCCATTTTGAACCCGTGATGTGGATATTAAATTGCGGGTCAATTGTTGCAGTGCCTGACGAGTTAAAAACATTTTGAATCTTTTTTACGATATTTTCTTGCGAAAACCCCGATCCGATCTGAACACTTTGACGAATGTCAAATGAATGATTTACTCGTATGGCGAATTGTGGCTAAAAAGTGGCGAGGACTTTATCAAACTCTATGACAAAGAATTCTTATCAGCGTGGTCGGGCAAGCATTGAAAAGGACCGAAGAGGGTTTTTGTTTTCTGTTAAACAAATGTTTACGAAAATCTCTTCTTCTTTTTCTACATCATATTCTCATTTTTTTCTGTGATTAGAGGTGAGAGAAGAGGGAAGATAGGGTCAATATTTTTTGCGACACAAACAAATACCCCGAAATTTTGTTGTTTTTTCCTTCACCTTCTGTCCGAGTGATAAGAAATGACTCACAAGCCGTAGTAGCAGAATTGAATGAAACTGATTCGGGAGATAGATTCTGAATTGATAATCTTCAGAGCCTACATCGGGATGTCCAAAAACATGGGAATACTGTTTTGGTAATTACTTTTTAGTTACTATGCGGTAATGAAATTTGGGAATATTCCCCAAAAAAAAAACTTAGTTTCTTTGAGCCACGCTTACAATATCGGTTATCAGGAGAATGGTGTGATTACTCAGTGTCTGCCGAGCTATAGTATTTCATTTTAAATCGTATTGTTTGATTTCTGTGTGTATGTGTGTAAGCAAATATATTATTTTCATTCGCGTGCCTCCAGGTGTGAAATTTATAATTAATGATGCCAAGCCTGCAGGCCTTCACCTATGCGAGAGATAAGGTTTTGAAATTGAATTCTTTGAACTGCTACTTCCTACTTGAAAAATATTTTTTCAAGATCCAAGGCGTGTTTTTTTAATATTTGTTCAAGGTCTATCCACGGCGTGAATTTTTATACCCTCCGCCATAGTGTGGAGGGTATATTAATTTTGTCATTCCGTTTGTAACTCATCGAAATATTCATTTCCGATCCTATAAAGTATACATATTCTTGATCAGGGTAAAATTTTAAGACGTTCTAGCTATGTCCGTCTGTCTGTTGTAATCACGCTATTTTCTGAAGGAATTGAGATAAGGTGCTGAAATTTTGCATAGGCTTGTCTTTTATCTGCAGGCAAGTCAAGCTCGAAGATGGAATATATCGGTCCACGTTTAGACATAGCTCCCATATAATGGTACCACCCCCCCATTTTCGGTATTTTGGTGTTATTGAACGCGTTTTTCAACCGAATTCGCTGAAATTTGGTACATTGGGTTCTTATTGGGTACTAAATGTTTCCACAAAAAATTATAAATATGGGTCCACTTTTTCTTGTAATCCCCATATAACGGTACCTCCTTATTTTCAGTATTTTGGGAGGTTTGATCGTATTTTTCCAACGAATTGGCTGTAATTTAGTATTTTGAGTTCCTAATAGGTACCAAATTTCTCCACAAAAAATTGTGAATATAGGTCCACTTTTTCCGATAGCCCCTATATAAGGGTATTTTGGGGTTCTTGAGTGCGTTTTTCAACCGAATTCGCTGCACTTTGGTATTTTGTAGTCGTATATGGTAGCAAATCTCCCTACCAAAAATTATTAATATTCGCCCCTTTTTGGCGTAGTCCCCATATAACCCCCTTTTTATACCCTTCACCGCACTGTGGTGCAGGGTATTATGTCTTTGTGCATATGTTTGTAACAGGCGAAAGGAATCGAGATAGACCCATGGTTCCTTTTGAGGATATGCATAGGATCACTTTCTGAGTCGATTTATGCATGTCCGTCCGTCTGTCTGTCCATGTCAAATTGTAAACAAAGTACAGGTAGCATTTATGATTCGAATTGGATGAAATTTGGCACAGCTCATTCATTTAGCCCAAGGAAGAACCCTATTGAAATTGGGAAGAATCGGTTCAGATTAAAATATAGCTCCCATATATATTTTCGTCCGATTTAGTGTAAATGGTGTGCCAAAGTCCCTAAATATCATTCGATTTGCACGAAATTTGGTATTGCGCACTGAATAAGGTCTAGAATGATGTGTGTTAAGTTTCATGAAAATCTGTTCCGATTTAGATATAGCTCCCATATATATTTTCGTCCGATTTTAGGTAAATGGTGCACCAAAGTCCCTAGATATCTTTCGATTTGCACGAAATTTGGCACATCGTACTGAATTAAGCCTAGAATGATGTGTGCTAAATTTCGTGAAAATCGGTTCAGATTTAGATATACCTCCCATATATATTTTCGTCCGATTTGCACGAAATTTGGCATATCGTACTGAATTAAGCCTAGAATGATGTGTGCTAAGTTTCGTGAAAATCGGTTCAGATTTAGATAAAGCTCCCATATATATTTTCGTCCGATTTAAGGTAAATGGTGCACCAAAGTCCCTAAATAGCTCTCGATTTGCACGAAATTTGGCACAGCGTACTAGAATGATGTGTGCTGTTTCGTGAAGATCCGTTCAGATTTAGATATAGCTGTTTTCGTTCGATTTTACATAAATGGTGCACTAAACTCCTTATGTTTGTCCGATTAACACGAAATTTTGCACAACGTATCAAATTGAGACTTGAATGACGTTATTGGGTTTTGTTAAAATTGGTGCAGATCCAGATCCGAATAGCTTGTACTTATTTTGCTCTAAATCATTTTCCATAAATTTGTCCCATGCTACGCAGACGACTCTAATTCTGACCGAATGAAATTAAATTTATCATAGTTTGCAGAAAGACAGGAGTATGTTCCTTCGAGGGAACATTGACATACAATTGTAAGGATACATATGTACAATATACCCAAGTGGTGAAGGGTATCATATGGTTGGCCCAGTCCGACTTTACTACTTTCCTTACTGATTTATATTAAAATAGTTATCTGATTTGTTCCGCGTTTTGGGTTTGGTTCTAAGACACTGTTGTAATTATTTCACGTGCGGAGGATATCGAGATAAAAAACTAGAACGTAAGGTTCGATAATGAACTATAGCCCGCATTTAGGCCTAGACGTAGCCCCTGTGTGGGATGTACCAGAAAGTGTGGACCGATATTTCCCAAATTCGGATTTGAACTAAGTTTGGAAGAAAGATAGGCAAAGTTTGGATGAAATCAATTTTTTTAAACGGATTTGGTCCAAAGAAACTGGGGGTCTAGAACCAATATTTCGATGAGGCACTATTTCATCGTGCCAAAGTGTATACACCCTCATTGCCCACAACGCTGAGGTTATAAATATCCATTTAAAATTGCTGAAATTTGTATTTGGTGTACATTATTGTTTACATAATCGTTTTGTAGAAATGTCGGTAAAGTTCCACTTTTTGGTATGTTTCCTATATTTTCATTTCCAGTAGCTGTCAGTATATGGTCTATGGTGGAGGGTATCCAAAGTTCGGCCCGGCCTAATTTAACGATTTTTCACTTGTTTATAAATATTTTTTCAAGTATCTACACAAATCTTGGATTTTCAGAAATTAGGTGCGGATTTAAAAAAAATCCCTGATTAGATTTTTTTTAATACGCTTGGCTTTTCAAAAAATTGTAAAAGATTATCAGAGGACTATTTGATTCGTTGAGACCATTGGAACCATATTCTTCTTAGTTGCTGAGGTATCCTACAAACAAAAAATGTGCCCAAATATTTTTTTCATTTTTTTCTACAGAAAAAGCTCAGTAGTCACCTTTCATAATAAGTTTGGCTCAACATTGTCTGCAACTATGCGGTAATTGTTTCCATTTAAGAAAAAGGCCCCCACAATCACATCTGCCTTATCATTAAACATAAGAAGAACAACATCACAAGCCACCCTCCAATTATCGGCTGATCAGCTTATATTTTAAAAACAACCATTTGCCAAAGAACACGTAGCCTAGCCGAACGGATGCTGCTGCTGCTCCACGCCAAGCTATAGTTCAGAGACAGATTTTTGTTGTGCGATTTGATTTCGGATTTGACAGAAGCTGATGGAATCGTCGTATCTTTTGTGCCATGGCACTCAACAAAGAGGAATGTACGGAAGAACAAAATAAACAAACAAACAAAAATCAAATTTGTGA
Source organism: Musca vetustissima (assembly GCF_032173495.1). NCBI lineage: Eukaryota > Metazoa > Arthropoda > Insecta > Diptera > Muscidae > Musca > Musca vetustissima. The sequence continues at coordinate 316,560 of NW_026882742.1, read as the reverse complement.
CGAAACGAAACATTTGCTTCTCTTTTAAGAGCAATTTAATTAAAACAGTAATGTCGATATACGTAATATTGAAAAAAAAAATAAATTGAAAATTCATTGAGCCTCATCTCATAGACAATGGATGATGAAAAGTGCTGATGCAGATTCCGAACCTTTGGATTTAATGTTTGAAAATTGTGAATAGAAATTGTTTTTTTGTGAATATTGAATATGTAGCATTGTTGTTGTACAGCATTCACATTAAAAAAAAAAAAAAAAAAAAAAAACATTAAAATCATCACTTTTCGCTGCCATTGTAATCGATTGTGAAATAATTGTTTATGAATTTTTAATTGTGCAGATTAACGGAGTTCTCTTCGCCATCATCCTTAGCGTTATAATTATCATCATCGATAAATAATAGAAGAAAATATTTGTTTTGTTAGCCTCTTTCTGTGTGGAAGTAAACGTTTTTCTGAAAAGGGGATATGCCATTAGAAGATTGCGTTCAAATTCCCATTATTTTTTCATTGGAGCTTAGGTCATTTACATTAGAGAGTTCTTTAAATTATTTCAAAATATACTAAATTTCTTCTTTTCTTAGTGAATATTATTTTTCTAGAGATAGGATTCCTCATGCCATATATTCCCTGAAGCATTAATATATCTAGCTTTTAAGGGTTACCTGCTGCTTGAAATCAGGTACTAAGTATATTTTTTTACAAAACTGAATTAAGTATATTTTTCCTAGATTGGTATGGAAAATGGGATGAATCGATTCACTTTTTAGGGTAGACTCATAAACCAATGATTTGTATTTGGAAGCTTTTGAGCTCGTTTTTCAACCTAATCACCTGTAATTTTGTATTTTCGGTTTTCACTGAGAAAATATCGTCGTACGAAAATTATCAATATTGAAATTTTTAGGATAGCCCCCATATAAAGCTTCATCTCTGATTTCGGTACCTAGGGTACGTGTTTTCACATTGAGTAGAAAATCTCCCCACCAAAAAAGTTCAATATTGGCCCAAGTTTCCGGATAGCCCCAAAAAGCAAATAAATCGTAAATTGGTTCTAAATTGATTTTTCGGTTCTCGTGGAGTGTCATTTTCCGAACAAAAACCAGTAAGGACTGGGACTGGGCCGACTATATGATACCCTTCACCACTTTGGGTATATTCTACATATGTATCCTAACAGGGAAACTTGCCAGAGACAAATTTATATTACTTCAGTACGTTAATTCAGTACCCTATACCAAAATTCTTGCAAATCGAAAGATATATAGGGACTTTGGTGCACCAATTACATAAAATCGGACGAAAATATGTATAGGAGCTACATCTAAATCTGAACCGATTTTCGCGAAACTTTGCACATATCATTCTATACTTACTTCAGTAAGCTATGCCAAATTTCGTGCAAATCGAAAGATATATAGGGACTTTGGTACACAATTTATCTTAAATCGGACGAAGCTATATATGGGAGCTATATCTAAATCTGAACCGATTTTCACGAAACTTAGCACACATCATTTTAGACCTTATTAATTACGCTGTGCCAAATTTAGTGCAAATCGAAAGATATATAGGGCCTTTGATGCACCAATTACCTTAAATCGGATGAATATATATATATATATATGGGAGGTATATCTAAATCTGAACCGATTTTCACGAAACTCGATACACATCATTCTAGACTTAATTCAGAACGCTATGGCAAATTTCGTGCAAATCGAAAGATATACAGGGACTTTGGTGCATCATTTATCTCAAATCGGACGAAGATATATAGGAGCTATATCTAAATCTGAACCGATTTTCATGAAACTTTGTACATATCATTCTATACTTAATTAAGTAAGCTATGCCAAATTTCGTTCAAATCGAAAAATATATAGGGACTTTGTTACACAATTTATCTTAAATCGGACGAAGATATATATGGGAGCTATATCTAAATCTGAACCGATTTTCACGAAACTTAACACACATCATTCTAGACCTTATTCAGTACGCTATGCCAAATTTCGTTCAAATCGAAAGATATATAGGGACTTTGGTACACAATTTACCTTAAATCGGACGAAGCTATATATGGGAGCTATATCTAAATCTGAACCGATTTTCACGAAACTTAACACACATCATTTTAGACCTTATTCATTACGCTGTGCCAAATTTTGTGCAAATCGAATGATATATAGGGACTTTGGTACACCATTTACCTTAAATCGGACGAAAATATATATGGGAGCTATATCTAAATCTGAACCGATTTGTTCCCAATTTCAATAGAGTTCGTCCTTGGGCCATACAAATGAGCTGTGCCAAATTTCATTCAATTCGGATCATAAATGCGACCTATACTTTGTTTACAATTTACATCTACAGACGGACGGACGGACATGCATAAATCGACTCAGAAAGCGATTCTATGCATATTCCCAAAGGAACTATGGGTCTATCTCGATTATTTTTGCCTGTTACAAACATATGCACAAAGACATAATACCCTGTACCACAGTGTGGTGAAGGGTATAAAAATCGAGAAAGTGGGCCAATTTTTGGTGGTACGACAAAAAGGTCTCGCATCGAAATTTCGGGCTTAGACTCCAGACAATTTCCTATAAAGTGTTCAGAGGGTTCGATTTGATCGATATTTAAGATAAGGCTTGACACTACTCCTAGGATTTTTGGTATTGAAAATGGAATGAATCGATCCACTTTTAAGGGTAGACTCATAAACCGGTAGCCTCTTGTTTTTCAATCTAATCATATGTACTTTTGTAATTTGGGTTCTCACTGGGAAGAAAATATTCGTAACTCCAAATAGCCTGTAATTTTATATTTTGGATTATAATTTTCGTTCTCATTTAGTAGAAAATCTCCCCACCAAAAATGTCACTATTGGCGTAAGTTTCCGGTTAGCCTCCATACCGAATTGGTATTGAGTGTCACATGAATAATATCAGTTTACATTTTTATCGGTTTACGCAATCATATAACGATATCCAATTGATGTATCTATAATATCGTATGAATCATTCTCGAAGGGTAAGGCTGACGTATAAAAAATAATCGGTCTATGTCCATGTCCTGATATAGGTCCCATATAAGGAAAGTGCCGCTTTGTCAGTATTTGGAAGGCTTTAGCCGCATTTTTCTCATTTCAGTGGTTTTAATCTGTCATTTCGGGATATTGGAGGCTAAAACACATTTTTGCATTTTTGAAAATTGTCTATGTAGGGGTACTAGTTTTCGAACATTATTTTTTCAGAGCATGAAAAGCCTTCTTCTACATAATACAATAATATCGTCCCTTCCGTAGCGATTTAATTTCTGCGAAAGAGTTATTTACAATATCACGAACCATGAACTCCAGCATATAGGCCCTTTGGTTGAAAAATTATGAAAGTCTTTTTCAAATTTTCTGCAAATTTACCTTAACTCACCAAGAATCTGGCATGTCAAGTTACAGTTCCTTCTAAACCCTACATCTATGGAGTATGACAATGAGTATCAAAATTTTGGTCTGCCCTGACATCTATGGACTTGTTTATTTGTCTGTTTCCTTTGTTACTTATCACCGTACTTTTTTGAGCATAAACATCTGCAGGTAATACTTTAAGCATCGACTAGTAGTATTTCATTTCTAAATATAGAAGATTGTATCACGGCAATGTCTGGATGGATGAAATTATCAATGAAATTTTGTATTTTTTTTTTAAATTCAGAAAAACATTTTTATTTATTATTCCGAAGCGTAATTCTAATTAATTATTTTGGCAAATTAAGCATGGCGTAGTGGAGTACGACATGTCTGTGGGCATGAATTCCTTATCAAACATTCGGTTCTGATTTGTTTTTTTAATATAAAATTTGGTGGGATCATTTAGGCCACGTGTATGTTATGTTTATGCTTACATATGAAAGTATTAGTCTCAGACATACCCCTAATTATGTAGAAGATTGTTTTATCACTTGAAAAGGTTTCAATATTCGTGAATGACTGTCAATTTTTTCATTAAAAAATTCCCACAAACTAATAGTTTTACTGATCTTTAATTTTTCAAAGGGTCATCTTTGTTGAGATTTTAAAAAAAAATATTCCGCGACTAATTGTCTCCCAAAAAAATTCCTTAATAATTTCAAGCTTATATATTGGTCTTACTATATTGGTCGCTTGAAATTATATTCTTTAAAAAACACGACTTGTAGTGCATCTTAAAAAAATACTTAAAAAACCAAGCCTTAGATAGACCTTGAAAAAATATTCTTTAAAAATCCACGCCTTATATAGACCTTGAACAAATATCGGTTTAAACATTCAGGCCTTAGATACATACTTACTTACTTAACTGGCTTGTGACAGAACTTTCGTTCCATAAGTAGAGCTTAGAAAAGATTTCCAGGCGCATCGGCCTTTTGCGCAGTTTTTCCAATTTGAAAGACCATATTCGGCAATGTTCTCTTCCACTTGGACTTTCCATCTTATTCGTGGCCTTCCCCTTCTGCGTGAATCATCAGCTGGTTCGCTTTTATATGCCTTCTGGGCTGGGGCATCTTCATCCATTCTCACAACATGACCTAGCCAACGTAGTCGCTGCAGCTCAATACGTCTAACAATGTCGATGTCCGAGAATAGCTGGTACAACTCATGGTTCATTCGACGGCGATATTCACCGTCAACGCAGATCGACCTATAGAGTTTTCGGATAATTTTCTCTCAAACACTCCAAGAGCTGCCTCATCTGCTTGCGCAAGTTCCCATGCGTCATATCCATATAACAGCACGGGTAGTATCAACGTCTTGTAGAGTGTGAGTTTGGTCTGGCGGGAGGTGGCCCTCGACTAATTCACAATTTCTTCAAAGGTGGCTGTTACCGCTCTCAATGTTCGACCCATTATGTCGATGTCATCGGTAATCATTTCTGTTCACTTTTGCCTCTCGTATGACCATTTCCAGCAGGATGTTAAAAGGGTCACACGACAAAATGTCACCTCGTTCGGTATTAAAGGGCTCCGAGAGGCCCTTTCCGACTTTAACTGCTGATCTTGTGCCAGTTAATGTTATCCTGCATAGCCGTATTAATTTTGCAGGAATGCCAAATGCAGACATGGCTTTATACACTTCTCCCTCCAGATCCTCAGCACGCTGTCTGTATCTGTCATCAGGTATGCTTCTTCATCTCTACAAGAGGATGTTCCTGCACCAAAGACTTCGGTTTGGTGTTTTACCCGTTGCCTCAGCACGCTGTCTGTATCTGTCATCAGGTATGCTTCTTCATCTCTACAAGAGGATGTTCCTGCACCAAAGACTTCGGTTTGGTGTTTTACCCGTTGGTAGAATTTTCGAACTTCATTCTGACTCTTGTACATCTCGATTTGCTCACGCTCACGTTTCTTTCTTATTTTTTTCTGAAAATACGTTTCTCCTCTCTCTTTTTCTCCCGATAGTTCTCCATCGCATTACGTGTTGCTACTGTCCGCAGGGTAGCCCTATACGCTGCGTTTTTCATATCAGTAACATTACGACACTCCAAATCGTACCACGGATTTCTTGATGGTGGTCTTTGGTACCCAAGTGTTCTGCTATCTGTTGTGTTTGCAGCTTTTCGATGTCAAATTTCTGTGTTACATTAGATCGCACATTTGCTACAACATTAAGACGGATGCGTACCTTGACTGCCACAAGGTAATGGTCCGAATCGATATTCGCACCTCGGATCGATCGGACGTCTAAAACACTTGATGAATGCCTTCCTAGCTATCACAACATGATCGATTTGATTTCTCGTTGTTCGATCGGGAGAAATCCAAGTGGCCTTGTGTATATCGAGATGCTTGAATCTGGTGCTGCTAACTACCACGTTTTTTGCCACCGCGAAGTCAATCAATATCATGCCGTTGTCTGATGTTTCTTCACGGAGGCTGAATTTTTCGACTTCTTGACTACATCCGACAAAGCGAACACTGCGTCTGTTCTGTACAGCGTGCGCACATTCCAAGTGCAGATTCGCAGACCGTTGTACTTTATACGTTTGCGGGGGTCGTCAACATTATGTGGGTTTGGTTTTTTTCTTTGTTTTTTTATAGCAGATTCGGGTTGCCAAGTGTGAGCAACTAACCCGACGCCTCAACCTAGTTATACCCTTCAGCACATTGTGGTACAGGGTATTATGTCTTTGTGCATATGTTTGTAACACGCAAAAGGAATTGAGATGGATACATGATTTCTTTTGAGAATATGCATAAAATCACTTTCTAAGTCGATTTATGCATGTCCGTCCTTCTGTCCGTCTGTCCATGTTAAATTGCAAACAAAGCGCAGGTCGCATTTATTATCCGAATTGGATGAAATTTGGCACAAGTCACTTATTTGGCCCAAGGACGAATATATAGCTCCCATATATATTTTCGTCCGATTTAAGATAAATGGTGTACCAAAGCCCCTTAATATCATTCGATTTGCACGAAATTTGGCATAGTGAAATGAATTAGGTCTAGAATGATGTGTGCTAAGTTTCGTGAAAATCGGTTCAGATTTCGATATAGCTTCCATATGTATTTTCGTCCGATTTAATGTAAATGGTGCACCAGGACCCTACATATCTTCTTCGATTTGCACGAAATAAGCCATAGCTTACTGAATTGAGTCTAGAATCATGTGTGATATGTTTTGGAAAAATCGATTCAGATTTCGATTTAGCTCCCACATATACATATATATCCATCCGATTTTACATAAATTGATTAAAATAAATTTTTGACATCAATTTTGCTATAAATCACTTTCCTGTTCTGTACAGCGTGCGCACATTCCAAGTGCAGATTTGCAGATCGTGGCCCTTTATACGTTTGCGGGGTCGTCAACATTAGGTGGGTTTGGTTTTCTTTTTCTTTGCTTTTTCATAGTAGGTTCGGTTTTCGAGTGTGGGCAACTAACTCGCGGCACATATTAGCTCACTATTTCATCAGGTGATGAAAATAGCTACCCAGGTGGCACCACGGGGAGGTCAGTGGCCACAATTGAGATGAAAGAGGGACCAAGATAAGCCTGGACTTCGCCATGTTAAAGCCAATCAGAGCCGTTGCTTGGTATCTATCATCCCCTACGGTCCCTTAAAAATATTCAGGCCTTAGATAGACCTTGAAAAAATATTCTTTAATTATTAATTCCTAATCCACGCCTATAATATCCCCGAAAAATATTCTTTTATTGTTTCACTTTTTCAACCGATATTGTTCTTTTAATGCAGTGGTGTTCATTTCACATCCATTTCATTCAAGTGAACACAAATTCCGACATTGTAACTCTTTGCTGTTGATATTTACAAATATTGCTATCGTTGCGTTTTTATTATTGTTATTGCTGTCAATCATTATTTTTGTTGTTGTTACTGGTGTTCCATTGGTGATGTTTAACAAACTTTGATAACTCTGCGTTTTACACTCCCCTGCGGGTTTTTTAAGCGTTACCCTTGTTTTCAGTTGTCATCACCTTGAATGTGTATACTCCACATATACCCCAAAGTAGAAAATTCTACTCCTCCCACCAACCATCGACAGTAATCCTTTTCGTGGTCCTCTCATCAGGATCATTATCAAATGACACTGGATGGGTGGATGGATGGGGTAGGGGAGTATTTAAAAAAAATTGATTACTACAAAACTTTCTACATCTCTATCTATCTATCTATTGTTGTGTGTGTGCGTGGTAGAAAGTGTGGTTATGTGTGTGTTTTATTTATGCAAAGGCATTGTCACAGTCAGCAACATTCATTTGTTGTTGTAATTTTTTTTACACACAACTCCCGTCCCTAGGGCTTTTGTTTCTATTCTACTCATTTGGTGTTGAAAAAAATGTGTGATATTGTTTTTTTTTATTATGAAATGTTGTTGTTTTTTTGTATTTGTTATATTAAAAACAATGTAAAACTTTTGTTGTTGTTATTTGAAACCATTTGTTTTCTATTTTGTTTTTATAAAAATAGAAATATGACTGCCTATTGTAATATTTGTTCTTGTCTATTGACAGCTCATCATGCCTGGGCTTAATCAATATTTACTTTTATGTAGTAATCATCAATGTATTCAAATATTAAAAAAAAAAAATAGGAAAAATATTGAAAAAAATGTGAAAGCTTTTACTATTGTTGTTGTATTTATGTTTCAGTTAAATGAAACTGAAAATAATAATTTTGAAATGTAAAGTAAAAAATATATATGGAAAAATATTCTTTTAAAAATCAATACCTAAAGAGGTCCTTATGGAAATATTCTTTAAAACAACTTTGTCTATTGAGGTCCTTGAAAAAATATGCCTTCGTCTACAGAAGTCCTTGAAAATAGATTATTTAAAAAATCTATGCCTTGAAAAAATATTCTTTAAAAGTCGATTCCTATTTATGCCATATTTAAGGAAATATTCCTTAAAACATCTTTGTTTTAAGGAATATTTCCTTGAAAACATATTCTTTCAAAAGTCTATGCCACAGATGTCCATGAAAAAAGCTTCCTTAAAAAATTTCACATCTTTTGTGAGCCCATAAAAATATTCTTTAAAAAATCCACACCTTATATAGGTCCTTAAATATATTCTTTAAAAGCCTTGTATGGGTACTTGGAAACATATTCGGTTCAAAATCCACATCTTAGGTCCTTGGGCTTTTTTGGTTTTTAAACAAAATTATTGTTTTTTCCTTCTCGTTTTCTTCATAGTAAAAAAAGTGTGAGATATCGTTGATGACTTCTATCCTCCCCCCCTCCCCTCTCTTCCCACCTAACAATAACACATTTACCAGCAATAAAATAAAAGTGAAATTGAAACACTGATACTCACCTAACTAACATCTTGATCTCACATTTCACTTTTTTTCCTCCTAACACCACATAATACTTCTAATTCCACGTGAAGCGGCTCCACAGCTTCCTATGCATGCACGTCCGTCCGTCCGGTGAATAAACTCTGACCTCCAACAACCTCGCCGTCACATTACATTTTAGCTTATTAGAAATCTTGTTCTCCGGTGGCCAATAAATTTTTGTTTCATATCCAAGATGTTGCTGACTTCTGGTGGCAACATGAAGTCGAACCTCTGAACATTCATTGGCGAACATTATTACCGATAACCCCTTAAACCTGTGGATGCTGTAACCCAATACAATATGTGACTCGGAATGGCGGTCTGCCGGCATGCGTGTATATTATCTGCTCGCCGAAGATTGTATCGTGTGTGTATGTTTGTAATTTTTGTGGTATTTGTTGTATTTATATTTTTTGTGTGTTGCTGTTGCAGTTCAATGTTTATCACCGTCTTGTTGTCATTTTCCATTTAGGAAATGGATTTTCAAATTGAATAGATCGTAACTATACAGAGAGTGAAAAATAAAAGTAAAAAACCGGACAGAAGCTCTTGAATTGATTAAGCTCTGAAAGTTTCAAGTAGAAACGGGAAGAGCGTCTATAGACGAGGAATAAGGCATCTTTTATAGACAAACTCGAGGGGTTTTCAAGAGACAAGTTGAGGCAGGCAGATGAAGTGTCCGAGAGGCTATATTGGCGAGCTGAAGGCCATGGAGTATATATAGACAATTCAATGACCAGGAAGTCTATATAATGAGCTAAAGGGCCAGTGAGTCTACGTAGGTTGAGCTGAAGGCCAGCAAGTCTCTATGTGACTTCAAAGGCTTCATAAACGGGTTTATAAACGAGCAGAAGGTCAGGGTTTTTAATCGAGCAGAAGGTCAGGGAATCTTCATAGAATGCTGAAGTTCAGGGATAACTTAGACGAACCGAAAGTCAGGTAGTCCCCATAGTGGAGCTGAAGGTGAGGGAGTCTTTATATAGGACCTGAACGTGAGAAGATCTTCATAGGCGAATTACAGGTCAAGGAGTCTTCAGAGAATCTTTATATACCAGTTGAAGCTCAAGAAGTTTTTATAGACGATCTGGAGCTCAGGAAGTCTTTATAGATGAGCTGGAGCTTAGGGAGCCTTTATAGACCAACTTGAGTTCAGGGAGTCTTTATATACCAGCTGAAGCTCAGGAAGTCTTTATAGAAGAGCAGGAGCTAAGACAGTTTTTATAGAAGAGCTGGAGCTTAGGGATTCTTTATAGATCAACTGGAGTTCAGGGAGTTATTATAGAAGTATTGGAGCTCAGGGAGTCCCTATAGACGGTCTGAAGTTCAGAGAATCTTTATAAAACAGCTGGAGGTCAGGAAGTCTTTATAGTTGAGCTGGAGCTTAGGGAGTCTTTATAGACCAACTGGAGTTTAGGGAGTCTTTATAGAAGAGCTGGAGCTCAGGGAGTCTTTATAGATGAGCTGGAGCTTAGGGAGTCTTTATAGACCAACTGCAGTTCAGGGAGTCTTAGAGAAGTGTTGGAGCCAGGGAGTCCTTATAGACGATCTGAAGTTCTGAGAATGTTTATAAAAGAGCTGGAACTCATGAGTCTTTATAGAAGAGTTGGAGGTCAAGGAGTCTTCATAGAAGAGCTCAGGGAGTTTATAAGAGGTGGAGCTCTTGGAGTCTTTATAGAAAAGCCGGAGCTCAGGAAGTCTTTATAGATGAGCTGGAGCTTTGGTAGTCTATATAGACCAACTGAAGTTCAGGAAGTCTTTATAGAAGAGCTGGAGCTAAGGGACTTTAACAGAAGAGCTGGAGATTATAGTAGAGGGAGTTTATAGTAGAGGTGGAGCTCATGGAGTCTTTATAGAAGAGCTGGAGCTCAGGAAATCTTTATAGATGAGCTGGAGCCTAGGTAGTCTTTATAGACCAACTGGAGTTCAGGAAGTCTTTATAGAAGAGCTGGAGCTAATGAAGTTTTATAGAAGAGCTGGAGATTAAGGAGTCTTTATATACGAGTTGGAGCTCAGGGAGTCTTTATAGAGCTGGTCTTTATATACCAGTTGGAGCTCAGACTGCCTTTATAGACGAGCTGGTGCTCTGGTAGTCTTTATAGAAGAGTTGAAGGAATCTTTAAAGGCGAAAATTAGGGGAGTCTGTATAGACGAGTTCAAGAACCAGGGAATCTTTATAATGTCCAGGTTGGCTTTACAGACAATCAGGCGTTCATCTTCGATTATAGAGAAGCATGGAAGACTTTATATGCGAGGCGAGGGGATCTAGAGTGCCTGCAGGTTTTTAGTGGCTGACAGTCAAAAAAGCCCTGTGTAGTGTCTTGGATTGATTTATAGGCGGTCAGGGTACCAGTTGGAGTTTTTAGAATTTAAAAATCAGCTGAAGGGTCAGTAAGTCTATATAAACAAGGGGTCAGTGAACGCATAGACGAGTCATGCTGTGGGGTTAGTGGGCGCATGGAGCTGAGCTGACCCAGAGGCTATATATGAAACAGTTAAGGGCTTCTGAGTCTACACATGTGAGCTGAGCTATATGTGTGTCAAGTGTGTACTCACTTTTGACACTCACTGTACGTGTATGCGTAGGTGCATGTACACATGTACGAAGTACAAAAATCACATCGTAAAAATGTCCAAATGCTATAAAGCTCATAAGTCCTATATGGATTTTTTTCGAAATGCCAATACCACGCCAGCCTTCGTTCGGTCAGGTACAAGGTTAACTCAATTCACCTGCGAAACACTTCCATATCCCTTTCATAATTTACGATGCTTCCTTGTTGTTGTTATCATTTTCCTCTTGTCGTGTTGCCGTTATGAGTTTTGTCTTTGGTTTTATTGGTTGTTGTATGGCAATTTTGTTATTGTATGTGTGTGGTTTTTTATGATTCTCACGATTTTTTGTTTCGTAGCAAAGGTCTGAATGGGGGTAGGTGGAGAAGTGTCTTATAATGCCCTGGTTTATATGTCATCAGTTGGTCTTATTTCACGAATGCAAACCTTAACGTCTCCAAATAACATCAATGTTTTACAAATAAATATTTATGTTCGGAGCATACCATGACACCCTCAGTTGGAATGTCTCAATACCTGTCTACAACGAAGTTATCAATCGACTGATAAACGTAACCCCTTCCTTTCCCTTGATATGTTTCCTATGCTGTTTACAATGCCAACCAACTAAGCCATGATAAGTCCATCTTAATTCAGTTGTTAGTTCTGTGGCTGACTTCATTGGTTCGTTCGTTCGCTCGGTTGGTTAGTGTTACAACTTTATTTGCCATTCAACAGACCTGACTGAAGTCCATGTCCATGGGTTGCCTTTTAAACTTCGTCATGTTTTTGTGTCGTTATTATTTTTTATGACGTTTTTACCCCGTTGCCTTCGTTCGTTCCATTTCTCATTTTTATAGTCCTTCATACATCTCAATATCATCGGTATCATGTTCAACTGCATTGGCAAATGGCTACGTAATTTCTAAAGCCAGGATGTGCTCCTCATCGTCGTTTTTTTCAATAAACGAAAGTGTTCGATGTGACTTCTCGTTTCGTTTTTGCACCTTTTTCTGTTCCGGATATTATTCATTTCGTCATTTTTTATGGCCTTAAAGGATGCTACACTCACGCGAAGCTTTGACTCGTCGGAGCAAGTTATCCGTAACGTTTTTCTGTGCCGTAAATTCCGCAAACGCCGTGTCATAAAATATAACGTGTGTATGTGTCATTCGGTTTTCATTTTAGTTGCAAATATTAAAAATACACATACATCTTCACAAATTTATAGTCGGCATTTAAGTGTATAAGTTTATGTAGATATTTTGTTATAAGGGAACGTGCTGTGCCTCCCAGGGGGCTTTGTCGTATATGCCATCACACACACACACCCCGCTCACATGTAAATTATTATGAATTTATTATGTATTCAATCGGCACACACAGAGGTGCGTTTGATGTCGATGTTCGACATTTCCGAAAGTGATACATGAAATTGCAATTAATTTAAGTAATGATAGAAATTTTAATTATATTTATTGGGTGGGGGTATATTAAGGTGCATCAGAACGTTGGGGGAAATAAGACGGCAAGACTAAATCCCTAAGATATTTTATAAACATAATTTAGGGAATCTCATGATCTTCTTCCCTTCAGCTTCGAAGGGCCTTAAGCATCGAATCACCCATAAGATCGTATAAGAAGACACAATGACCTGCAGGACGTCTACAAAGATTTTTACACATTCTGGTTATCTACAATGACCCATTGCCACTCATACTCCTATATAGTCTCCCTTGTCTTCATTTCTTTTAACTCGTCTTGAAATATTTATCGTTCTGGTATCCCATCGGAGCATGTGCATAGATTACCATGGCTTTTAGCTAGTTGTATGACATTCATTTGGACTTTATATACTCTCATGATCTTAATTTCGGTATTAAGGCCCCTCGAAATTTTGATCGCTTCTAAAGTCTCTCTGATTTGTTAGTATCTTAACATTGGTCTTAGACCCTAATTTCGGTATGAAGACCCCTTGGTATTAAGATCGCTTCGAAAGACTCCCTGGCCTTCAGTTTGTCTGTATCGAATACATGTCCTCTAAGGGCATACTGCTACTAAACTAACTAACACTGAAGCTTGATATAACCAATGAACCTTCTACTGCTAAAACTAAAAATGTCCTAAGTCATAAGGTCACTTTCATTGGCACTCTGTCTTTAATTCAGCCAAGTGTTTCATAAAAATTTTACAGACTCTCGCGCCATCAGCATGTATAAAGATAACATCTGACCTCGCTTGTAGAGACTTGGTGGCCTTCGCATCTTGTATAGAAACCCACCTCGTCTATAGAGGCGTCATAGATGTTCGTTTGTCTCTAGAGACGCCTCGGCTTCTATACTCGGCTTTAGGGACCCCCTTGCCTTCAACTAATCTGGCTTCAGCTCCACTATAGAGACTCCCGTGCCTTCAGCTCGTCCAAACAAAACTCCAAGGTCTAAACTCTTTCAATATCCTGGTTTTAAGTTCTGCAACATACACATCCTGCCCACAGCTCGTCTATAGAGATTTCATGACCTTCAGGTTGTCTATAGGCAACCTGAAATTCAACCTTCTTTATAGACACATTGACATTTATTTCTCTTATGGCGAGGTTTAGGTCTTTAGCTCGACTCGTCTATAAAGGCTTCCTTAGATTCAGATTACTTTTAAAGACTCTCCAAGCTACAGTTATATAAAGGTTTTCCTCAGCTTAATAAAGCTGAGGGCTTCCAGAGATTCAGTTTGACTATACTTGTATTGGTCAATGAAGACTCCCAGAGATTTAGTTAGTCTATGAAAACTCTCTGAGCTTATCCGGGACAATGAAGACTCCCAGAGCATTAGTTCGTCTATGAAAACTGCTTCAGATCCAGCTCGACTATAAAGATTCTCAACTTCAGCTCGTATTTGAAGACATTAATACATTTTGCACGTCCATGAAGGTTTCTTTCAGTTCGTCTATGAAGGCTCTGAGAGCTTCAAGTCGACTGTGAAGACTCCCAGAGTTTTACCTCCACTTAGAAAATTCTGAGAGCTTCTAGAAGTCCATGAAGACTTCCAAAATTATTATCTCGTTTATACAAAACTGCCTCAGCTTGACTATAACGTTTTTCAGAGCTTCAGCTCGACTGTGAAGATATTGAAAGCTTCTGCACGTCCATAAAAGCTTCTTGAACTTTAATTCGTCTATGAAGACTCCCTGAGCTGCAGTTCGTCTAAGAAGACTCCCAGAGCTTCAGCTCCACTGAGAAAATTCTGAGAGCTTCTGCACGTCCATGAATTTTCCAAGAGCATTAGCTCTATGAAAACTACCTCAGGTAGTCTATAGAGATTCCCAGAGCTCGTCTGTGAAGACATTGAGAGCTTCTGAACGTCCATAAAAGCTCCCGAGCTACAGTTCGTCTATGAAGACTCTGTGAGCTTTAGCTCGACTGTGAAGAATCCGAGAACTCTGCTCATCCATGAAGACACCCAGAACTTCAAATAATCTCTGAAGTCTCCTTGAGCTTCTACGAAGGCTCCAAGATCATAAGCTAATCTATAGAGACTCCTAAGCTCTGCACGGCCATGGAGACTCCCTCAGGCTATAGAGACTAACTTCAGAGAATTCCTTCAACTCGTCTATAAAACGTTGTCGTCTTCACCTCGTCTGTAGAGACTTCCTTCAGATCCGCTACCAGGGAGTCTGGCATAAGTTTGATATCTCGTATAGAGACTTCCAGGCTTCAGCTCGTCTGTAAAGATTTCATAGCCTTCAGCTGATCTATAGAGACTTTCTTCGTTTCGTCTACATAGTCTCTCATAGCCTACAGCACTTCCATAGCTAATCCATCTTGTCTCTGAACTTTAAAGCTCACTATGAACCCTCAATGGCCTGCAGTTTATCTATAAAGACTCCCTGGCCTTCAGTTAGTCTTCATAGACTCTGTGGGCCTCACATTTTCTATAGAAATTCCCTGGCCTTCAGTTCTTATTGCCATTCAGCTTCCCCACGGAGACATCCTGTCTTTTAGTTTGTCTATAATGACTTCTTGCATTCCAGCTCATCTTTTCGAGACATTCTTGTCATCAGCTTACCTATTAAGATTTCGAGGTATTCACCTCGTCTATAACACTTCGTAGACTTCAGTTCGTCTTTAGAAAATTTCGTTTTTCCTTCAGACCTTCAATAGATACTCCCTGGGCTTCATATTTCCTTCATCTCGTCTATTAGGATTGCTATGTCCTTCATTTCGCCTATATAGAAATCACAACCTGAAATTCTCTCACCCTGCAGTTCATCTGTATAACCTCCTGCGTAGCCTAGATATTGATTTTTAATGCTTTCTCGTAAAGTAAACATTTGTGAGGTATGTTTTCGCCTCATAAATTTAAATGATATATGTCATTAGAAGAAATTGCTTCGTACGGTTGGTGATAATAGCATAGAAATTTGGGTGCGGAAAGTGCTGACAATCATCAGTGACATCGTATGTGTCACTTTCCATTTGATAGTTATGTAATTTGAGCTGTGACAATATTGAGCAACAGACAAACATAATAACCGAACATTCATACATGCCATTCAATTTTTCCTTCCCCACCCTCTACCCCAAATGTACGGTCTTCTTTGGATAAAATGAATCATCGATATTAAAAGGGATTACAAATTCGTATATATCTATTGCGTCCGCTTTAGCGAAGTTCGACAGTAGTTATTTATTTTTTTTTTTTGGTTTCATTTTGTCAGCTAAAATGTAAATTCACTCATAATGGTTACATGATTACAGGCTATTCATTATCAAGTCAACGGCAACAATTCAGTGGTTGACATCCCCCGCCAAAGGGATGGTGTTAAAAATCACTCCCCTGGGGATGAGATGATGGCGAATACAAAACTGTCGAAAAAAGTCGCAAAAAAGGGTTGATATAAATGACACACAATTGCTACAATAAACTTCAACTTTTCAAAAAGCCATCCGAATCAATGATCCATTCACGACCAATAGCATTGACAGACAGTTATAAATAAAAGAATGAATGAATGAACGAATAGGTCCTTGTAAAATGAGATAAATCGATGGACATTTGATATGGATATTTTGTTCGATTTTTTGAATTGAAATGTATAGAAAAAGGGACAACATAAACTAAAATATGAATTGGTTTGTGCCTAAAAAAATTTAGACAAGTTGTAAGGACATGAGTTGAACATAAAAGAATTCATTAAGTGAATTGACAATTATCAGCCGTAGTTGATATGTGATAGCGAGAGATTAATCTTATCTAATAAAATATGGGCCATGAAAAAGACTTTCAATTTCATTATGGAAAGAAAGATGCGAAAGATGCTTTAGATAAGCTTAACAGGCGTGGCTAAGGCCAAATTGTCTATGAAAAACTTGGAAACATAGTGTTTATAGACTGTCTTAGGGCCAGAGGCACATAACATACGAGATTCAGGCCTGGAATAATTTTAAAAGACCTGAGGAGCGGATAATCCTTATATACAGTTTAAAGTCCAGTGTATTGAAATCAATGATCGGGCTAAAGTAAGTGACTATTTATAGTTGAGCTGCAGACCAGTTGGAATTTTCATAGAGAGGACAACCAAATAATCTCTACAATGATTTACATACTGGTATAGTCCAACTTTTTTTTTTGATGGGGGTTGGAGTAAATAATATAGGATAGATTTTACAGAATCTAATATCGATTGGTATTAAAAAAAAAAAAATTAAAGCGCTTTGCAATCGGTTTTATTATCGGTATTATTGATCAGATAATGCAATAACTCACAATTGGAGTATATATTTTTGGTATCGAGGTTTAGTAAGTGTAGAATATCAGGATTCTCTGCTCGTCTATGAAGACCACAGACTGCCTCGTATTGTGACCAACTGATCTTCAGCTAGGCGATGGAGACTGGTAGGATTTTCAGTTAGACTATATGGACTTCAGCTTATCTATAGAGAGTCCCTGGACACACTGGATACTTAGCTCTTCTGTAGAAATTCCCTTGCACTTGAATTCGTCTATAAAATTTTTGTCAGTTCTACGGAAGACCCTTTCTTGTTCTTGTAGCTCGTCTTCAGAAATTAAGTTCACCTTGGCCATAGAGATCCACTGTTACATCAGCTTCTTTAGAGAGTGGTCTTGTCCTTTATTTTGTTCACAAAGGCTTGCCAAATCATTAGCTCTATTTTCAGTTCTGCTTTAATGGCTCTCCAGTTTTCCGATCATTTTTAACGGAAAAGAAATAATATAATTTGTCTGAGTCCATCTGTTAACACTCTCTGTCCCTTGTCTTTGTAGGGCATCCAGATAATCTACAGAGACTCTCTGACAATTCAGGTAATCCATTAAGTTTTCATTGACATTTCAGATTCTTTGTCCTTGAGCAGATCAATAGGAACTCACCTTCAGAAAACAACTCCAGCTCATTTATATAGACCCATTGTTCTTCAGCTTCTTCAGAGACGGCATTGACCTTCAGTTCACCCAGTTAGACTTACTGAATCTTCAGTTCTCCTCTTTAGGTCGTATTTATAGACACTTTGGTTCATAGGTGCTTCTTAATTTCATCCCTGATACCCAGTAGCTTTACAATTACCCTGGCCCTCTTGATCGCCTGTATTTACCATCCAGGCCAACGATTCAGCCTTCTATCCATAAATGTTCACACGCCAGGCCGTCTATAATGGTTTCCTGTCTTTCAGCATGTCCTTATCAATTTGCTGACCATCCAGGTCGTAAAATTTCGTATGCTTGTCAATAAAGACTCATTGGTACTCTATCCGACTCTGAGACTCTTCAGATCTTTCATTTGCTTCAGCTTGCCTATAAAAATTCCCATCCTTTAGGTTTAGGATCTTTTTTTTAACTCTCTAGTTTCAGCACAAATACGACCATTCCCAGGAAGTTCAGAGAGTCCTTATAGTTGAGCTCGATCTGAAGGTCAGAATGTTTTTATAAACAAACTGACAGTCAGGGAGCCTTTATATTCATACTGAATGGCTGGGAGTCTTTATAGACAAGCTCGAGTAAAATTTCTCGAAGGTCTTATAGTCAAGCTAAAGGCCAGGGAGACTTAATAGTCAAATTGATGGCCAGGAAAACTCTTTTTTATACAGTCGAACTGATAGTATTTACAGTTGAACTGAATGTGATTATAGACATCTGAGAGCTCTCATAGAGGAGTTCAAGCTTAAGGAATATGAGTCTTTATAGATTGAATTTCAGGGAGTCTTTGTAGTGGGGATAAGGATCTTTTATTAGGATCTTAGGATCTTCTTCTGTAAAGTCATCCTGCATTTTACCTATGCTATAGAGGTTTTCTTCACTTGCCTATGGAATACCTGTGGATTTTATTTTCCTACATAAATCTTAAGGCTGGCCTATATGCTATTTCATAGTTGTCTTTCATATTAAATACGTATAAAAATCTTCTATCATCATATGTAAGGAATGATACCAAATTCTGTACATTAGAATTTCCTGTAGGAAAAGACACACAGTAGCACCGAAACAAGAATTCAATTTTTGGCAATTCTCTATGGAATCAATTATTAACATCTGATTTTAAATGTTCCAATTGCGTATAATTCCCGAACAATATTTACGACTATTTTTCGTGGGAAACAAAATCTATTTTTTCAAAAAAAAAAAAAAAAAAAAAAAAGCAATAGAGTTGTAATTAAAATAACCCTTTTCAAAATATAATCTTCACCCTTTATAAAAAAAATTGTTGGTATTCAACCCAAGAACATATCACAAATAGATTCCTGCTGCATAACAAGCATGGAATAGGAATAAATTGAAATGTGTTACAAAACAATAGTTTTATCACGTAAACCCTTTTTTTGCCAATGCCAAGAAGGACAGCACTTCCGAAAGATGCCAAGAAAAACGGAAAGGAAAAACAAACTACCGGCCAATGGATAATGAACCTCGTTGTTAAGTATTAATAAACAGGAAGTCAAAAGTGCTTAACTGAATAAACGAAGGACAATGACACCACAACAACTCACCACAGTAATATTTGGGTATTACCCATTTAATACACACACTCTTACACCACCATATGCAAAGTACCCGCTACTTCGTATGCGGAAAGGGAATAAAAAAATATTTCATATGGAAATGGTGAATACCGTATAATTAGTTGTACTATAGTTCTGAATTCCACCTCTATTCCTACATTTAATATCAAGTTTATTACCATTAATTACTCTTCATACACATAAGCACTATTTTCCGAAATCCACACTTTAGCAAAAACGTACAGGTTCCACATGTAATTCCATTTAGAACTTTTCGAACACCGTCACCTCCACTAAATTTGGTACCAAAAACCCTTTGGTCCTTCTTTCTAACTCTCTGTCAATGACCAACATTCTAAATTTTAGGTTTCCAGCTCTCTCCGTTATCCAAGTTTAGTGAATTTTCTATTCTATACTATTGGTACACATAAATTCGAGTTTCCAAAGTTGTCTCCATAGCTCAATACTACACTTCAACAGTAATCTAAGTTCCAAATCTCAAGATTCAACCAAATCCAAATTGCTTCAAATTTAGTACCATTTAGTAATTCTCATACTCATAGGTAAGAATTTCTAAAACTACATCAATCCATCAATCCTAATCTTACTTCCACCAAAGTCCAAATTGTTCCAAATTATTTTTAAGTCCAAATATTAGGATTCCCGCTCACACAAAACGAATTGTACCATATTTAGTACCAATTAGGTCTTCTCGTATCCATAAGTACGAAATTCCAATACTTCCTTAATCTTGCAATTTTAATTACAAATTTACGTTTACTATCTCTATCCGTTAACTCGAATCAAAATTGTACCAATTTTTTACCATTTAGTACACATAATGACGAATTTTAAAAAATTACCGACATATCTCAATTCTGCACTCAAACTGTAATATTAATTCAAAATTTTAGAATACAGCCCTACCGTTCACACATTTGTAAGATTTCCGGACCCATTTTGTACTTTTTGTTTCTATAATTAACAATTTCCTAAACTATGTCAATCTTACACTCCAACAGTAATTTTAATTAAAAAATTCGGGAGTCCAGCTCTATCCGTTCACACATAATCAAGTTGTACGAAATATAGTACTATTTAGTACACATAGGTACTATGCTTCCATATCTCAATTCTATATTCAAACATCAACCATTAGTCCAAATTATGGGTTTCCAGCTCTCTCCGTTCACCCAAATCCATCTAGTGCCGTTTAGTACTTTTCGTACACATAAATACGAGTTTCCAAAGATGTCTCTATAGCTCAATCTTCAACAGAAATCTTAATTCCAAATTTCAGGTTTTCAGTTCTATCCTTTCAAGCAAAATCCAAATTGTACTAAATTTAGTACCATATAGTACCTTTCGTACCAATAAGTACGAATTTCATAATCTACCTCAGTCCTACATTCCAACAGTCATTTTAATTCCCAATTTGAAGACTTCAGCTCTGTCTGTTCACCTAAATCCAACTTCCACCAAATTTAGTACCATTTAGTACTTTTCGTACAAATAAGTACGATTTTTTAAAGCTAATTCCGATTATCAAGATTCCATCTCTACACACTCAACTGAATGTAAATAGTACGAAATTTAGTACCATTTTACACTTTTTATACACATAAGTACGAATGTACTTATTTCCGTACATCAACACTACTTCCCAACCAGTATTCCATTTCATATGTCAAGATTCATGCTATATATGTTCAATATATATACAACAGGAAGTAAATTCAGTAAAGTTTAGTACCTTTAGTACACTTATAGGTCGAATTTCCAAAAACCCTTTGCACATCATTCTAACTTTCCATCAGTGACCAACATTCCAAATTTCAGAATTCTAGCTCTTCCCGTTCGCTAATAAAAAGGGTACCATATTTGGTACATTTTAGTACTTTTCGTACCCTTCTACTTCCAACAAAACTTCCTGCATACCCCGATCCTACACCCCCATAATGACTGTACACTGTAGTATGAATTTCCAAAACTTCCTACTTAACCCAAACCTACACTTCACAGAGATCCTAATTCCAAGTTTCAGAATTCCAACGCTATCGGTTCACTCACAATCCAAATTGTACCAAATTTGGCACACAGTAGTATGAATTTCCAAAACCTCCAACTTACCCTAACCCTACAACCCCACGGTGACCCTAAATCCAAGTTTCAGGATTACAACTCTATCGGTTCACTCACAATTCAAATTGTACCAAATTTAGTACACAGTAGTACGAATTTCCAAAACCTCCTACTTACCTCAATCCTACACCACCACAGTGATCCTAACACCAAGTTTCAGGATTCCAACTCTATCTGTTCGCCCACAATTAAAATTGTACCACATTTAGTACACAGTAGTACCAATTTCCAAAACATCCTACATACCCCAATCCTACACCCCCACAATGATCCTAAATCCAAGTTTTAGGATTCCAACTCTATCGGTTCACCCTCAATTCAAATTGTACCAAATTAAGTACATAGTAGTACCAATTTCCAAAACTTCCTACATACCCCAATCCTACACCCCCACAGTGATCCTAAATCCAAGTTTCAGGATTCCAACTCCATCGGTTTATCCCCAATTCAATTTGTACCAAATTTAGTACACAGTACTATGAATTTCCAAAACTTCCTACATACCCCAATCCTACAAACCCACCGTGATCCTAAATCCAAGTTTTAGGATTCCAACTCTATCGGTTCACCCTCAATTCAAATTGTACCAAATTAAGTACATAGTAGTACCAATTTCCAAAACTTCCTACATACCCCAATCCTACACCCCCACAGTGATCCTAAATCCAAGTTTCAGGATTCCAACTCCATCGGTTTATCCCCAATTCAATTTGTACCAAATTTAGTACACTGTAGTACGAATTTCCAAAACTTCCTACAGACCCCAATCCTACACCCTCACAGTGATCCTAAATCCAAGTTTCAGGATTCCAACTCTATCGGTTCACCCCCAATTCAAATTGTACCAAATTTAGTACACAGTACTATGAATTTCCAAAACTTCCTACAGACCCCAATCCTACACCCCCACAGTGATCCTATATCCAAGTTTCAGGATTCCAACTCTATCGGTTCACCCTCAATTCAAATTGTACCAAATTTAGTACATAGTAGTACCAATTTCCAAAACTTCCTACATACCCCAATTCTACACCCCCACAGTGATCCTAAATCCAAGTTTCAGGATTCCAACTCTATCGGTTCATCCACAATTCAATTTGTACCAAATTTACTACAATGTAGTACGAATTTCCAAAACTTCCTACATACCCCAATTCTACACCCCCACAGTGATCCTAAATCAAAGTTTCAAGATTCCAACTCTATCGATTCATCCACAATTCAATTTGTACCAAATTTAGTACACTGTAGTACGAATTTCCAAAACTTCCTACAGACCCCAATCCTACACCCTCACAGTGATCCTAAATCCAAGTTTCTGGATTCCAACTCTATCGGTTCACCTACAGTTCAAATTGTACGATATTTAGTACACAGTAGTACGAATTTCGAACACTTCTTACTTACCCTAAACAGAGATGCTAAATCCAAGTTTCAGGATTACAACTCTTTCGGTTCACTCACAATTCAAATTGTACCAAATTTAGTACACAGTAGTACGAATTTCGAAAACTTCTTACTTACCCTAAACAGAGATGCTAAATCCAAGTTTCAGGATTACAACTCTTTCGGTTCACTCACAATTCAAATTGTACCAAATTTAGTACACAGTAGTACGAATTTCCAAAACGTCCCACTTAACATGAATATAAATTACTGAAACTGGGTAAAAAAATTCCAAAACTACGTACATTCCCAATTCTACACTCAGATGTCCAACTCCTAATGTTAATTTCAAATTTCAGGATTCCAGCTCGATTTGTATCTCCAAATTAAATTTGTACCAAATATAGTATCATATAGTACTTTTCGTACACATGAGTACACGCTTTCAAAACCATCTCCTTAAATAGACTCTACATCTCATCCCTAAGTCGCATTCCAAATTTCAAGTTTTTAGCTCTATCAATTCACATGCTACGAAATTGTACAAAATTAAGTACATTTTAGTACTTTTCGTACCCTTCTATTTCGCATTTCCAAAAACCCGTTGGTACATCTATCCTACACTCAGCGACCACAATCCAAATTTCAGAGTTCTAGCTCTACCGGTTCGCCAAATGCAAATGGTATCACATTTAGTACTTTTTAGTACTTTTCGTACCGTTCTAGTACGAATTTCCAAGAACGCTTTTGTACATCTTCCTAACTTTACATCAGTGACCCACATTCCAAATTTCAGAATTCTAGCTCTTCCCGTTCGCCTAATACAAAGGGTACCATATTTGGTACATTTTAGTACTTTTCGTACCCTTCTAGTTCGAATATCCAAAAACCCAGCCTTATCTCACGCCTACACACCAACACCAACCCACACTCAAAATTTCAAGCTTCTAGCTTTAGCCGTTTCGTCTGGGCGATGATCTGTCAGTCACTCACTCACTTAACACTAAGCTCTTTTATATATATAGATTATTCCGTTTATAGAAGCTACCCGTTTGTAAACGTTTATAGTTTGAAAAGATCCCTTTTCAGGTTGTCTATAACATTTCTGGGTTTCAGCTTCTCTATTAAGCTATTCTGGTCATTCAGTTCGCTTGGTTCGTTGACTTCAAACCTATATGATCATTCATTTCGCCCTCATCCATCAGATTGCCTATAGGAATTCCCTGACTCTTCAGTTTGGCGATATGAACTCTCAGGTTCTTCAGATAATCTACAGTGATTTTCTGGATCGTTCTGATCACCGCTAGCTTCTCCATAACGACTCCCTAGTCATTCAACTCTTCTGTGTAGACGCACTGGTCCTTCTATCATCCAACAAAACTTTAACTTTTCTATAAAGACTCCCTGAGGTGAAAATGTAGATTTCCTCATCCTATACTCGTATATGAATACCTCCTGTAATTTAGACCTTCCGGCTAAAGGCTCCCTATCGTTCGTCTAAAAGGCTTACGCTAAAAAAAATCTCTTCAGAACTTTAAATACCTTTCGAGGTCGTCCCTAAACTAACTTTAAATTGCCTAATATGATTTCCTTTAGCTTATCTTTAAACATCTTTCAGTATACTTTATTCTTCTCCAGTTCATATAAGAATCCCCAGATGGACTAAGATTCCCAGAACTTCAATCTATGACGACTCATATTACTTTAGCTTGAGCTCCTCTATGAGAACTCTCTGATCTCCAGCTCGCCGATAAACACATCCTGACCTTCAGTTCGACAATAAATACGTTCAGACCGTCGAATGTATCTCAACTAAGGGGACTTCCTGGCCATCAGATGGACTGTTAAGACTCACTGACCTTTGGCTTGACTATAAGGCCTTCGAGAAATTCTGCTCGAGATTGGCTGTAAAGACATCCAGAATTTCAGCATCCCTGTCTTCCTGACTTGCAGGTCCTCTATAAAAGCTTCCTGACCTTCAGCTCGAGCTCGTTTCTAAAGGCTTCCTGACCAGTCTACAAAGAATTCCTGCTCGACTCTAAAGACTCTGTGAGCATTACCTTGTCTATGAAGACTATCGAACCTTCAGACGACCATAAATTCTCCCTGACATTCTGAACTTCTGATCGACTGTAGAGACTAACTGGCCTTAGGTTCGTCTATGAAGACTCTTTGACCAACAGTTCGTCTAGAAAGACTTTCTGAGCTTCGGCTCGCGCACATTTATCAGGGCTTCCTGAAACTTCCTTCAACTGTATAGGAGACTCCCTTCAGTACGTCTATAGGGACTCACATCAGCTCGTTTAAAGATACACCTTGCAGTACGTCAAAAAAATACTACCTTTCGCTCCTTTACCCCCTTCAGCTCGTCTATATAGAAACTCCCTTCAGCTCGTCTATATAGAGACTCCCTTTAGCTCGTCTACATAGAGACTCCCTTCAGCTCGTCTATAGAGACTACCTTCAGCTCGTCTACATAGAGACTCCCTTCAGCTCGTCTACATAGAGACTCCCTTCAGCTCGTCTACATAGAGACTCCCTTCAGCTCGTCTACATAGAGACTCCCTTCAGCTCGTCTATAGAGACTACCTTCAGCTCGTCTACATAGAGATTCCCTTCAGCTCGTCTACATAGAGACTCCCTTCAGCTCGTCTGTATAGATGCCCTTCAGTTCATTTTCAGACCTTCTATATAATTTGTTTTATCCAATGTTCCAAATCCATTTTCAATTAATGGGTGTATATATGTGTATGTAAGCTTCCTAACCACACACACACATACAATTGAAGCCACAATTCAATTGACTTCTTTACGGCCAACCATAAAATGTTATATTTTATTTGACCAAAAAAGAGACAGAGAGACACAAAAAAGCCAAAAACCAAACCAACCGACAAGCCAAATTTGATGCGTTTGTTTGTTGTTGTTGGTGGTGGAGTTTTTCTTCCTGTATGGGAAGCAACAAGAGTATGGTCGTATCTCTTACGAAGTATTTTGTGTAGAGGGTGTAAAAAAAGCGATGTTCTTCGACCGTTAAGCCTTTAATAATGTCATTACATAATGATTCATACGATGGCTAACAAACAGACGGACAGATATGTTATATAAAAAATGATGCTACTTAGGTCGGCTAATAACGGCTAAGAGTTACAGTACTGAGCATGAATAGATCGTTCACAAAATTTCGGATTGTCGCTATATGCTTATGAAAGTTATAATTTCAGATAATTGAGTGTTCGAATTAAAAAGTTTCAGAGGTTTCAGGCATGTTTCTATTACTTGGAAACAACTTAAAATCCTCTCCTCTATTCCCCGTTATTTTGGTCCAGCTATAAAAAAGGGTTAAGGCCACATAAAAAATACACAAATCCTTGAGCCAAAACACAACGAAACGAAAAAGGAAAACAAAAAAGGAGCAACAAACCAATGAAGAGGAAGACCCATAAAAACCAAATATATGTTCATAGTTTAATGATACGAGAATAGCCAAATGCTGGAGAGTCTTACAGACTGACACTCAACCAGAATGTGTTGGCAAAAAGGCGAACGGCCCAAGCACGTGATAAAACCATCAAAAAGCTGTTGTACACATGAGTAAAATTATAAGAAAAACTGCAAATAGAAAAATTAAAGAAAATTGTTTGTCGGGTTTGGTTTTTTTTATGGCCAACAAAATGTCTACGACGAAAAAACAATAACATAATAAAAAACGAGAGCAAGTAAAACTGATAATAAAAAAAACAGTAAGGAAACCAAAATAAGTAACACATGGAAATACACACATAAAGACAGGACATGTATTATAGAAGTCGATATACATTTTAATGATGCACAGTGGGTCAAAATGAAGTCCACCTAAAAGACTTATAATATATAAAGCCATATATAAATAAGAATTATTTTCATTCCCTTTTTAAGATTCTGTGAGTGTCGTCCAAAAATTTGGTCCGATATACCCCATTTGCAACATTTACTTGCCTCTCACCCATATTCCCCCTAGGATATCTGTTAGAAGTGGATAGAAACCTTGACCTTCCTATCTGTGTTCTTTGTCATCCAAGTATAATCTTGGAATTATTTAAAAAGAAGTCTATAAGCCATATTTTTTATTGTGGAAAGAACCCTTCCACCTAAGTTTCCTACCATTCGTCCGTTTTCCTCGTCGTCTTAAAACTAGAGACTGATTATATGACCCTTTACCTCGTATAAATGTAACACCTGAGCATCCAGCTTGTTTTGACCCTCCATAAAGCCCGTATTGCTCATTCAGATAGATTCCCGTATGAAATGTTCGTTCAAAGGTATTCCATCTAGGAGATCTGATAGAAGTCTTCTGTGAACCCTTCATCAGTATGACTTTTCTGCATTGGAATCTCAGACTGGAATTTCCGTTCCTATATTTGGTTTATCAAATAAAAAATTCCATTCAGCTTGCCCTGACTCTTTACACAGCCTCTGGACAGTTCATCTATATAACTCATATATGGAAACAATATGATTTTCTGCTTGTCTATTAGCACGCCCAACAGATCCTTCATAGATGGGCTCTTTTGTTCGTCAATAAGATCCCGATCTGTTCTATTGAGATTCCTTTCAGTTTGTCCATATGAACTTAGTTATTAATTTAGTTGAGGTCTTTAGCTCGTTTATAGAAGTCAGCTCATTTATAAAGACATCGTATACCTCCTCTATAAAGACGACTTCAGTTTACGTATAAAAACTCCATCCGACCGCTCTGTATATATTCTCTCCAGCAGGGCTATAGAACTCCCATCGAACACGTCTATGGAGACTCCCTTCTACTCGTATATAGGGACCTCCATATATCACGTCTGAGGAGACTTCCTTGGGAGACTGTCTCAAACTCGTCTACAGAGAATTCCTGACTTATAGATCGCTAAAGACCATCCCTAATCTTCACCTCTTCTACATAAATCCTCACACTCTGAACTTCAGTTCGTCAATACATGTCTATCAGATCCTATGAACAGATTCCTTAACCTTTCGTCTGTATATATTACATGGCCTTTCGGCTTTATAGGTAGTCTACCTGACCTCCAGATCTTTTATAAAGACTGGGGAACGTTATCATCACGTCTAAAGAGACTTCCTTTAGATACTGTAGAGACTGTCTCAAACTCGTCTACAGAGAGTACCTGACTTACAGATCGCTAGACACTCCATAATTTTCAGCTCTTACAGAAATCATCTTTCTCCTCGAACTCTGGACTTCAGTTCGTCAATACTTATCTATCAGATCCTTTATACGGATACCCTGACCTTTCAGCTCATATATAATCTTTATAGGCAGTAAACCCATAGATTGTCTATAAAACCTGTCCTACTTTCAGATTGTCTATAGAGGCTTCCTCATCTTTATATCATCTACAGTGCCTTCTTTACAGTTCAGATCGTCCATGTGGAACTCTTTCTTTAGCTCGTATCCCTCTCTCTTGTCTATATAGACTTGTCTATAGACTGAGATTAATGTATAAACTCAACTTCGGACTCTCCAGCTCGCCTATATTGAATCTTGACATTTTATCTTGCCTAAATAGATTTTCTGAACACTCAGATCGCTTATAAATTCTATGGAGCTTCAGCACGATTTAATAGATTCTCAAGTACTTCAATTCGCATCTGTGGTACTGTGATTCTTCATTATAGGCTCTTTGGCCTTTGATTGTGAATATTTGACTCTCGATATCTAATATTTGACCCTAAATAGATTATCTGAACACTCAGATCGCTTATAAACTCTACGGAGCTCCAGCTTGATTAAATAGATTCTCAAGTACTCCAATTTGCAACTGTGGCGCTCTGATTCTCAATTTTTGACTCTTTGGCCTTTGAATGCGAATATTTTTCCCTCGATATCGAATATATGACCCTAAACAGATTATCTGAATATTAGATCGCTTATAAATTCTGTGGAGCCCAAGCTCGATTTAATAGATTATCAAGTACCCCAATTCACATTTGTGGCGCTCAGGTTCTTCTTTACAGGCTCTTTGGCCGTTGAATACGAATATTTCAAAATTTTTATGTAGACTATCTTCCACCAGTTCGCCTATGTAGATGTTAAGGACCTCCATCTCGTCTACTTTAATTTTTTGGCTTCCAGCTAGTTTATAACCTAACCTATAGACAATAGCTTCTTTAAAAACATTCCTGACTTTAAAGTCGTTTACTACGATTTCCGGCCTGTCCAGCAGTTTACCTCGCCTATAGAATTTACATTCTTTTAACCACTGTTTTCCTTAACCGACCAGAAAAAAAGTGATTATAATATCAGCAAGTCCTTCTTCCTGGTTTTTGTTATTTTTGGAATATATGCCGAGAAAAACAGCCGAGTGCACAAAAACGTGACTCCAATAAAAATGTATGATGTCCAAATATTTATGATCATTAGAATAAAGATAATTTTTGTTGTTCTCGTCGTTTGTTGATTTTCGTATATTTTTTATTTCTACAAGAAAAACCCTCTGTGTATTCAATACTGGGGAGACCTTCACGTAAAACCCGACCGAAAAAGGTTACATTTTTATGATGCACATCCGAAATAATGTTATGTATTTTGTTATGTTATGTACAATATATTCGGAAAGTGTATAACCCGAAAAGTCATTTTGTTAATTGCATTTTTAAACACTTTCACCAACCATTCGACAACAACAACAACAATTTATTATTTTTCCAACACAGAAAATTGTTATGCTAATCACCAATGGCCGTAAAATGGATGACATATTTTTATATGAGTGTTGAATTGTTATTGCAGTGCTTATTTTATAGCCATAAAGTTGTTGAGTGGTGAGCAAAAAGGGTTTACATATTTTGTTATGGCGCATTAGGACCGATTATATAAGGAATGGCAAAGTTCTACAAGAACATAAGTTTCACTTAAATATGACAGATATCAAGGTCATACTATACGTTATGTTACACCCAAGAAGTTTATATTGGATATTTAATATTCCAAAGACTCTATATAGTTTTTGTAGCCAAATCGGAGGACTTAAGTGTCTTTATAGACGAGTTGAAAGGCGACCTTTAGAGACCAACAAAAGCCCATATGGACCTCGTAGATAGACTAAGGAAATAAAGAGTCTCTGAAAATGGAATATGTAGTCTATATAAGAGATTTTAATATTTACCTAATATTTTGATAGCTTTCACTAGGTCTCTATAAATGAAGTAAAGACTTTAAACAGATAGGAAATCCAGAGAGTATATTTAAAAATTAGGCGTGATTTCTTTATTAAACAGTTCTGGGACTACGATATACAAATATATCAAAGTCTCTATAGAACATCTGCAGAGTCTCTATAGACAATTAACATCATGTTGCCCTAAATATGATAGCTACACTGGAGCTAGACAAGCTAGAGACCAGCTGGAGGCCTTGAAATTCTATTCACGAGCCTAAGATGCTGTATATAGAAAAGAGCGCACAAATTTCCATACACCAGACATAAACCCAGAGAGTCATGTATGTTTTCTTCCGAGGCATTCCATTCTTTACAAAGACTTCCATCAGCTGGTCTCCCTGGCCTTCAGCTCACCTATAAAGGTTCCTTGACCTTTACCTTGTCTATAATGCCTCGTTGAAATTCAGTTCGCCTATAAAGGCTTTCTGATCTTCAGGCTCCAAAATCGTCATGCTCTTTGTCTCTTAGTACATCCATAAAAGCTTGGTGACATTCACAATGTCTATAATAGTCCCTCTTTTAAGGCTTCCTAATATGTTACTTAATCTACTTAGCAGGTTTCTGACAGAACTTTCGTTCCGTAAGCCGAGCTTAAAAAAGATTTTCAGGCGCGTCGGTCTTTTGTCTTCCACTCCCTAATATATAATTGTTTTTAGAAAAGTCCCTAACTTTCACAACGTCCATAAAGGCTCCTAGACATTCAGTTCTTCTTTAAAGGCTCCTTAGCTTTCAGCTCGTCTACCAAGGCTCTATGACCTTTAATGACCATAATAATAAAAAAAAGCTCCCTGCTTTCAGTTCGTCAATAAAACCTTAATATTCATCATCACTGTACTTCAGCTAGTCAAAAAAGGCTTGGTAACCTTCACATCGCCTTCCAAATCTTGAGCTTGCCTATCAAGACCTGTCTATAAAAACTTCCTAACCTTCAGTCTATAAACTTTTCCTGGCATTCAGCCCGTATATAATGGCCCCCTCACATTCAACAAGACTATTAAGTGTCCCTGACCATCCTCTCGTCTATGAAGCCTCTCTGACATTTAGCTCGTCTATAAAAACTCCATGGCTTCCACCTCGTCTATAAAGCTCCAGATCTTTATAAAAAATCCTGACATTCCCTCCTCTATAATAACCTCCAGACCCTCATCTTGGCTATAAAGGCTTCCTGACCTTCTCTGGTCTATAAAGGATATCTAACCTTCAGAACGTCTAAAAGGCTCCTGATCTTCAGTTCCCTAACTTTCAGTTCCATTATAAAGGCACTCTGACATTCTCCTGTCCATAACAACTTCCTGACTATCAGCATTTCTATAAATGCTCTCTGAGATTCAGTTCATCTATGTTCCGTGACCGTTAGATCGCCATAAAGGCTACTTGGATCCTCATCTTGTCTGTAAAGCCCATCAGATCTTCAGCACATCTATAAAGGCTCCTTGGCCTTCAACTCGTCTACAATGGTTCCCTAACTTTCAGTTTCTTTATAAAGGTTCTCGGACATTAATTTATCTATAAAAACTCCCTGACTTTCAATTCACCTAAAAAGGCTCGTCTTTAAAGGCTGCATCAGCCAGAAAGGCTCCTAGAACTTCAGCTCATTTTTCAAGCCTCCCTGACCTGTATATAAAAAAGGCTCCCTGACCTAAAATTCGTCTACAGCTTGTCTGAAAAAACTCCATGGCCTTATGTTCTGGTATAAAAACTTCCAGACCAAAAGCATCCCTGAAATGCATCTCGTCCATTAAGGCTGCTGGACCTTCAATAGGTCTATAAAAACATCATTGATCTCCCGCTCATCTTAATTTTACATATCTCTCTGCTTTTTCTATAAAGGCTCCCTGACCATAAATACTCTCTGGTCTTCGTTCAAAGATCGAAAATTCCAAGTTCCATCACGACGCCCTCTAAATTTGATCTCTAATATCTTCTTATTCTGAAATTTCCCAATAAACCCAACTCACCGTAAATTCAATATTTAAATCTTTATTTTCATTCGCAGTTTCACCTTCTAAGTTTCCACCATCCACCTTCCCCTCCCCCATGCATACACATGACCAATTATTGTACCCGAAATGCACCACTATAAATGCATCCATTGTCATGACATTGATATCAAGAACAAAATTCCGACAGACAAATAAACAAACAATATTCTACTCTATGATCACACACAGCAAAAACACCCGCACACACACACACATTCACATGAGTGACGACAACGCTACACAAATGCAGTTTTTGCCTGCAACTGTAAGGATTTAGGATTTTTTTCCAAACACTTTTACATCATAAAGTTTTGTCCGTCAGTTACAGTTATGTTGTTCGGTTGTTGTAATAAATCAACATTTTCGGGTTTTGTTCGATGTCATTTGTTGAGAATTGTTGAGTAACTCCAAGTGCTGAAGTTTGTGTTTTGTAGAGTCGGAGTTGTTGTTGTTGTTTTGGTGTTATCATCGAGTTTTTTTCATTGAATGGGCGAGAGAGATGAATGGTTTCGTTGCATCGCAGCCATGTAAATAAATGTGGACTAGTGCCTACTCGTCCATGGTCATTTATTGTTGTTGCTGCGCACATACGGCGGCATAATCGACCACAACTCGAATCGTCATCAACAGCAACAACAATCAAGGGATAATGATCATAATGAGGTTATTGTTCATGGCCAGTAGAATTGTTACTGTGGACCATATCATAATGACAATGGCCAGTATGACGACAATGATGATGATGATCATCATCATCATGGTCGTTGTAGGTGTTATTGCCATTATTTACAACCACATTTACAAACAATCAAATTACACATATGAGTGTGTCTGTGCGTGTGTGTGTGTTTACACATTCACACCAAAAATTCCATTACAAATAGAAGATATCCAAACTCATCATACCGAAATAATCATTTACAGTGGGTAAACGTATTTATGATAATAAATTTGTAAGGTCCAAGCAGGATGTGAAGCTTAAAAAGTTTCAGTGAGGAAATTAAAGATCGAATAATCCATATACATGGGGTATTTATAAATGTAATGCAGCGAATAGCTCCAAGTAGTCAGAATGGATCTGAGAACTATCTGAAGGGTCAGGAAATGAACACAGATGAATTGGAAAGTATGAATGTTCTACCTCTGTGTCAGGAGCTAGTATAGAAAATCTGCTGGGTTTAGTAGTCTTCACAAACTAGCTGCATAGTATGAGGGTCTCAAAAAATTCGTCTAAGGTCTAAAGACAAGCTGGAGTTCCATTGAGTCTTTATAGTGCAGTATAGGGACTATAGAACCTACACATATGATTTAGAGACCAATGAGTCTATTAAGTGCTGGAGAGTCTAAATAAGTAACTGATACCGAAATTGTAGGCACTATATGAAGGTCTAGGAATTCTATAGACAAGCACAAACCCCATAGAGTTTACATCTCTAAATACCCATGATATCTGCATATACTTGCTGAGAGGCTACTGAGATTAGTAGGATGTATAGGTATATAGAGGTATAGAGTCTCTATAGATAAAGATGTTACAGTATGTTTATAGATCAACTATAGGACATAAAAGACCGGCTGATGGCCTTAATACTCTTTAGACAACGTGGAGACTAAATAGAGAAGGAAGAGACTTCATAGAGAAGATTAAGACTTATATTGTCCTTATATTTCAGCTCAAAGACTATTGAGTCTATACAGATAAGGTGGAGGTCAAGGAGCCTCGTAGCTAATATCGATGACCAAGGATATTTATATACTTGCTGAGGCATAATGGAAATAAGTAGCGGACCAGGAAGTCTATATTCCAAGTTTTCTTTACAGGCCAATTCGAGGCCTTTAGAGACCAGCTGAAGGCCTTGAGACTCTGTATACAAAGCATAAACTCAATAGAGATGATGAGGATCAATTGAGCCTATACAGATACGTTGGAGGACAGTGAGTCTCTATAGCTAATCTTGATTGCCAATTTTTTTCAGTCGACCTAGAGTTATCTAAATGAGTAATTTATCCTTTAGATACCTCATGAAGGTGTATTAAGTGTCTATGACCATCCTCTGTTCTATGAAGAATAGCTGGCTTTCAGCTCGTCTATAAAAGCTCCATGTCTTCCAACTCGTCAATAAATGCTCCCTGAACTCCAGCTCTTCTATACAAGAAATCTTGATATTCACTCGTCTATAATAGCCCCAGACCCTCATCTTGTCTATAAAGGCTTCCTTTGCAGTTGACATAAAGGCAAACTGAAAGACCAAGATCTCTTATATACGAAGTGGAGGACATATATTTTTTATGGACCAGAAAGTTGGCTTGGGACTCCACAGACAATCTGAGTGCAGGAAGTTTTTCCATTTGGAAAGTCGATAGTGAGGGACGCCTTTCATGCAGTCCATAAATGCTAAATAATGACTTCCCTCAACTCGTAAAATAAGACTACCTTCGACTC
Organism: Musca vetustissima; assembly: GCF_032173495.1. NCBI lineage: Eukaryota > Metazoa > Arthropoda > Insecta > Diptera > Muscidae > Musca > Musca vetustissima. Next base: position 281,989 of record NW_026882742.1, on the reverse strand, counting down.
GTCTATAAAGATTCTCCGATTGAGTTCGTCTAAAAAGACTTATTTAATCAGTTTTTACAAGAATTCATCTAGGTGTCTGCAGAACACTTCCGACTCCTACTGACCATAGTAAACTGCCTCGACTTTGTCTACAGAATTCCTCAAACTCGTCCTGAGGGAACTCACTGCTTCAAATGATCTATAAAAACTTCATACAGCAAATCTATGAAGACTTTCTTCAGCAAGTATATAGAAGACTTCTTGCTCTGACTCTCAGTTCATCTGTGGAAGACACCCTGAGCTTTAGGTAGTCTTGGGAAGACTCCCAGTTCGTCTGTAGAATAATCCCTAGATTTCAGCTTATTTATGGAAGACTCCCTGAGCTAGTCTATGGAAGGCTTCCTGCTCTTCAGGTCATCAGTAGAGCTTCTGAGCTTCAACACGTCTTTAGAAGACCCCTTGAGCTTCAGCTCGTCAACAGGAATCGTCCAGCCCTTCAGATCGTCTACAGAAAACTTCCTGGCCTTCAGCTTGTTTATGGAAGGTTTGCTTCAACTCGCCTATAGAAGGCTTAATTTAGCTCGTATATCAAGAATAACTTCTGTTCGTCTGTGGGGGACTCCTGGCCTCAAGATATTCTATAAAAGACTCCTTGATTCAGACCGTATATAGAAAAACACCCGCCTTAGATTGAATACACCAAAATGCTGTAGCCTTAGCTCGTCTATAAATAGAAATGCTTCTAGAAAAGCTTCAGGTGGTTTAAAGAAGATACTGGCCTCAGCTTGCCTATAACAGTCTTACTGACCTACAGATCATCGATAGGAGAATCTCTGCCCTTCAGTTCATCTATACACGACTCCCAGATCTATATCTCGTCTAAAGAAGACTTCTAGCCTTATGCGCCACCAAAAAAGTTTTTGACCGTTTTGCCCGTCTATGAACGACTGCCGGACCTTCGACTTGTCTATAGACACTAACTGAGCTTCAGTTCGTCTGTGAAAACTCTCTGATGCGGCTCGCCTATAAAGACTTCTTGAGCTACGTTTGTATTTAAAAGCTCCCTAAATTTCAGCTCGTTTATAGAAGACATCTTGGCCTCCAGCATGTCTTTAGAAGGCCCCTTCAGCTTTACTACAGAAGATCATCTTCAGTTCGACTATTCAAGACTTCCTGAACTTCAGCAGTCGACAGAAGGCTCTCTGCCCTTCAGCTTATCTATGGAAGACTCCATGTCATTCAGGCCATCTATTCAAGACTAAAACTTCCTTACGCTCATCTATAAAAAGTTCACCCTTCAGTTCGTCCATAAAGACTGAATGTACCCTATGTACTTCAAAGTTACTTTGCAGTTCACTCGAATTTGCTCCACTGTATCTCGTCAGCTCATCCCCTCGTGAGCTGCCTGCCAAAGTCATTTTCATAGCAAATTGTTAGTACGAAAAATTGTGAGAACATCATTTGTTTGTTAATTGTGTCACCGAGTAATGGTGATTATTTAGAATCCCATATCTGACCATAATGTTGTTGCCGATGACAGGATTCACTTTTGTTTGCACAGTTGGCCTGGACTCTCCCTGGCTCCTTTCGGAGTAATTCGATCATAACAACATTGACAATTGTGTAGGTATCTTCATTGACATCATTGACAACCATGTAGATGAGGTAATTAATATAAAATGCCAATTAAATTGTTGCAAAACCTTGAGAACATAAAGTGAGGAGAGAGCTATGTGTATATGTGTGAGAGTGTGTATATATGCGTGTGTGAGTTTAATGATGCCTTTAACAATGTAATTGTGATTGAAATTTAATATACTTAAAAATTATTGAAGAGAGTAATTGAAAACTGTTATTTGCTTTGGTAGTTTTGAAAAATTCGGGAGGTAGAGAATTGGGGGTATCTTCGAAGAAAGGAAAGAAGTTGTGTTTAACCAAAAATTACTTTTAATGGTTGTAGTATGTGTGTGTAAGGATAATTGCTAATACTGAAAGATGTCCATGACTGTTTAATTTGTTTAAATTTTCCATTTAGAAATATGTTTGTTTTGGTTGTGGTAATGTCACGCCTTTGTGTTCATACTGGTGTCCATTATCAAGGTCCGTGTAAAGTTTGGATTATTTATTTCTGGTTTCCTTGTAAGATAATTTGTCGAAAATTATAAGGACATGTTATGAAACCTAATGCCTTCCTTGGTAAAGGATATACATTTTAAGGAAACTACTTAGAATATATTAAATGTATGTAAAAGGACATGCGATCCTAAGTATCATTGGAAAGGGGGAAATTGCATGTCCTTGTAGATGAAAACACACACAAAAGGACTTCTAAAGACCTGTGATTATTTTTGCAGATATTTTGATAAGGAATTTGAACTTCAAAATTTCCAGCTACATTTCAGTTTTAAACAACTTTTTCCTAATTCACTTTCCCAAAATTCCGGCAAGAGTATCTTCAAAAGAAAACATCAACAACTGTTGTGTTGTGTTGTTTGTTTGTCGGATACTAACACTTCCATGAATGTGGTAACAACATTGACACCAGAGTAATACTCCTACATCCAGTAGCTGCAGCAGTAGTAGCAACAACAACACCAACAGTCACAAATAAATTACATCAACTACAAACATCAGCAAACAACTAAGCCAACCTTCCATCCGAACTGAAGTTGTGGCACCATCATCAACAGAGGTCTGGGCACCCTCCTGCAAAACTGCAATAGACAATAAATTGTGTTACGCTCAGTGTCGTCAACACAAAAATCACAAAAACAGTAGTGCAACGACGACAATGTTGTTGTTGTTGCTGCTGCTGCATTTGGTGTGAAAAACTACAGTCGATGTTAAATTTGTCAACATACAGAGACATAAGATCGGACTTAGATATGCAAGTGAAAAGTTCAAACAAACAGATACATATGTAGATCTGAATGGCAGGATTGAATAAAGGGATTGAGGGCCAATGAGACTTCTATTAAAGATCTGAAGGCAAGAAAATATTTGTAAGGCGGCCAGAAAAGCAGGGAGTCTTCTATAGAAGAAACGAATGTCAGGGATTCTGCCATAGATAATCTGAATGGCAGAGTGTCTTCATAGACGAGTTGAAGCTCTGCTTAGAGAGACGTTTAAAGACGAGCAAAAGCTCAGATAGTCTTCTATGGACGAACTGAATGGCTGGGATTTTTCTATAGTCGAGGACGTTTTATAAAAACGAGGTGAAGCTCGCTCCTCCTGAGCAGAAGCTTAGGCTCTCATCTATTCATAGCAGAAGGCTTGGAAGTCTTCTGTAGACGAGCTGAAACTCAGAGACGAACAGAAGCTTTCAGAGTCTTCCATAGTCTTATGGCTGAAGGCCAGTTTTTCTATAGAAAAACTGTAGCTCTGGGTATCTTCTACAGAGTAAATGGAGAAGAAGACTTCTAGTGACGAGCTAAGGACAGACAGTTTTTTTATATACGAGCTGAAAATCTGGAGTCTTCTATAGATGAGCCCTGAAGTCCATTGTGTCTTCTATAGTTAGGGAGCCTTCTATAGATTTTCTGTAGGTCTGGAAGTTCTCTATAAAGAAACTGAAGAAATATGTCTTCTATAGGCGAGCTGATGGTCTGGAAGTCTGAAGAAGCTGAAGAAGGGAGAAATAAGTCTTCTATAGACGAGCTGATTGTCTGGAAGTTTGAAGAAGCTGAAGAAGGGAGACATCAAACAGTCCTCTACAGGCGACCTGAACGAGCCTTCTATAGACAAGGTGAAGACCAGGTAGTAATCTATGGGCTACCTAACCGAGGAAGTGAAGAAGGGATATTTCGATAGACGATCTGAAGGCCAGGAAATCTCTAAACGAGCCTTCTATAGATGAAGACCAGGGGGTCCATAGAGAAGCTGAGCAAAGGATATTTCGATAGGCCAGGAAGTCTCCTGTAAGGGACCTGGTAGCCAGCTGATAGATGAGGTGGGGCCACACAGACTTCTACATACAACCTGCGAGTCTGGGTGTCTTCTATACACAATCTGAAACACAGGGAGCCTTCTGAAGACGAGAAGAATGTCAAAGAGTACTCTGCAGATGAAGATATGCTTTCTGAGTCTTGTATAGTCTTCTGGCAGAAGGCCAGGGAGACTTCTATAGACAAACTGCATTTCTGGGTGACGAAGGGGACTTCTAGAGAAGCGTTGAGAACGTTTTTTATATATGAGCTGAAAGTCGCGGAGTCTACTATAGATGAGCTTTCTATAGGCGAGCTGAAGACCAGGGAGTCATCTATAGACATACTGTAGGCCCAAAGACGAGGTGGGCCAGAGAGAGTTCTACATACGACTAGAAAAAGGGATATTCGATAGAAGAAGGGATATTTCCATAGACGAACTGAAGGCCAGGTAGTATCCTGTAGGGGAGCTGATGGCTATAGGCGAGCTGAACACCAGGGAGTCGTCAATAGTCAGAGTCCTCTATAGACATACTGTAGGTCCAAAGACGAGGTGGGCCAAAGAGACTTCTACATACGACGAGAAGAAGGGATATTTCGATAAACCTGGTGAAGGCCAGGAAGTCTCCTGTAGGGGAGCTGATGGCCAAGAGAGAGACTTCCATAGACGAGGTGAAGCTCAAGGAGCCTTCTGTAAACGAGAAGAAGGTCAAGGAGTCTTCTATAGATGATCAGAAGGTCAAGGAGTATTCTACAGAAGAGCTGAATCTCAGGGAGTCTCATATAGATGAGTTAAATGCAGACAGTCTTCCATCGATATGAAACCCAGGGAGTTTTTTTATCGACTTACTGAAGGGCAAGGAGTTTTCTATAGCCAAGGTGAAAGAAGTATTCTATAGGTGAGATTGGGGAGCTGAGACTCAGGAATTCCTTATGTACATGCTGATGCTGAGGAAGTCTCTGAACTTCATGGGGTCTTCATAGACGCGACGAAGTTCAGGGAGTCTCATAGACCCAGGAAGTCTTTAACGACTTGCTGAATAATATGGAATATTCTATAGACGAGATGAAGATAGTCTTCTATAGATGAGTTTGAGGGAGTCTCTATAGATGACCTGAAGCTCAGGAATTCTTTAAGAACATGCTGAAGATGAAGCAATTTTTATAGATAGATGAGCTCAGGAAGTATTTATAGACAGTCGATTGAAATGACAGTGTCGGAGAGTCACTATAAGTGAGCTGAAGCTCAGGGAGTATTTATAGGGGAGTTGAAGCTCAGGGAGCCTTTATAGTGGAGCTGAAACTAAAGGCGAGGGGCTTAATCTAATGGAGTCTTTTGTAGAAACTCTGAAGGACAGGGAGTCAGAGCTAAACGAAGTAAGTTTTTTAGGCGAGTTGGAGCCTCTACAGGTCTGCTGGATGTAGAATTAGATAGACGAAGTGGAGTGGACTTCAATAGGAGAGTTGAAGGGAGTCTGTAATGGACAAACTGAAAGCCAGGCAATATTCCAAAGACGTGTTGAAGCTCAGGGATGCTTTATGATGGAACTGATGCTAATGGAGACGAATCAAAGTTGGATAATGGGATCTCTGAAACTCAGGGAATCCTTTATATACAAAATGAGGCAAGGAGCCTCCATTAGGCGATATAAAGCATAACGTTTCTATAGGCGAATAGTATAGATGGATTGTAGAGTCAGGAGCTGAAAGGCAGGGAGTGCTTCTAGACAAGTGTAGTGGGATAGAGGTTATATTGACGTTCTGAAGGACTCTACCTACAAGTTATCATACTACTGTTCTCTTCCTACCATCATAAATCATAAAAAACGATATCACAAGAATTGATGTGGCAAGACGAATAAAACATAAAAAAAAACCACACAAATACCCAGGTCTTCATTATGGTTCATTTTTGTCCTCTATGTCCTGATGACTGTTACCATTGCTTGCCTGTATTGTTGTCGCTGTTGCTGCTACTGTTGATATTGCTTTTATTTGCCGGCGCCATCTACCACCATCAACCACTGCTCCCATGATAACAACAACATTCATTTGTTGATAATCCCTCATATTTATTTTTGCAAAATTATTTGTTTAGTCTGATTGAGGATTTCACAAGTGCATTCTATGGCATTTGAAACCAGCAACCCTCTCCTTAACATTTATTCCACCCCACCCATCATCAAAGCAACAACGTCAAGCAGCAGCAAACACTGCAATACTTTCATCTATCAGCCATAGTTTACTTAAAGATTTTACTTGAAATCCATTGTAAAGACTTACAAAGAAACCTCAGGCGAAAGGAAGGGGTAGCCAGGGTAGCTGGAGGTTAGACATGAGAGAAGAAAAAAATTATATACCAGATATAAACGACAAATTATTGCATTTCCTGTAAATGCAAGTCCTTTCGGATTTTTAGCTTAACCCTTGAGAAGTATTGCAGAAAAAATACAAGAAGTGGTAGCAGCAGAAGGCTTCGTATAGAAGTAGAGGTAGTAAAATCACAAGATTGAGTTTGTGGTAAATTACTTGTTATTTGCGGCTTACATTGCATCTTGCAAACTGACGATGATGATAACATTCAGGAGGAGGTCTTCACGAGGCAACAAACAAGCAAAGTGAACAAGAATACACAATTTTTTTGGGGAACACTCGAAACAGAAAAACAAATACAGGATTCCGCCTACTCGGCAAAGGTTGGCATGCAAAACTGAGAGAAATGGTTGAAGGCATGATGGCAAGGCCAATGGAATGCAGTGGGTGTGTAAATGTTTGAGGTTGGGTAGGTTTAGTTTTTTTTATTAGAAATGTTGGTAAAAATATAAGCTACCTCGATATTAGTAAAGGCGTGGATTTTTTAAAGAATATTTTTTTAAGCATCCACACAAGGCGTGGATTTTTTAAAGAATATTTTTTTAAGCATCCACACAAGGCGTGGATTTTTTAAAGAATATTTTTTTAAGCATCCACACAAGGCGTGGATTTTTTAAAGAATATTTTTTTACGCATCCATACAAGGCGTGGATTTTTTAAAGAATATTTTTTTAAGCATCCACACAAGGCGTGGATTTTTTAAAGAATATTTTTTTAAGCATCCACACAAGGCGTGGATTTTTTAAAGAATATTTTTTTACGCATCCGCACAAGGCGTGGATTTTTTAAAGAATATTTTTTTAAGCATCCACACAAGGCGTGGATTTTTTAAAGAATATTTTTTTAAGCATCCACACAAGGCGTGGATTTTTTAAAGAATATTTTTTTACGCATCCACACAAGGCGTGGATTTTTTAAAGAATATTTTTTTAAGCATCCACACAAGGCGTGGATTTTTTAAAGAATATTTTTTTAAGCATCCACACAAGGCGTGGATTTTTTAAAGAATATTTTTTTACGCATCCACACAAGGCGTGGATTTTTTAAAGAATATTTTTTTACGCATCCACACAAGGCGTGGATTTTTTAAAGAATATTTTTTTAAGCATCCACACAAGGCGTGGATTTTTTAAAGAATATTTTTTTAAGCATCCACACAAGGCGTGGATTTTTTAAAGAATATTTTTTTAGCATTCACACAAGGCCGTTGTCTTCTTCTTTTTATACCCTTCACCTCAGTGTGGCACAAGGTATTATGTCTTTGTGCATATGTTTGTAACAGGTAAAAATAATCGAGATAGACCCATGGTTCCTTTTGAGAATATACATGGAATCACTTTCTGAGTCGATTTATGCATGTCCGTCTGTCCGTCCATGTATTTTTGTTAACAAAATACAGGTCGCATTTATGATCCGATTTGGATGAAATTTTGCACAGGTCACTTAAATGTCCCAAGGACGAACCCTATTGAAAATGGGAAAATTCGGTTCAGATTTAGATATAGCTTCCATATATATTTTCGTCCGATTTAAGGCAAATGGTGTACCAAAGTCCCTATATATCTTTCGATTTGTGCGAAATTTGGCATTTAGTACTGAATTAGGTACAGAATGATGTGTGCCAAGTTTCGTGAAAATCGGTTCAGATTTAGATATTGCTCCCATATATAGTTTCGTCCGATTTAAGGTAAATGGTGCACCAAAGTCCCTATATATCTTTCGATTTGCACGAAATTTGGGATTGTGCACTGAATTAAGTCTAGAACGATTAGATAGAGCTCTCATATATATTTTCGTCCGACTTTATGTACATGGTGCACCAAAGTCCCTATATATCCTTCGATTTCCACGAAATTTGGCATTACGTTCTGAATTAAGTCTAGAATGAATTAAGTCTAGAACGATATATATTTTCGTCCGATTTCCACGAAATTTGGCTCAGCATTCTGAATTAAGTCTAGAACGATGTGTGCCATGTTTAGTTGGAATCTGTTCAGATTTAGATATATCTCCCATATCTATTTTCGTCCGATTTTAGGTAAATAATGAACCAAAGTTCCTAGACTTTACTACTTTCCTTACTGGTTTATATTAAACAAAGTGCAGTGGAACTTACGAAATTCCAAAAACAATGGAAGGGCACGAGACGTATGTACCAAAATTTGCCCCATTACCTCCATCCATCAAATAAATCTCACATTGCTGTTCATTTTTTGTGATGCACTTTTGTTTGTGTGTGGATCAAAAATAAAAAATTACCCCCTGGGGTAGGGGGTTTGTCTCAATGGTGGCTTTTCTCTTTTTTTGGTTAAAAAATATGAAATATGTTTGAATGCTATGCAACATTTGCTGCATCAGCATTAAATAAGCTTTTAGTGACATTTGAGTTAATAACACAGCGCCTATGCCGGGGTACATTCGCCGTCGTCGTCGTAATCGTCCTCCTCGTCGATGTTTGTCGTGCATGTATTTATCTATGTATGCATGTGGATTTAAGGCTGGGTAGCCACTTGAAGTTCTCTGGATTTTTTGTGCTATCTAGAAGCTAGCTAGCACTTGAAAGATTAGCATAAGTAAGCAACTATGCGATGAGTACCAGCTTCGAGCATCATCACCATCATTCTCCAACAACACCCATCCAATGGGTGGCACTCAACCACCAACCAGCCAGCCACTACCGAAACGTAAATGTTCAGTCATTCATAATACAAAACGCTGGCTAAATATGTTCATCTCACCACAAATGTCGTTCGGATTCGGTTGGCCCTTGCCGCCGATTTTCGGATTATAAATTTGGAGAGACAGTGGTTTAGAAAAAGCTTTTCCCAAGGATTTTTTAAAGAATATTTTTTCAGGGTCTATCTAAGGCGTGGATTTTTTAAAGAATATTTTTTCAGGGTCTATCTAAGGCGTGGATTTTTTAAAGAATATTTTTTCAGGGTCTATCAAAGGCGTGGATTTTTTAAAGAATATTTTTTCAGGGTCTATCTAAGGCGTAGATTTTTTAAAGAATATTTTTTCAGGGTCTATCTAAGGCGTGGATTTTTTAAAGAATATTTTTGCAGGGTCTATCTAAGGCGTGGATTTTTTAAAGAATATTTTTACAGGGTCTATCTAAGACGTGGATTTTTAAAGAATATTTTTTCAGGGTCTATCAAAGGCGTGGATTTTTTAAAGAATATTTTTTCAGGGTCTATCTAAGGCGTGGATTTTTTAAAGAATATTTTTCCAGGGTCTGTCTAAGCCGTGGAGTTTTTAAAGAATATGTTTTCAGGGTCTATCTAAGGCGTGGATTTTTTAAAGAATATTTTTCCAGGGTCTATCTAAGGCGTGGAGTTTTTAAAGAATATGTTTTCAGGGTCTATCTAAGGCGTGGATTTTTTAAAGAATATTTTTTCAGGGTCTCTCTAAGGCGTGGATTTTTAAAAAATATTTTTTCAGGGTCCCTCTAAGGCGTGGATTTTTTAAAGAATATTTTTTCAGGGTCTCTCTAAGGCTTGAATTTTTTAAAGAATATTTTTTCAGGGTCTCTCTAAGGCGTGGATTTTTTAAAGAATATTTTTTCAGGGTCTCTCTAAGGCGTGGATTTTTTAAAGAATATTTTTTCAGGGTCTATCTAAGGCGTGGATTTTTAAAAAAATATTTTTTCAGGGTCTATCTAAGGCGTGGATATATTAAATAATATTTTTCAGGGTCTATCTAAGGCGTGGATTTTTTAAAGAATATTTTTTCAGGGTCTATCTAAGGCGTGGATATATTAAATAATATTTTTCAAGGTGTATCTGAGGCGTGAATTTTCAGAGTGTCCTAAAGAAAAAACACTGTCCTCTAAACCTACTATAACCTGCACAGATGAATGAGAATGGCGATGAACTGCCTCCATCTCTCCGCGAACACAAGTCCAAAGGCCTGAAATGAAAATTCCGATTCGTTCGTTTCGGAATCGTGTAATTCGTGCACTACGTTGTGGGTGTCTTCATTTGGGCCGCTGTTGTTGTTTTTCTTTCCTCGTTGTTTTTTTTTTTTCATCTTCTATATTTTTTGGCAAGGATTTCATTTTTGCTAATGAAATAGGTTTGGTTCCTATTGTTGCCATTTGCCTCGATTGTTTCCTTGCAAGCTGAGCGACCGGCCTGAGCTATGATGTTGCATTTTTTCGGCGTTGTTGTTGTGCTTGTTTTTTTGGTTATTTTTATGATATCTTTCTTGTTCATTGTATTTCTCTTTGTTATTTGCATTATTTTGATTATTTCCAGCTAGTAGTATTTTATTGTTGTGGTTTTTGTTGTTTCTTGCTATTTTTAGAAATGTTAACATTAATGTCCTTGTGTTTTTTGTGTTTGGTCGTCGTCGTCATCGTCGGCTACATTATTTTAAGGATATCATTTCAAAGTTTTGGTTATTTTTTTTGTTATTTGTTTATGTCATTAAATTGTATGGCTTAATGTTACAACAACAAATATTTTTTGGGAAGTTAAAATTGAGTACCAAAAGCCATTAAATGAAGTAATTTTTGGGCATATTTAAATAATATTTGCAGACATTGGAATAAGGAAAATCTGTACCTTGTTTTGGCCTCTGAAAAAATATTCTTTAAAAAATCCACGCCTTAGATAGGCCTTGAAAAAATATTCTTTAAAAAATCCACGCCTTAGATAGGCCTTGAAAAAATATTCTTTAAAAAATCCACGCCTTAGATAGGCCTTGAAAAAATATTCTTTAAAAAATCCACGACTTAGATAGGCCTTGAAAAAATATTCTTTAAAAAATCCACGCCTTAGATAGGCCTTGAAAAAATATTCTTTAAAAAATCCACGCCTTAGATAGGCCTTGAAAAAATATTCTTTAAAAAATCCACGCCTTAGATAGGCCTTGAAAAAATATTCTTTAAAAAATCCACGCCTTAGATAGGCCTTGAAAAAATATTCTTTAAAAAATCCACGCCTTAGATAGGCCTTGAAAAAATATTCTTTAAAAAATCCACGCCTTAGATAGGCCTTGAAAAATATTCCTTAACAAATCCAGGCCTTAGAAAAAATATTCTTGAAAAAATATTCATTAAAAAATCCAGGCCTTAGATAGGCCTTGAAAAAATATTCATTAAAAATCCAGGCCTTAGATAGGCCTTGAAAAAATATTCTTTAAAAAATCCGCGCCTTATATAGACCCTAAAAAATACTCTTTAAAAAATCCGCGCCTTATGTAGGCCTTGAAAAAATATTCTTTAACAAATCCACGCTTTAGACAGGCCTTGAAAAAATATTCCTTAACAAATCCACGCCTTAGATAGGCCTTGAAAAAATATTCTTTAAAAAATCCACGCCTTAGATAGGCCATGAAAAAATATTCTTTAAAAAATCCACGCCTTAGATAGGTCTTGAAAAATATTCCTTAACAAATCCAGGCCTTAGATATGCCTTGAAAAAATGTGCTTTAAAAAATCCACGCCTTAGATTGGCCTTGAAAAAATATTCTTTAAAAAATCCACGCCATAGATAGGCCTTGAAAAAATATTCTTTAAAAAATCTACGCCTTAGATAGGCCTTGAAAAAATATTCTTTAAAAAATCCACGCCTTAGGTCGGCCTTGAAAAATGTGCCTTAACAAATCCAGGCCTTAGATAGGCCTTGAAAAAATCCAGGCCTTAGATAGGCCTTGAAAAAATATTATTTAACAAATCCATGCCTTAGATAGGCCTTGAAAAAATATTCTTTAAAAAATCCTCGCCTTAGATAGGCCTTGAAAAAATATTCTTTAAAAAATCCACGCCTTAGATAGGCCTTGAAAAAATATTCTTTAAAAAATCCACGCCTTAGATAGGCCTTGAAAAAATATTCTTTAAAAAATCCACGCCTTAGATAGGCATTGAAAAAATATTCTTTAACAAATCCACGCCTTAGATAGACCTTGAGAAAATATTCTTTAAAAAATCCACCCCATAATTTTATGTAGAAGTTTCACACCTTATTTTTCCTGGCAAGAAATCTTCTATATCCTCCTCCCTTATTATTTTTCTATTAATGTACTTCCCAGGAAAAATATGTCCTATCAGTAAATTAATTTTCGAAATCTTTGAGGTAATTGAATAGCATCATAGATAAGACCCATCAATGGCTGCTGACATTAGAGAACATAACGAGCATTCACTTACATCAAATCGGCACGTAAGGATAACCTCTTACACACATCGATGGCTGTGGTTATGTGTCTCTAGATCTCTGGCAAGGATAACGCCATAAAAAGGTAAACATAAACTCCAAACGACATCATATTTCAATAGGATAATGGCTAACAAGCTATTAGCAAGGATGGATATAAACCAGAAGCAGCAGGCACCCATAGAAAATATTTCTTCGGAAAAGACTAGACCCCCTCCTTTAGAATCAACAGTTTATTGGGTAGCCAATATAATTTATTGTTTATATGTCTCATATAAAAATATTTACAATGTATGCACATATACCTCTACATATAAATATATTTTTATGATGAAATAGTAACACACCCACACACATTTTAATAAATTGTACAAATACTGGTAAGATTTTTGGAAACATTTAAATACTCCAGCATGAGGCTTCTTCTACTCAATTTCCACTTCAGATTTACTGAGGTTCCAGAAGAGGAGATATTGTGTTTATTCCCATAAAATTAAATTTTGTTTATTTGGTTTAGTTTTGCAAAACAAAAACCAGAACATTTTGGAAGACAATTACCTGTCACTTGAACTGTCCTGTTTGTGGTTGATTGTCTTCAGTAAATGTCTCTTGTTTAAAGTAATTTTTGGGTAAATATGTGTTACGTCTTTATATTTGTCTGGTTACCGAGTGTCCTGCCTGCCTGTCAGGCTGTCGTCTGTCTTGACCAACCAGCAGCACTTCCTTGGTCGGTAACCTTTGAGTAAACTTTGTGTCGATGATGTTTTACTTAATAAATAAAGTTCACAACTATTACTTGATTTGATAAATGTTGCAACAAATAACAGGAGCACCGCTACAATGGAGGAAAATTCGGTAGGAAATAAAATATTAAAAAAATAAGACCAAAAATTGGTTCTAAACAATTAAGATTAAAATAGGTTCTAAAACTTTGGCATAATCATTGATAATAAAAGTATAGGATAGGTCATGTATTCCCATCCATAAACCATCTTCCAGATAAATATAAACCATCTTCCATATAAATATTTCAAAAATATTCAAATTTGTAAACTCTAATTGTCCTGTAGTAAATAGTCCACCACTCAAAGAAAGGCAATTCTAGCTTGGTACTTTTACTATATCAAATATCTGGGGTTTTAATAATACATTGTTTCAATGCATCAATCACATACTGCAGCCAACTTCACGTTGTATACAAAGCATAAGGAAACAAAACGGAATTGCCAACTTCAAGTCAGTCTGTACCCCTCTTTTATTTCTCTCGACTTCTTCTCCCATAAACTCAATTTAGTTTACAATAGAATTTGCGCGTATGACAATGAAAAAAGTTACATTAAATTAATATAATGCATTTGTTCATTGATTCTATGAAATAATTTCGTTATTGCAATGAAACACATTCATTAATTGTATGTACTGTTTTCTTTTTAACTACAATGGTGTCAACGATCCAAAATTACCCGAGTCAAATACCAACGACTGTCATCCCAGCCGATATAATGACTATGTTCTTGAATCCATTACAACAAAACACATTCATTAATGCATGTACTATTTTCGTTTCAATGACGATGGGCTGTACGATTGGAAACGATCAGAGGTACCCCAGCTGATTGTGTATAAATAGTAGACCTAATATAACTGCGTTCATTGAGATTGTGAAATAGTTTCATTATTGCTATGAAATTATTTCAATCTTATAAAGAAGAGCTACCTCAGCCGATTTTGTACAAATAGTAAATCGAATACATCATTGAGATTGTGAAATATTTTCATTATTGTTATGAACTAGTTTCTTAATTGTTATGAAATTATTTCAATCTTGTAAAGAAGTGTTTTATAAAGAAATTCTGTAGGGAAAAGACAAATTAATTAGTTTTAAAGCTCTATAACATTGTTAAAATTTAAAAAAAGTAAAAAATTTGTTATACTGAATTGAATAATATGAAGCTACCTATTCATACGCTGTTAAAATAAAATTGTTTTCTATTAAATATTCCCTTAATGATTTCATTTTGTTGTCTTGTTATTATACTTACAGTTTATGTCGTCCCTCTCTATATGGTGTTATACTGGAAATGAAATCCCAGAGGCATCTGGTTCTTCGATTAATCACTGAGAGAGTTCACTCTCTTTAACGTTTGGTCCTTCGATTTGAGGAAATATCAACGAATCGATTTTAGTATGAAAAATCGACATTATCGCTGTCTCCTCGGTTCAGGTAAGTAAAAACTAAAATACTATAATTGAAGCAATTTCATTGATTTAAGGAAACAATTCCATTTATTTAAGGAAACATTTGCATTAGCTTAATTAAACATTTTTAAACTTTAATGAAGCACTTTCATTAATGTAATGCAACATTTTCATTAACAAAATAAAATATTTTTATTAACCCAATGAAACACGTTCATTAATGTAATGAACAACTTTCATTGATGCAATGAAAAACGTTCATTAATGCAACGAAAATATTTCATTGATGTAATGAAAATTGGTTCAAAAATGTCTAATTGCATTTTTTTATATATCTGGCGAAAAAAAAATATTATATAAGGAAACGGAATAGAGAAATAAATTAACACATTCACAAGGCGCGAACATTTTGAAGTCATTTAAAGTTCGTTGTCGATGTTTTGACGTAGCTTCCATATATGACATGATTTAATAGGTAAAACTTCTTTGCAGAAAATTGTCAATATAGGTTCATATTTTGACATATCTCCTATATAAATATCTAGCCCATTTTAGGCATTAAAATGGTTCTAGCCGCATGTCAATCTTTCAATCCTTATTATAACACTCTGGTGTTTACAATATGAATAGTTTGGATGTGAGGTAAGCTTTTATGAGTTGATGGTTGGAATCTTTTAATCGTGGTATTGGCCGGCTGGTTACAGTCGGCTCGGAGGTACTCGGCTATATGTTTTCGGCTCAATACTAATCGGCTGGTTTGTATTCGCCTTTGTTGTGGTTTGCTCGAGGGTATTCGGCTGCTTACAGTTTGCTCGATGATACTCGGCTAGCTGATGTCAGCTCGTTGGTGATCGGCTGGATACAGTCGGCTCGAAGATACTCGACTTGTCAGTGATATGTTGGCTACAGTCGGTTTGATGCTACTCGGGTTAGTCGGGGTTCGGTTAGCAGCAGTCTTGTGTCGTTCGGGAACGACCTAGTTCAATTGAACGAGTCAGTCCACTGAACGAGTGAACGACATAGTTCAGTTTTTATTATTATCGTTCACTGAACGATTTTGTTGACCAACTGAAGGCCGATTCATAAAAGTCCAATTTCATAAAAAATCTGTTAAATTGAATTCATGGAATGCGTAAAAGATCAAATGCTGCACTAGTGTTTTACGTATTGCTGGAGGGTCGGTAAATAATATGAAGCGACCTTTAAAAGCAAAGCACCCCCCAAAAACAACCGTGGAGCTGGAAACCACGGAAAAGTGGCAAAGGTGTCCGGAGCAAAAACTGCATTACAAATACGTGTGCTGCCGAATATAACGGAGTTATGCCATCGCCCACGATCCATTAAAAAAGTGGAAAAATAAATGGAAAGCATTTCGAATGACTGTGAAAGTTCATTATCATTCATTACAATTGGTTGAACTACCAGAACTTATTGAACTAAGTAACCCTTTGAAAGATATAAGCAATTGAACGAGGTTCACTTTTTTCACTTTTAAAAAATGATCTAGTTCGTTCGATCACTGAACTGAATGAGATTGTCCAAGGCTAGTTAGTAGTTATTAGTGTGGAGCTGGCTATGAGCGAGGAGCTGGCAAAGAGCGATGAACCGACAAAGACCGTGGAGCTGACAATGCGCGAGTAGCTGGCAAAGAGCGAGGCCGAAACGTTGTTAACATTTACCAGTATACAAGACTGCGGACGAGTCACACATCTTCGTCACTCGTAGTTTGTTAATGTCCGAGATCGACCCCTTCGGCATGGAAAAGTAAAACATATATCCGTATGGTTCTACGAAGTGAATGAGAATTATTGTGTACTTCAAGAAAAGTGTCTGTCGATTAATGCATTGAAATTGAAGAACACAGGTAATTATGCCGGCTTAGGTTTACTGTGAGACGCTACTTACTACTAAATATTGAGGTGGGTTGTCATTAACTTGTGTAGTGCATGATGTATGAAACGGCCATGTTACATATTCCAACCGAAGTGACTGAAATTTCGAATTTTGTGTTCGTAAAATGTGAGAACCATCTTTGTAGAAAATCGTCAATATTGTTGTGGAACAAGGCGGGTTTTTTCACCTAAGTGACCTTATGTTATATTTAGTAGATAAAACTTCTTCGAATAAAATTGTCAGTGCAGGTCCATGTTTTGAAGAGCAACCATATCGATTTTCCGCCCATTTTTAGGCATTTTATGATCCTAGGCGCATTTCCAAACGTAGTGGGTGTAATGAAGAATTTAGGGTTCTTGGCGGTAAAGCTCCCGCATATTGTGTATGCTGAAGATATTAGCCGAATTTTTCAACCCTAGAGCCTAGAGAAATAACGATAGAGGTCTTATATGTCCACCTATGGCAACCAATCGAATATTTTGCTTGTATATTTTAGGCTATATTGAAAATCAATAATCCCAAACCCCATTATTTTTATTTCAAAATCCAACAATTGTTGATTTATTCTCATTAGCTTTCAATTTCAAATTTTCAATCAAATTCTCGTCCAGTGTCCTTGTAAACACAGCCATGCCAGTAAATCAACAAACAAAAGAGAATCAATTTGTAGCCCATTATGATTCGATGAAAGGCAAAAGGGGTGAGGTTGGTGGAAGGTCGGTTGGCTTCGGTCAGATTAAGGTGATTTACATTTTGCATTTGTTTGCAACAAATCTGCTTCATTCTCACTCTCACTCCCACTCCCCTTACCCTGATTCGAAATATTTTTCCAAATTTTCCAATTCAATTGAGCTTTTCTTGTTACTGAACAGTTTTTGCTGCTGCTGCTGTTGTATCGTCGTCAATCGTCATCAATGGACCGAAAGAACTGAATTGTTGTTGAATGCACCAAGTTCCAAAGTCCAATTGAGTAGAAGAAGATGAAAAAAAAAAAAAAAAACACAAACAAACAACAATTGTTTGCTTCTTTTTTGGGGGGTATTAAAGATTTCCATTTTTGTTGTAGTTTTGTTTGTCCAAGTCATCGGCTTGTTTCTCTCGCTTACAATTGTTCGTTATTAAATGTGTAATCCTTGGGTTCTGCCCTTTTTAGTTTTGTGTTAAAAAAATGAAACGGAATGTTGATACAATCGTTGTTGGCCTCAATGAGAACCATCTCTCCCCGCCTTCGCCGCCTCATCGTCGTCATTGGCCAATTGAGTGCACAATAGCCAGTAGAAGGAAAACAAGAAAAACTAAATCCCAAAAAAAAAAATCTTGGTAGCGTGACAGCCCCATGTACCCAATGGATAGCCAATATCAATGCTATCGATCTTTTTAGGCTGTTGAGTGTTGTTGACATCTTTCGAAATTAGTAATGAATTGGTTTGGGGTGGGTTGTTACATTCCTGAAGTTGGTGGGTCTAATTGTGGTCAATGTGGAATGTAGAAAGGTGGTTAAAGAAATGCACAACGGAGTATCGGATTGTTATCCGATGTCAGTTTTATAAAGAGATTTCATTAAGACATCGAAATAGTTTGTAACTCATGTTACTTGAAACGTTACAGCTGAGTGCCCAAAGATGATAATTAAACATTACCATAGAATAGAAGCCCTCTGGTCAATAATACGTTCAATATTGATATAAAATGTTATGTTGTCCCTTTGAATAATTCTGCTTCATTTAGTTTTTATGAAGCTCCTGCCATCGTTTACAAATAAAGTGACTGTATTTGAGATTTTCTGTGGTGTAAATAATCGGAATCAGGATGAGTCCCGGGTATAAATACCCGCTGAGGAGTAAACATTTTTTCCAAGTAGTTTTTGAATATTTACAAAAAAGGCTTACATCATCCAAATGAAATACATCTGAAGACGCTGACATTATAATAACCTCGACAGAACAGAAATTTTAGGAAATGTCAACGCAAAGTAAACAACTGCACAAAATTCAACGGGCAGCTCCATCAAATAGAACAGGCTACAGCAGACCAATGATTATCGAAAATAAGGGGAATAAAATGAGATAAAATGGCATCTGTATTTTATAGGCACTTTCTATTTTTTTTTCTACGAAAGTGGCCGCATTTTGGTATTTTGGGTTTCTTAGGGAATGTGTTGTTTGGTGTACATAGTGTCATTTCTGTTCACCTTTGCGTCTCGTATGACCTTTTCCATCAGGATGTTAAAAAGATCACACGACCAACTGTCACCTTGTCTAAATCCTCGTTCGGTATTGAAGGGCTCCGATAGGTCCTTTCCGACTTTGACTGCTGACATTGTGCCACTTAAGGGGACCCCCCATTCTCGGGGTGAAAAAATTTTTTGATTTAATTCAAATTTACACTAATTCAGGAATGTCCCTACAAAATTTCAAGTGAAAATCTCAAGAACTCTCGAAGATATAGCCGATTTATTGTGTCAGCATCAAGTGACGGCTAAAGGGTTTCTCAAACTTTAAACGCGTTTTTCTCTTTTGTGAATGGCGGGCACGATAACTCAAAAACTAATAACCCAATCGATTCCAAATTTTTATACGTTTCTCTGTGAGTGTATAGCTATCGTATGAACTAGGATAAAGTTAATCGGTGAAGATCTTCCTTATTTTTTAACTTGGTTTTTGGTAAAAAATCGGCGATTTTTCGAAAATATTTTTTCAAAAGTCACCATTTTGTTAATTTTAGAGCGAAGTCAATAATCCTTGTTCATACGAGAGCCAGAAATGTACTTTTTCTAACACCGGTGGAATTTTCGGATTCCGATGGTCCAGTGAGGAGTTATCATGCCCGCCATCAAAAATAAGGACTTTTCTTTAATTACAAAAAAACAACAACAAAACAATAACAAAATTTTTTTGTGAACTATTTTTCTTCTCTTTTACATCTTCAAATATATATGTGCATAGTTACAAACCTTAACAAGCATTGGTTTTGATTTACCAGCCCATTGAAAATCTTGAAAAATTAAAATCGAGAATGGGTGGGGTTCCCTTAAAGTTTTCCTGCATAACCCTATTAATTTTGCAGGAATACCGAACGTAGACATGGCTTTAAACACTTCTGAACGGATAGGGCTGTCGAATGCGGCGTTTTAGTCGACTAATAGGTGGTATGTGTCGAAGTGTTTTTCATGGGTCCTTTCCTGAATTTGGTGCAGAGCGAAAATTTGGTCAATGGTGGTTTTGCCAGGTCTGAAGCCGCATTGGTATGGTCCAATAATGTCATTGACCATTGGCTTCAGTCGTTCACACAGTACACTGGATAGCACTTTATATGCGACTAATTCCTCTATAGTTGGCTCCTTTTTTGTGCACGGGACACAGGATGCTGAGGTTCCAATCATTGAGCATGCATTCATCAAGTCAAATTGTGCTAATCAGCTGGTGTATGCTCCTGTCCAGCATCTGACCTCCAGTCTTGAATAGTTCGGCTGGTAACCCATCGGCTCCTGCTGCCTTATTGTTCTTTAACCAATTAATTGCTATGCTGACCTTATGTTGGTTAGGTGGTATACTGTCTATACCATCATCACTTATTGGTTCAGAAGCATAAAATATAACCTTACACAAATTGTTTAAAAGAGATTCATATTTCGATTTCAATATGTACCCCTTTGAAATATAATTCTATGTTTTCCCCATTTATCAGCAATTGGAAATTTCAGATTTGGGTTCCCATGATCATTAAATACGAATTTCCAACAAATATAAAATTTTACTTTTATAAAACAAGGCTAAGTATTATTCCTACAACTTTAATATAAATATCCAGTTCTTTCAAACTATTGCAAACCCAAACAGTAATAACCATCTAATAAATTCTTCATAAAAAGTCCCCAGCTGATATTGCATTCATATTCACCACTATTTTCCCACATGTCAACATCTAACACTACTTACCATGTTTCACACCTATTGGCAACTCTGCCCTTTGTTTACATTTAGTTAATTGCGTAGTTTCTTTTCACATGTCGATTAATTTAGTGTCCGTGTATAAAGTCGTGTTTTTCCTTAATTTAAGTACGTAAATCAATAAATTATATTAAATAACTGATTTAAAAGTGATAGTGCATAATAAAATGCAATAAATTGTTACTGAAAAGTGTTAATAAGTGTTTAATTTGCAAATGAAAATAGTTGATCAATTCCTTGTCGTCCATTTGTTTTGTTCGATTGTTCGTCGCTCTGCCGACGTCGCATGTCGGCTCAGTTGACTTGACACTCTTCGCTGCTGTGTTGTGTGATTGTTTTTGTTTAGTTTGCAGTGAATTCTTAAATAAGGCATTAATTATTTGGAAATTAAATAAAATATTTAAAAAAATCAGTATGTAATTAAGTTGAAGGTGTAATTTGTTTGTTTTGTTGCACAGTCATTTGTTTTACATACATTTTTCACTCTGCTACGAAAAACGTCGGCGCCATCATATGATCTTTTTGTGTTTCATTTGGCTTGTCATCATCATCAGAGAGACAGAGAGAGAGAGAGAGAGAGAGAGAGTAGGAGATAAATCGCTCTTATTAATAAGAGTTGTTGGGAGAACAATCCCGTATGAATGCAGTGAAGGTGAGTTATTAAATGGAATGTTGTTGGAGTTTTTTTTTTTTTATAAATTTAATACAATTATTGAATGTTTTGATACACATGGATTATATAATAGATTACACTGAGATGAATTAACTGAAAGATAGGACTATTGAAAATAGGGGGATATAAATCATACAATTGATTGGGATATTTTTAAATGGATTTTGACTATTTTGTTACAGCATAATCTAATACATCATTAAAATACTTTTTGGATAGAGTGTTTATTTAAATTATAAAAATCGTTATATCAATGTAATAGAAATCCAATTAGATTTAATTTCTTAAAATATACACTTGCAGCAAATCTGCAATTTAGGTCCATGGTTTGACATAGCCTTATATGTAAGGCTTTATCCGATTTTGAAACTCTGCAGGGCGAAAGGATTGGACACTCTTGATAATTCCTGGGGATTTAGCACAGTCGATACCATCAATAGGATCCAATATCTCCTTTGAGTATTATAATATCCCCTTTAATTATTCTAACTATTCTATTCACGATTTTCAAGATTTTAAATGGGCTGGTAAATTAATACCAAAGTTAAGGTTTGTAACTTTGCGGATATATATTTGAAGATTTAAAGGAAAAGAAAAATAATTTACAATTTTTTTTGTTATTGTTTTATAGGATTAATGAAAAGTCCTTATTTTTGATGGCGGGCATGATAACTCCTCACTGAAACATCCAACGCTGTTAGAAAGGGTACATGTCTTCGGTCAAAAATCAACAAAATGACGGACCTTTGAAAAAATATTTTTGGAAAATCGTCTATTTTTTGTACCACAAACCAAGTTAAAAAATAAGGAAGATCTTGACCGATTGGATTTATTCTAGTTCATACGATAGCTATACACTCACAGAAAAACGTCCCAAAATTTGGAATCGATCGAATTAATACTTTTTGAGTTGTTGTGCCCGCCATTCTCAAAAACGTTGTTTGGAGAAAAATGCTTTTAAAGTTTGAGAAGCCCTCTTGTCGTCACTTGATGCACAATAAGTCGGCTAATCTTCAAGAGTTGTTGTGATTTTCACTTGAAATTTAATAGGGACATTTTTGAATTAGTGTAGATTCGAATTAAATCAAAATACAAAATTATATTTTTTGAAACGGAGAATGGGAAGGGGATCCCCTTAATAGGACCTTTGAAAAAGGACATCTATGGACGTAATTCGCTGTGGATAAAAATATTTACCCAACATATGAGTAGTAGATTCTTTTAAATACTCTTAACAGAAGACTCCAACATGTTTCTTTTGAATGTGCATGAAATTTTAACGGGTTTTATGTAGCTTCAAAAGTTTTTTTTCTTTGGTGGGCTTTTATTTATAGAAGATCTGATCGGAAGATCAACCGATTAAAGGTATTTCAGGAGATCGTCTTTAAAAAAAAAATAATACGTCATATTAATTTTAATTTGATAGAAGTCTATTCTACTTTATCGGACCACTATTTTATACACTGTAAAATTTGTAGAAAGTCTATTCTACTTTATCGGACCACTATTTTTATATACTGTAAAATTTGTAGAAAGATTCAGCGGTGGAAATCACTATAGAGCTCGCAATATTTAAGGTATAGCTTCCACATTTACACGGGATTTTTGGTATTGCAAATTGTATATATCGATCCACATTTTGGTACAGCTCTCATTAGCCCCAATTTCCAACCTGAGTGTTAGTATTTTGATTTGGAGGTCGATCAGCGAAAGACTGACAATATACTTTTACATGAACCCCATATAGTTTTCCAATTTATTTTAGTTATTTTAATGGTCTGACTGATGGTGGAGGGTAGAAGGTAAAAAAATCGAATAAATGCCATCTATGAACCAGCCTGCTATGAAGAAGATTGCAAATATTTGGGTTAAATATATGGTGACCTTCCATTCGAAACAATTGAGGAACGCGTTGTCGGAATAAAATCTTCAGTTCGAAAATAATATCTTACATCTAATACTCCAATCTACTCCTTCAAAGCTTCGGTAAAACGATACATAAATTCTGCTATCACAAATAGCTTGACCGATGAGGTTTTATTTTCCCTATGGTATATACTAAAGAAGAGATTCAGATTTTTTATGAAGGAATAAATCCTGGCATCTATGCTATAATATGTATACCCTCAGTCTTATGCCTAATTATGGAGTTATGCCTCATCGAAATATTGGTTTCCGACCCAAAATATTTTTGAACAAATCAGTTTCAAACAATTTGGACACGATTTATAAATATTCGTCCGTTTGTCTAGCTGGCTGATGCGCACGATAAATCTTGAAGGTGGTAACCAATTTATTCCAAACTCACATCGTAATATTTTGTTCAAACGTTGAACTACTCAATATGTTTACCAAACCTATATATTGTCCAAAGTTGCGGTCATCACATCTTCTAATATCTCCCTAACAATGGGTCCAAATTTTAAATCCATATATAAAATCGTAATGTTTTTACCAAACTTAAGCGCAGTCCGAAGATTGCATACATCGCTACACTTTGTTATACCTTTCTCATAAAATTTTAAAATCCAAGTTCATCCCATTGAAGTATCCGATATTTTTAACATACCAAGTTAAAGTCCAAAGAAGGGATGCATTGGTCTACTCCTTATGGTACCTCCCTCACAAAGGGACAATTTTTAATAAAATTAGTAAATTTCGTATTAGGCGAATAGATTATCCGATTTGATTCACTGACCCATCGTATTTTTTTTTACAAAACCTAGATTAAAGATTCGAAGCACAACTTCTCGTGCTCTCTCCCTTAAAAGGTAAACTTTTTCATATAATCATATACCATATATAAAGCGAATTGTGGATCATGCTGATTTTGGCCGAGCTAAATATTCATAATAACCACAACAACCGCTGAGGGTATATATCTTTCGGCAATATCGACTGACGGATATTGACTTGTTTTCATAGGTTTTCAGTGGCATCATCTAGGGATTTTTTCTAGATGAGAGTCATTTATATTGAATTGTACAGTACTATTAAAATTCAGTTTAGGGTGTTTTCTGTAGGTAAAATCATAATAAATTTCATAACAAATGCAGGTCGTTCTGTTGAAGGATATATGTCGGTTTTCTATAAAGGAAGTTTTACCGAATACTATTTTTTTGGTATCCATTAAAAACGAGATTTTTTATATGGGTCAAATATGACAGGAGCACTGCTGGGCGGTATCTTTCTAGCCACATCTGGAAAATAAGAGGCAACAAGTCTTTGCTAGGTTTTTTTATCATTTTTTTTCTCGTTGGGAATAGATAACCCATTCCACCATTCGTTAACAGGAATATTCCCAGAAAAATTCAAAATTAGATTCTCATTTTCAGATATTGAGTACTTAACATTTCTTTGCATGATTAATATACTAATGTGCTCGAAGAGTAGGGTACCTCTCCAGCCCGGATTTACCAATTTTGTATCTAAAAAATTATTTTTTCCAGCATTTCTTTTTCACTTTGATTCAATTCGCGATAAAAATCTTACGAAATGAACTGCAAAATTGTTAACAATTTGTAGTTATTAAAATGTTTACCTCGAACAGCCCATCGAAATATCTGCGACCTCCCATTCCTTTACCCACCCTCCCCGCCTAAGCTACAATGCGTTATTGTTTGTTATCCAAGCATACCAATATACCGAGAACAGATTTTCTTTGTGTGGATGTATGTGTGTGTGAGTCTTTTTTTGCAACATTGGGAAATCAGTTTGCTTTTTGCCAATTTTCCCATGCCTTTCAGCGATTTCCGATACTTATCGCTTTAACAGTTCACGATGCCACGATGAAGGGGAGATGGTCTTCGTCTCAATGGCGAGGCAAACGGCATTTTGCAAACTAGGAGGGCGGAGGAAAGCAATGCCACGGAGATGATGATGTTGCGCATTTTCAACGCGTTAACGTGTCCTTGTTGTCGAGGCTGTGGTTTGTGTTTGTCACCAATATCCCTGGGCCACATCAAGTGATTTCAATTCAATTGCGCTAAATTTGCTGTTTTTCGGTTTTCGCCAAAAACGACGGAGGGTGGTCTGGAAAAGAAGGCAACAGCCGAGAAGAAAACTTCGCCCAGGCCATTCATATGCAAAACAACACTTTGCCAAACATTAGAATCAACTAATATTTGTTTGATAAGGAAGCAGGAAAAAAAGACACACTCAGACACCCCCAGCTAGGTGAGAGGTGAGGATACAAAGTGCACTCTCGTTGTGGGAATTAGGCATGGGCGGAATCAAACACTACAACGAAAAAAAGTTGTGTTTTCTTTGAGATGGTAATAGCAGTGTTCGTGTCAAACGTAAAGAAGCAAACTTGCAGCCAGCCACATAAAGTACCAAATATTGTAGTACCACAAAACACCCCCACACCTTTTCCTGACTTCCCCCTCCACTACATTTGATTTTATTACCACTAATGCAAATAACAAATTTATGCATTTCCGTTTCCCATTTCCGGATTTACAGCTACTACTGCGTGCCACGACACGACACATTACCGTGAAGCAACAACCTACCGCTTAAGTGGTTCTTGCATTTAGCCGTTTTGCGAATACGTGTTTTGGATTTTAGACTAGCAGCGTCTTTGCTCAATGGTAATAAATTGAGTGTTATCGTTTTCGAAGTCGTATGGTTACACCGATTCGATCTTTTAACATTCGACATAATTTGTAGTTAAAGCTAATCGCAATAGATTTGCCAAAAACAAATTTCGTTTGTTTGCATATTTTACTTTGTTAAATAGATTTCTGATGTTTTGTGGTTTGCTTGGGCAGATTTATGGTTTCGGAAAGTGCAGTTCATTTTGGTGTATGGGTAATATTTATTGTTGGTGTTGTTGACTCAATAAATATATTAATAAAATTTCGATTTTCAAGAAAACAAAAGTCAATAAAATAGACTTGTAGATAAATATTATAAAAAGTTTAGAATTTGTTATAAAATAATACCTTGGGTTCTAATGGTCTTCTAATCTGAAGGAAGAATGTGTGTGTTAAGAGATTTGAAGATAGTACTTAGAAATATTTTTGGTAACATTAGTTGGTTGGTGGCTATATTGAAAAATATTTCTAAAGAAAGTTTTATAAACATACATTTTTAAGAAGCCATTTTCGTAGTTGACTTCCAAGATTAAGGCTGGCAAAATAAATAAAATCCATTTCGGAGTTCTCTTGGGGAATATCATCTTTCGGGGTTTCGTTAGAGACACGTTTTTTATGGTTTTTGTTCTCAAAAATATTCTGATCTTCTATAAAAGGAGATCTGCTTTCCTAACCTTCGAAAATGTATATGGAACACATTTTAAAAAATTGACTTCCTTGAAAATTTACATTGATAAGTTGTATGACTCCCTATGTTACACCACAAATCTCATTTTGTACGTTAATGTCCCCAAAAGTCGATTGTCCGCAAAACCATGGATGACACTATCTTTATTAGGGACTGTCCCCAAAAATTAAAAATGTTCCCGAAATAGTCACTTTATCGAAAATGGTCCCTTGTCCTTGTCCCAAGACAATGTGGAAATGGGACTCATTATGTCTATATGACTTCTTAGGTTGAAGAAGGGGCCAGACTACCGAAGGGCCACGTCATAATGATGAGAGGAGCACGTACATCCCATGGAAAAAAATAGTCTCTTAGAAGTACCTATCTAAGCTTTCCTTACAAATGGGTTTAAATTTCCTTGAAGAAAATTTGCATGTCCAGAAACCCGTTATAGATTTATGCTCACTACATTTTAAAGGTATGGGATTTCTATAACACAAAACTAAAATTCTTTTTTTTCTGAATTTTCCTGAATATTAACGTTTTGTTGTTTAAAGAAATAATAATGTTAGTTTGGGGAAAAATAAATCAATTTTTTAGAGTAAATGGTTTAAAACAGTTATGGTCGTTGTTTAGCTCCTGGACGATGTAACGACTGCCGGTAAACTTCTATCATTTCTCCGATTTTATCGACTTTTTCGATGACCGATGGTGCATCTTTAACATCAAATACTCCTGAAGGAAATCTATGGAACCAAAATTGTACATAATTGGCTGTTGCAGTATCGGACCCATGAACACGATTCACAATTTTAGCTGCTTGGCTTGCATTTTCGCGTTTATCAAAGTAAAACTCTAAAATGCACCGAATTTTCCCTTTGTTCACTTCAATTTTTAACACCCTGTAACTCATAACTGAATGCATCAAAAAAGGAGCAGGAAAATATATAAGTTTTTTTACTGCGAAATGACACCCTTCCAACGAGCATAAATCTGAAATTGTTTCATCGATACTTTACGAGAAATCTCTCAGTACAGCCATCTTCGATTGCTACCAATCGAAAAACTAATATTGGCATAAAAGTCTAGGGATTGTTTAAAGACATTTTTATAGTAGATGTCCAGACCTCTCTCAGAAATCTCGGATAAAATCATTACTCTTTTCGTAATCGATTTGGAAAGGCACCCCTGAAATGTCTACTTTGCGGTCATATTTCTGTTCAACTGAAATCGAACGCGGACACTTCGAAATATAAGATTAGAACAATAAGAATAAGCTGAAAATGGAGTTCTGAATGTTCTTAGTTCGAAAAATATTGCACTTGTTTCAATAACCTACCTGGGCATACAATCAATACACTATGTGCCCAATTGCAGATTTTTAACGCAACAATACGCTGGAGGCAGTTAGACCTTTCCTATTTCGTGTGTATGTTAAAGCATGTTGTAACATGGAGGACACAGTTTGAAACATGGAGGTCACACTTTAAATCTGCTGCTAGGACGGTTTCATATAATTATTCCATTTTATACCCTACACAACTATGTTGTCAGGGTATTATAGCTTTGTGCAGCCCCAAAAGTTTGTAACGCCGCGAAATATTGGTCCTAGACCCACCTTCAAGTATACCGATCGTCATATCTCGACTAGCTGAGTCGATCTAGACATGTGTGTCCGTCCGTCCGTCTGTCCATTATAATTTGTAAACACGATACCGGCCACAGTTATGGACCAATCTTCACGAAATTTTGCATGTAGGATGGGTTCTGGTCAATGAAGACCCCTATTGTTTTTGGGAAAGATCGGTTAATATTTAGGGGATGAAATGGACCAAATACTAAATTTTTGTCGGTTTTTCTGGTCGCTCCAGAGCCCGCAATAATGGCCCGAACATCGTGAAATTTTGCATGGAGAAGGGGATCGGGCCAAAGAATAAGCATGCCTGTTTAAATAAAGATCGGTCAATATTTAGCAGGTCAAATGGACTCCGACTTTTGTGTGAAAAATGACAAAATTTGTATTCTATAACGTATATATTTACCCCTGAAGGACATAGACCCGAGATGTTAATATTATATCCAAGAGGAGTGGTTGACCTTTAAATTAATACCAATTATATTGTTATATGTGCTCGGATGTGGGAGTTACACCTAAGTATTTACAGGTATCTCCGTATTCGTATAATATTTAGTAACCAATTATCACTCTAGAGAGCGGAACTATAGCGCTGATCGCTTTGAAATGTTCCATGAGGTTCCAGTTATGGTCAAGGACAACGCTTTTAATTTTCGCTGATGGTCAGATATTACTTTTGGAATGAAGTGGTCCGAAAACTTAATTTTTTGTGTTATTTTCAAGTCGATCTATAGACCACAAATGAAAGCCGAACATCACAACACAACCCACCGTGAAGGAAATCTGGACAATAGCTGTACTGAATACTCGTAATATTCGGAAAATATGTCAGTGTGAGGAGGAGGTGCTGTTTACCTTTAATCGGGCAAGAGGGTGCAAATATCATACAATATTGCCCACGCACAGAGTAAACATCCCCAGGAAATTTGAGTTCCGTGGTAGTTGTGTAGGGTATCGTATGGTCGGCCCCGTCCGACTATACTGCTCCGCTCACTGGTTTGTTATATTCCAAAATAATTATTTCCTAGGAAAATCATGAAGTTTTCAGGATATTTGTTTAGAAACATCATTGATTTAAAATCAGGGAGATTTCTTGTCCATATTCTAGCCTACAGTTCGTCCACCTGTGATACATATAAAGTCTCTGTCCCTCAGTTTGTCATATAGTCGTCCCTTTATAGGTTACCTTTTTATAGGATATCAGAACAATCAGCTCGCCTTTACTGATTCACAGGCCCTTCAGCTCGGCTATAGTCTTAATAGTCCGTCAACTCGCCTACGAACCCCTTTAGTCATATACTATAACACCAAAACTGCTTTCATTAAATATCTTTCCCGATTTTTGGTTCCAATATTATGTATTCCCTCTATATACTCCCAAAATTAAATTAAGTTTAAAACAAATATATTGAAAGTCGCCATCGAACAATTTTAAAAGTCGGTATAATTAATTTGTCAAGTTGATGTGATTTTTACGAATCTGCCAACCAAATCAGCTATTGTTTCACGTTTTTCATAATTTTTCAATATTTTGCAACCTTATCAAGAATACAATATGCCGCCGTTTTGTCCTTAACACGAATGCAGATCATTACGAACTGCATTAATGCACAGCCAAGCCGACTACGATTGAGGGTCATTTGGCCCACTAGCAAAATGTCAGCCTATGCATTGCAATGCACTTCTCCGCCATCTCCTCTCCTCATGGCGAGTCCTTGATCCTTTTTGTTTTCTATTGCTATTTGTGTGGTTACGACACTAAGTTAAACATTTCTAATATAAAACTGCCACCTTTTTAAGATTTGTAATCATTTTCATTTGACTGTACTCGGTGAAATGTGAAACGAAACATCATCTCTGCCACGCTGCGGAATAGAAAAAGCCAAGCCACCTTCGACGTTAGGCGGAAATTAACAAAGATTTTTGCGAGCCCGGGTAAAATATAACTACAACAAAAATATTACGACGACAACAACAGAAAAAATACGACAACGTTGATGACGACAAACAATGAATTGTAGTTTTTTTCCATTTTTCTGCCATGAAAACAATTCGTATTTTCTCTTTTGTTGTTGTTGCATTTCTTGTTCTTGTTCATCAGCATTGGGATTTGGTTGTTGCAAGTTGCTGTTGTTGTTGTTAGTGTGGTTGCTGCGTTATCAAAGGAATATGAAAAGTTCGAAAAGTTTAACAGTCGGCCGTATACCTGTACGTCCGTTTGTCCGTTGGTTCAGGCCATAGTTCACTATTAAGGGGAAATGCTTGAATGAATGCCAGGAATGAATCGTGCCTGGATGAATGGGTAGTTTGATGAATTTTATCGTTCAATGAAACGAGTTAAAACGATGTTAAGCACGAAGATTTACGAAGTGTGGAAATGACACGAAGTAAAACGAGTGTTCTTAGGGAAGCTTTTTAGAGGGCTTAAAATACGTTTGGGGCTTCTGTGACATAAAAGCTCCCAATTGAGTGAAAGCTTTGGAAACTTTAAAGAGAGTTAGAGAGAGGAAAAGAATGGCATTGGGAGAAATTCACTCAGGAGAATGGAGATGCGCAGCATCTTCTCATTTTCTCAGCATCTCTGCAAAGGAGATTTATGAGAAGGGGTTTCTTGTGCCTTGAGAATGAAAAGGAGTAGAGATTTGCAGACCAGAGCTCAGAGAGCCATACTGGGAGAGCATATTATATTGTATTGTTTTTTTTTTCATAATTTTTGGGAGCATAGTTGGATGAACTTTTCAAATTTACAACACATGCTGCTGCCTCGGCTGCTGTATGGATGCAGAAGAGCAAGCCGTTGGTATTGCGTGGGGCCACTTCAATTCTTGCTGCTATTACTCCTCAATGGGAGGTGGTGGACAAAATTGCAACCCTTAAAGTGCAGTTTTTTTCCTTCTTCATTCGTCCTACGTTTCCATGAAACAAATAATTGTCGCTGATGCTCCCGATGCTGTGTTGTTGGTTCCTCTTCTTCTTCTGCTGGTGTTCATTTTTGCAAATCTAATGTAAATGTTGTTTTACACCTTTTTTTGCATATCCCCACCCGGAAAATTCATCGCTTGCGCCTGTGGACCGGTATAAAAACCCCTCGCACAACTAAACCATTCTCAGAAGTTTACCAACCGTACGTTAAGACACTGCTGCTGCTGGTGGTTCAGTACAGTTCAGCTCAGGGTCTGTTACAAATGCCGCATTGTGTCCGTATTTTTTTGTTATGTTGTTAGCCGTCACAGAGGTCCCAAATACGGTCCGAGTAACGCTATTTTGATAGTGGCCAACTATTAGACTAGACTCTAGTAAAATAACGTGAGTGTGTTTATGTTTTGTGTGCCGCTGTCTGTGAAGTGTGTATATTTATGTGTGAGTGTACGTGTGTTAGTGCGTATCCATAGTAATGTGTTAGTGTTTTATGCTGCACAGAGAAACAGATTCGAAGTTAGTAAATTCGGAAATTTGTTGAATAAATGAACCCAAAATAAAAACAAGGAAATTAAATTTAAAAAATAGATCGAAATATTTTTTTTAAGAATTTTAATTTATAAAAATTAATTTCATAAAGA
Organism: Musca vetustissima; assembly: GCF_032173495.1. Lineage (NCBI taxonomy): Eukaryota > Metazoa > Arthropoda > Insecta > Diptera > Muscidae > Musca > Musca vetustissima. Next base: position 250,380 of record NW_026882742.1, on the reverse strand, counting down.
AGACATTGAAATCATCAGCCATGACCATGGTCAATAACTGGAAATCCCGCTATGAAAGAACAATGGTAAATATCCAAACCCGAATTTTAAACAAATATTTTTCTTTGGACCCTAAGATCTACCCTGAGATTCTAAATAAAAATTTAATAAAAAAATTATTTACATTTTTTTTAACTATCGCCTGCTGATAATCAAATTAATTAAGGTTTTTGTGTAATATATTTACAAAAAATTTTGTTTTTTTCTTCTTAAAGTCTCTGATGATGATCTTGGAATATGATCGAAATATTAGAGAAATAAAAATGACAATAAAAAGTCCAAAGGTTAACAATAAAATGATTACCAAAAATTATTAAACTTCAAAATAAATATTTTTTATATTCTACTTTTGCAAAATAGTCAGGCTGAATCCCAGTTTGTTGTTTTTTTTTTTTTATAAAAAACAACTATCCCTAAATTTCTTACGACAAATTTTCAATGCCCTTTCTTAAAAAAAACAATTCTAAAATAATAGCATTTCTTAGTCTAAATATAAACCAAATCCTCGTATAAACAATGTAATTAATTAATTTCAAATCTTCAAAATTAATTAATCAATTATCTTATTATCTTATTAAGCCAGTATCTCCCCTGGAGGTCAACTGCATTCATATGTTGCCATTATTGCCTGCATCTCTATGTTTGGCTAGGTCAACACACAATAACCAGACCCCTGTGTTGGAGTTTTGGCTAACTAGTTGGGGTTTGGTTGCTTGCAATGTACCGGCATTTGGCTGCTTACTCTGCTTTACGAACATCGAGCCTACATTTAACCAAAAAGCCCTGCCGCCGCAGCCACACTTTGTCCCAACCACTTTGTTTATGCTTTTACAATTCATTTTTGGCCAGGGATTTGTTGTTGTTTGTATATTTGTTGTAGTTGCTGTTGCATTATTTAATTTGGTTTATTTATTGCTCAAAAATATTCGAACATGCTTTCCTACACTTGGGTATTTACATACAAACGCATAGTGGATGCCAATGCAAATAAATATAAGCAACAGCATTGATATGGTAACGAGGGTTAAACTGAAGAGATCTTGTGTTGCCACTTAAACTTGAAATACTTAAAATACGAAATTGAATAAAATATTGAAGACATTTGAATTAGAACATATATCAATTCGGTTAGATTTATATGTAAAGGACAAGGGACCAGTCTTGGTTAAATCCGATCAATTTTGGTCAGAAAATCGAATAAATTTTTAATCGAGACTGTTTTTATTCCATAATTTTATTGACTAGTTTTCTTTGATATATTTTTTATGAGGAGTATTTTTTCCATTTAAGAAAATTTTAGCCACTTCAATTGTGTTTACGATCTTCAAAATACTTACAATTGGGAAGGCATTTATATGGAACAATGTTCAAACACAAACACAAATATTGAACATTTATGCGATATTTTACCCTCTAAAAAATCCTGAATTTCAGCCAAAAAATATCTGAACATAGTCTGATACCTATACCTACACTCTAATAAAGACGCATATTGAAAATGTCCATTACATTGACATGGGACCTATTTTCTGTGGGAAGTATTTCCTGCTCTGAGATGCCAGAAAACAATTTGAAATCTAATTTGAAATTATTGATTCAAATAAGACATATATAGAATACATAGTTGCCTACTAAATATTATTTTTAATTTCCAAACTTTTCATTGGGTAAAATATGAAAATCTGATAATGAATCTGAAGGTGGTGGGATTCGGAAATGACATGTATAACTAAATAAACACCACCGCATTATTACGATGCATTGCATATTATTGTATTCTGATCTTCGTGGCAAGATCTGTAGTTGGAGAGCTTGAGGAGTTCTTAAAAAAATGATTGTAAAAATGGCGGACCCTTAAACAGTCGTCCTTACAAAATATTTAAACCAAATTAAGAAACTTTATCCGACTATAATGTATCAGAATAACATATTTGTATACACTCATATTGACTACAGAGAGCATATACCATTTAATATACCACAGGAACTTGATCTGATAATTTTTAATACATTTGGCTATATTCTTTTTTCCGACTTATTCGAATTTTGGCATATCGTAATAGGAAAGAAATAGGTAGAAAAATTCATTTGAAAAATTATTGGAAAACCCTGTTCGAAATTTGGCTCAAATTAGATATTAGTTCCGTTCCTGAACCTGCAAGAATCTACTAAATTTACAAGTTTTGCAACTTTTTACACGATGACAGTCTCATCCCCTTGAGCAGGCTATAGCAAAATAAAATAATAAACTAATCGAGGTAGATAAATGGGACCCTATTTATTTTTACAGACGAACCTGAGACCTTCCTAACATTAGACCTGAAAAATGTCCACTAGAAATTTTCCGATATGTGTTAGAAGAATAGGTGGGATTTCAACTTATTCACCTACCGTTGTACAATAATTGTTTTTGATTAAAAACTACTCGTAAATCGGTGGCAACGAATTTAGCATACCTTTTTTATGTTACCAAAACTGACCCATGAGGTTTGAAGTTTTTCTCTAAACAAGACCTACCGGTGACTTCTTCCATAGATTAAACCTGCTAATCAATTCCAAAGAAAATTATTTCCATTTTCCACCACAACACACAATACAGCGGGGCTTGTTTACAGGCTACGATAGATGCCAGCCTTATCCTCTTGAGCAGGCTATAACAGATGAAAACAACAAAATTATTAACCAAAGTAAACTAATCGATTTAGATAGAAGGGACCAACTGGAGTAATAGAAGAAAAAAATGTCCACATTTATTTTTATAGATGAACCTTCCTAATATTAGACCCGAAAAATGTCCACTAGAAATTTTTCGATATGTGTTAGAATTAGAATTTTTTAGTCAAAAACTATATGTAAATCGGGTGGAACGAATTCTACATACTTTTTTTTTGCGAAAACTGACCCATGAGGTTTTGTTACTTTGAGGATTTACTCTATAGAAAACCCACTGATGATTTCATCCATAGAGTAGTCCTGCTAATCAATTCTACAGAAAATTAGAATTGTATTTTTCCACCACTACACAAAATTCAATGCAGCCTTGTTTCTAGGCAACGGTAGATGGCAGCCTTATTCCCTTGAGCAGGGTATATCAGAATAAAGCAATGCAATGATTAACAAAACTAAACTAATCGAAAATTGCCAAATTACTTTTTATAGATGAATCTGAGACTTCCCTTATATTAGCCCGGGAATGTCACCGCTTGAAAATTTCGGATTTGTGTTAAAACAAAAGGTGGGTTATGAACCGATTCACATACCCTTGAATTGGAAGCAACGAATTCCACATAATATTTTTTGTTACCAAAACTGAGGTTTTGTTATCACCTAGAGCAGGTTATCACCTAGAGCAGGTTATAGCGGAATAAAACCGATATTTTTCCTACAAGGGTTTGATTCAAGAAATGGCCAGCTTTTATCGCAGTATAACCTAGAGGAATTTCTAAAGTATTCTCCACCATGGATAAAACTTGGAGCTATATGGAATAGTTCCCCATATACCTGAGAAGACTTATGGGTACATTTTCAAAATGTCTTCACGGAATTATATCCAATCGGTTAAAAATATCGTAAGGTCCTTTAACATACGTTAGCGGGATCTTTAAATAAATTTTCTGAAACCTTAAATATACATAAAATTGGTCAACGGATAGTTATATCTCAGTTTCAATATCACATATCTTAGGAGTAGTAGAAAATCTTGTTTAAGGAAGTGCTCTCTTTTGCGGATACTTCAATTACATTTAATCCGTTTGTAACTATAGATGCAGAGTCGGGGTCGGTGTCTTCGATTCAGGACAAAAAGGACATTAAAAAACTTGCTCAATTAATACATTTATTTTAAGGCATATTGATGATAAAGATTGGGTTTGAATTAAAACAATAGGTCTAATATAGGTTTTCATATCAGAATCGGAATATTTGAGAATATCTGAAATTAATATTAGAATTGGATAAAACGATTTCAAATCGTTTTATATAAAGGATATACGTTGCCAACCGAGTTTAACACCTTTATTGGACTAGTATATCAGGTATTTTTTTAAAACATAGGTTGTAGTTGTAATTTCAAAACTCCGGTACAGTCGGTTTCTATGTAATTGTATAGTTTAAGTCATACTTTCCAAACAAATGGGATATAAAATGGAACTGTGGACTTTTAATGATAAAAATTTTCTGCCTATAAAATATGCGACATATACTTCGTTCATTTCGGTCATTTGAAGTATTTCAATAATTTTGGATTTTTAATTGTATAACAAAATTCCTAGGACAGCCACTGTCCTATTATAGGTTTTTAAAAGATTCTGATATTAAAAAAAACAGGTATTTTATTGAGATTCTATATAAACTCTTCAGACCTACTGAATATATATTTTTTAATATGTCCCACATTTTTCCAATCCAGGAAGAACTTTTTTGGTATTGAAATAACGAAATCCGCTTTGTAGCCAAAGCCAAACTACTCTGTAGCCTATTTTCGTTTATTTTGCAAAAATAAACCCTCCATAAACCCTCTCAACTGGTTTTTAACCACTTTTGTCCTAGCTTAAACATTTTCCAAGCAGAGGGACAATGCAGTCTGCATAAATTCCCGGCGACTGATAAAAATGCAAATTTGCTATTTATATTTAGCTTGCCTGCTAGCCAGCTTGAGTGCTTGCTTACCCGGTCACAGTTTTATTTCCTTTCCCCAGACGAGCACTAAACGAACGAAAGCTCTAGCGAACGGCCGTCCAGCCAGCCAGCATAGCCTATCCTATCCTATCCTGTGTAGCTTAATGGACACAGCTTCACGGCATTGTTTTTGTGGTATTCAGTTTGTCATGTTTGCTAAATGTTTTTATAATCCCCGATAACAGAATCATTTTATCACATTTACAATTACCAATTTATTTTTGTTGCTGGCATTGTTGTTACTATTTTTGTTGTTGTGCTAATGTTTTTGTTGCTGCTTTTATTGTTGTTGTGGGACCAAACCAAAAACTTTGTAGTAAGGGAGACCTGTACAATTCGCTGTTGTCGGCCATGTTGTTGTTTTTTTTTTCTCCTATATAAAATTTACATAATTTTTTTGTTGGTGCTGATTATATGTTTATGTGTTGGTCGGTGTTTAATAACAAATCCCATATAGTTCTGTGTAGTTGTATTAGAAACGAGGGGGGAGACGACATTAGTTTTTATTTCGATGTGACCTACACTGTGGGAATTTGTAGTTTTTGGATTGATTTCATTTATTGGAAATGTGTTGAGAAGGACTATATTCATAAGACCGGAACTCTAAAAGTTCAAATCAACACTAATTCAAGAATGTCCCTATGAAATTTCAAGGGAAAATCTCTAGAAGATATAGCCGTTTTGTTGTGCTAGCATCAAGTTTTCTCCAAGCAGAGTTTTTGCGAATGGCGGGCACCATAACTCAAAAACTAATAATCTGATCGATTCCAAATTTTGGGGCTCTGTGAGTGTATATCTATCGTATGAACTAGGATAAATACAATCGGTCAAGATCTTCCTTATTTTTTTAACTTGGTTTGTGGTAAAAATAAGCGATTTTCGAAAAGCGATTTTTTTGAGCGAAGTCGATAATCCTAGTTCATACGAGAACCTATATACCAATATATAATAAAAACATTAAGTTCGATCGGAGCGAATATATGAGACCCTAAACGGGTCTTAAACTTCTTGCAAAAATCGGGGATTTATATGGAGACTATGTCATTGTCTGCTAGGAGGTTATTTATGTCTAATTTAATACCACATTACAGACTCTCAGGTGGGATAACAGCACTTGGAATTTTTATTTATTCAATTATTATTTATTCAATCTGGAATGCCTGGCTAAAACTTTAGAAACACCGAAATTAGACAAGTTTTTTTTTTTCGAAATTATGTTTCCACCCTACGAAAACCCGAAATGCCAAGTGGCTGTAGAAATTACCTTTATTAAGATATGTCAAAACATGGAATCATATCAAAAATTCGGCAGGGACGGTTTTTATCTTCCAAGAATCCACAATGATAAATTACAGCCACATCGATAGACAAATACGGCTAAAGCTTTTTAATTACCGAACAAGAGTTGGCGCCTTATGTAGGGCTTTGTAAAAACATAGATTTATATGAAATATTTCTGGAAATATATTACACGGCCCGTACACGTGTAATATATTTCCACAAATATTTCATATAAATCTATATTTTGACAAAGCGTGTATTTGGATACTATTTCGTTAGATTTGAACCATCTTGACCAACTAGAGGTCAACAAATGTTACTAATGTTCAGTACAGCCCTTCTAAATAATTGTCCAGATTCCCTACACCGTGGGTTTTGTTGTGATGTTCGGCTTCCAATTGTGGCCTATAGATCGACTCGAAAAACACAAAAAATAAGTTTTCGGTTTACCTCGTCCCAATATTATTATCTGATCATCACCGAAAACTATAGGCCTTCTCTTTGACCATAACTGGAACTCCATGGAAAATTTAAAGCGAGCAGAGCTATATGTCCGCCCTCCAGTGTGGTAATGGTTTACTAAATAATATCTGAATACGTAAGCACAATAAAATTTGTATCAATTTAAATTGTCAACCACTCCTCTTGGATATATTATGAACTTCTCGGATCTATGTCCTTCAGGGGTAAATATATACGCTATACAATACATATTTTGTCATTTTTTACACAAAAGTGAGGGTCGATTTGACCCGCTAAATATTGACCGACCTTTATCAAAACAAGCATGCTTATTTTTTTGGCCCGATACCCTTCTCCATGTAAAAATTCGCGATGTTTGGGCCATAATTGAGGCCCCTGGAGCGACCAGAAAATCAAACAAAATTAAAGTTTTTGGTTCATTTCATCCCCTAAATAATAACCGATCTTTACCAAAAACTATAGGGCCGGAACCCATCCTACATGCAATTTCGTGAGGATTGGTCCATAACTGTGGCCTGTATCGTGTTTACAAATTATAATGGACAGACGGACGGACAGACGGACTCACATGCCAAGATCGACTCAGCTGGTCGAGATATGACGATCGGTGTACTTAAAGGTGGGTCTAGTTGTGTAGGGTATAAAAATCTATGCTAACTAGAAGAAGCATTTAAAAAAAAACAATTTCCTCAGACTATATATATCCTTTGAAATCCATGATCGTCTATTAGCCCCTTCAACTGCTTGGTCTCTTGAAGAAAATGTACTTAAAATAAACGACGATCATTTGACCATTAGGGAATATATGTTATATACACTTAATTATTTTCTTGAAAATTAAAAAAAAAAAAATCATGGCAAAATAGCAGTCAATTATATATTTTTTTAAATTCACGGATATTTATTCTAAAAATATTTCAAGTTTTTGGTATGCAAAATAATATTCTTACCTTACCTACGTTTCTATATCGTTGACTATTATTTTACGCAGGTTTCAGCTGTTCTCCAATTCCCGCCCATAATGACACCCCATTCCCAAAGTTTATTACAACAATTTTCAATTAATTTGTGTGTGTGTTTTTATTAAACAAATAAATATTATTGCAAAAATTGCACTTTTATGTTACAAAACGTCGGCGGCAGCAGCAGCAGCAACAACAACACCGGCGACAATTACACACTAGTAAATGAAAAACGATTAAAAAACAAGAAAAACAATATTAAATGGCATAACCGTGAATGAAGTGAAAAAACATTGCGACGAAAAACAACAACAACTGCATGACAAAATAACAATAATACAACAGCAACAACAAATACCAAAAAACAATTTCAATGTAATTAATTATTGTACAAAGGACCCGTTTACATAACCCTTAATTATCCTAATTGCTTAATGTACACGCTCAGTCCGTCGGTCGAATGGCCGAACAGCCAAAGGGCCAGAAATATTTAAAAACGGTAATGGAAGAAGGGAGAGGAGCGGTGTGTGAAGCGGCATGTGTGTCCTTTTTCACATGCAAATTATTTGTATGACTGGATTGTGTTAACCGCATAGAGGAAATGTGTGCATGTGTGTGTGTGTGTGTTTGAATGTTAGTGTGTGCATGTTGTAAGCTAGTTTTACATTGTTGTTCGCGGGTGTCACATGACAACACTTCATAATAACAACGACGACGATGATGACACATTTCCCGAGGTATACTGTTGCTTTAGCTCTTCCCCACTTCTTCTTCTACTTCCTGTCCTCCTGCGTGTTCTTTTGTTTTTGTACAAATCACTCAACATGAATTTAATCTGGCCAATATCCGTTTAATCCATTCACATTACACGCACACACTCACACACAATAGCACACATCACCAGGTTTTAGGTTAAAGTTAATGATGCTTTGTAAGATGATTTGAAATCCGTTTTAAGCGGATAAAGAGGTCAAAAATATTGCACAGAAACTGATGTTTAATACTTAGGGTGATGTTAAAGGGAATTTTATTGAAACTAAGGAAGAATCGTGGAGGCTTGAAAAAAATTCTTCAATAATCCACGCCTTGCTTAGATCTGGAACAAATATTTTTTTTTAAATCCACGCCTTGCTTGGAGCTTGAAAAAATATTCTTTAATAATCCACGCCTTGCTTGGAGCTTGAAAAAATATTCTTTAATAATCCACGCCTTGCTTAGAGCTGGAACAAATATTTTTTTTTTAAATCCACGCCTTGCTTGGAACTTGAAAAAATATTCTTTAATAATCCACGCCTTGTTTGGAGGCTTCACAAAATATTCTTTAAAAATTTACGCCTTGTTTGGAGGCTTGACAAAATATTCTTTTAAAATTCACGCCTTGTATTGGTCCCTGAAAAAATGATCATTACAAATCCACGCCATATGTACATACTTACATAGCTGGCTTGTGACAGAACTTTCGTTCCTTAAACCGGCTTAAACAGGATTTCCAGGCGCGTCGGTCTTATGCGCAGTTTCTCCAATTTGAAAGACCATGTTCGGCAATTTTTTCTTCCACTTGATCTCTCCATCTTATTCGCGGCCTTCCCCTTCTGCGTGAACCATCAGCAGGTTCGCCTTTATATGCCTTCTGGGCTGGGGCATCTTCATCCATTCTCACAACATGACCTGGCCAACGTAGTCGCTGCAGCTCAATACGTCTTTACAATGTCGATGTCCGAGAATAGCTGGTACAACTCATTGTTCATTCGACGGCGATATTCACCGTCAATGCAGATCGGCCCATAGATCTTTCGGAGAAATTTTCTCACAAACATTTCAAGAGCTGCCTCATCTGCTTGCGCAAGTACCCATTCTTCAGATCCATATAACAGCACGGGTAGTATCAGCGTCTTGTAGAGTGTGAGTATGGTCTGGCGGGTGGTGGCCTTGCTTTTGAGTTGTTTGCTCAGATCATAGTAGCATCGGTTGGCCATCACTATCCTTCTCCGAATTTCAAAACTGATGTCATTCGTTTTATTTATGGCGGTACCAAGGTATATAAAATCTTTAACTACCTCGAAGCCGTAGTTCCCAAGTTCCACAGTTGGTGCGAGTCTACTGGACGTCTTGCGCGTTAATACCATCAGCTAAGTCTTCTCGCCGTTTACTGCCAGACCCACTTTGGCAGAGTCCTCCTCAATTCGTTCAAAGGTGGCTGTTACCGCTCTCAATGTTCGACCCATTATGTCGATTTCATCGGCGTAGGCGAGTAACATGTGTTGTTTGGTGTACAGAGTGCCATTTCTGTTCACTTTTGCCTTTGACCTTTTCCAGCAGGATGTTAAAAAGGTCACACGACAAACTATGACCTTGTCTGAATCCTCGTTCGGTATTAAAGGGCTCCGAGAGGTCCTTTCCGACTTTAACTGCTGATCTTGTGCCAGTTAAAGTTATCCTGAATAGCCATTGGCAGGAATGCCAAACGCAGACATGGATTTATACATCACTGAACGGATAGGGCTGTCGAATGCGGCTTTATAGTCGACGAATAGGTGAATATGTCGATGTGTTTTTCGTGGGTTTTTCCAGGATTTGGAGCAGAGTGAAATTCTGGTCAATGGTGGATTTGACAGGTCTGAAGCCGCATTGGTATGGTCCAATGATGCCATTGACCATTGGCTTCAGTCGTTCACACAGCACACTGGATAGCACTTTATATGCGATGGGAAGGAGACTTATTCCTCTATAGTTGGCACATATCGTCTTGTCTCCTTTTTTGTGCACTGGACACAGGATGCTGAGGTTCCAATCATTGGGCATGCATTCCTCTAGCCAAATTGTACTAATCAGCTGGTGCATGCTCCTGACCATCATCTGGCCACCAGTCTTGAATACTTCGGCTGGTAACCCATCGATACCTGCTGATTTAATGTTCGTGAGCCGATTAATTGCTTTTCTGACCTCATCTTGGCTAGGTGGTATACACTCTATACCATCATCTCTTATTGGTTCTGGGGTATCTTCTTCAAAGCCACTATTTGATACCAGAAGTTTTCCAAAATGCTCCTTCTAGATCCCCAACACGATGTCTGTATCTGTTACCAGGTTTCCTTCTTCATCTCTACAGGAGGATTGGTGCAGGCACATCATTCAGTTTGGTGTTTTACTCGTTGGTAAAATTTTCGGACTTCATTCTGATTTCTGTACATCTCGATTTGCTCACGCTCACGTTTTTCTTGTCCTTCTTTTTTCTTACGCCTGCTATTTTTCCATCGCATATCCTGTGAGGCAATAATATCGGCTTTGTACTTCTTGAGTACATCCGCCAAAGCGAACACTGCGCCTATTCTATACAACGTGCGCACATTCCAAGTACAGATTGGCAGATCGTGGTCCTTTATACGTTTGCGGGGGTCGTCAACATTAGGGGGGTTTGATTTTATTTTTCTTTGCTTTTTCATAGTAGGTTGAGTTTTCCGTGAGTGGGCAACTAACCCCACGACTCAACTCATTTTTTATAGTTCTTATGGGTGAACTCGCGATGAAAATAGCTCCCCAGGTGGTACCGTGGGGAGGTCAGTGTCCACAATTGAAATGAAAGAGGGACCTAGATAAGCCTGGACTTCGCCATGTTAAAGCAAATCAGAGCTGATGCTTGTTATCTATCATCCCCTTCGCCAGGCTTGAAACAATAGTCCTTAAAAGCCCACACCTTGTATTGGTCCCTGAAACATTTTCTTTACAAATCCACGCAATATGTGGATGCTTGAAAAAATCCACCCTTATTGGCCCTTTAGTGTACATTAACTCCATATTAAATAGTAACAATTTAATCACATTTAAATCCCATCACTACGAAATAACGTCGATAATTCCACAAAACAAATGGAATTATTTCATTGCCATAATTTTTATTGTCCTTAACCGCCGGCGAAATCACAAACATCCGAACCCACAAAAGTGGTATGTTCATAAATTTAAGCCTGTGGCTGTTTTGATCCTTACACTTATATCCTTCTACCCTGGCCCCAGTCTCTCTCCCCTCCACCAACTCTAACCTCAAACTGTAGGTTTCACACTTTATTTTGAATTGGTAATTTTCGACCAATTGACTTGAACAATGACTGAATTGACGATTATCGGAAATCAATCAATTGACCAGAAATGATAATCTCGGTTAAAAATTTCCACGATGTAATCTCTTTTAACATAACTCATTTCATTACATTGCACATACATGCACACAAATATATATGTGCACACATATGCTTATATATAAAATGGAAAATATTGAATTGCATAAAATCATAAAATTTATAAATAATGACATTGAGTTGAATATTTAAATTATTACTGGTGGTAAAGGGTACAACAAATGGATACTTTTTTCAAAAAAATAAAATAAATAATAATAATAAAATTAGTAAGTAAATTTATAACAGACTAAAGTTCCAAATACCAACAAAATTTTATACAATTTTTATAAAAAAAGTCTTTTAACAAATTTAATATTTATGATGGGGCAAGTGAAAAGTATAAAAAGAAAACAAATATACCCCATTATCTTCCAACAACATTGTTCTTTCCCCTTTGTCCCTCTTCTACATTGTTGCCATAGAGCTATGAAAAGAAAATTATACATTTTGTCCACCTGAGTTCCAGTTTTTACCATTTTGACATTCATCTTAAAAAAAGTAAAAAAAAAATCCTCCCGAAAAACACAGGAAACGAAAAAGGAACTTTGTTCAGCGCTTCCCATGCAAGGTAAAGTAAAAAAGCCAAAAAACAACAACAATAACCAACAACATTCTAGTGGCTTTATGAGTCAACTTCATACGGACAACCTTTTTAACGCATTTTTCCGACAAGGAAAATGCCGAATTCTTTGGCAGGATACACAAAAATAGTTCAACAGCGCACCATAAAGATATTTGACCAATAAGGCCGTCACCATAAACAGGGCTGAAAAATATATATTTTTTTAAAAATTCACAATTTGGATATTTCATAAAAAATAATGTTTATGAAGAAAAAAAGTCGTAGTCCTTGAAACAAAATTTTAATCTAAGTTGTAGATAGTCCTTCAAATATATACTTAAAAAAACGTCAAAAATATGAAAAATATTCTTTAAAAATCGAACTTATAATGGTCCTTAAAAGAACATATTTGAGAAATATCCTTTAAAAAAATACACTTATAATTCTTCTTGAAAAACCATCCTTGAAAAATATTCTTTAACAAATCCACGCTTACTGATGTCCTTAGAAAATATTCTTTAAAGTAATCCGCGCTTTGTGGAGATCAGTGCTGCCAATTTAGCACTTTTAGTGCTAGAACAGAACAACAGAAAAAGTTATCTAGCTCTTAGCACATTTTTTTAGCATTTTAATTTTTTTCTGGAATTAGTCAAAATTTGGGGTATTATTCCGATTGACGCATCAAAATATACCTATGTTTCACGGTATGAGTTTGATTTTCAAATGTTAAAAAATGTCAGGACATCTGTAAACAAGTAAATAATTTTAAAGTTCGGCCGATCAGAACTTCTTATACCCTGCACCATGTGGAGTGTATTAAATTATTCTGAAAAAAAAAATGGTTGGGTACTACATTTGGTTGTTATATCATTTTTCGTTGGAAGAGCTTCAGCTCGATGTGGAGTTGCATCATCAACCGGGTGCTTGACCCATAAAAAGGCGTCGACTCCTCACCAAGAAGTGAAGCTTTGCAGCGGATCTTCGAATTGGAATCGGCGGATTGACTTCAGAGTGCTCAATGCTCATTACTCTGAGCTTTCCCAATGGGGTGCTGATCGACGCTCAATTTCCACACCCAATGGTGCATCATGGTTAAAGCCGTTAGGCGGGAATCATGTAAAACCTACAGGATTCATAACGGCATGCTGGTAGGTTGTTTATTTGGTAAAATGAAAAGTCAAATTAGGAGGGCTTTTGTATGGGAGCCATGTAAAAATCACGAACGTAAACTTCCTGGAAAGAATTTTTTTCACTGTGAATCCGGAATGTCAGATTTAGCTACTTCGGAGTCCCGAAAATGGGTCACATCCCACTATATAATGAGGTTATATCAAAATCGGATCTAAATTGATAATTTTCGGCAAACATATTTTTAAATAACAGCCACTTCGGCGAGAAAAGGTTCTGAATCTTAAAAGGGCGCAAATAGGATGGCAAACCTTCACCTTGACAATTTTGTGGGGTTTTGGGGAAAACTGACATTAATAGTGGGAAAATTTGACACACCATTAAAAACAAAAGTTTCAAATTATAGTCAATTTGATGTAAATACGTGTCCGACGACCTTAAATTTCGTTTTCTAGGGCCCATCACAAAACTTAGAACCTCATTGATAATTTTCGGTAGGGAACTTTTACCTAATGAGAATCAAAAATATAAAAATTGCAGCCAATTCTACTAATTTCTCTTATAAATATTTTTGGCACTTTTTAAAATTTTTTAGCACTTTCTAGCACTTTTTTAAACAAAATGTAGCATTTTTTATAAACAAAGTTTTGGTAACACTGGTGGAGGCCTTGAAAAATATTGTTAAAATAATGCACGCCTAAAATATATATTTTTTTAAAAATCCGCACCCTGAAAAATTACTTTTAAATAAATCCAAACCTTCTATCCTTGTTTTCGTCTTTAAACTATATTACAAAAAAAAAAATTCTTGTCTTTTGCTTCTTGAAAAAAATATTCTCTAAGGATATTTTATTGTAGCCCATGAAAATATCCTTACAAATCTGAATATGTTTTATTCAAGGACCCTACTAATAATTTCGCTTTGACAAGTTTTTGTAAATATTGGTTTTTAACCCACACATTTTTTTGACCTTTGAAACATATTCTTTAAAAAATCCACACATAAAATGGTCCTTAAGATAATCACACAAAAGTACTATGTATCGTTATTACCGGTTTTAGTTCGGTTCTTATCCTTTTCATGTTGCCAGTTTAATATGGATTAAAACTCCAGGCCACACACAACATTGAAATGAGAGTAAAAAGAGACAAAATCTATTTTTTTGAAAAAAAACTTGACTTTCCTTTAGCTGAAATTGTGTCGCGTTTTCGCAATATCCTGCCGGAGAGTCCTTTGGTCCGGGCACCAGTGTTGTTTTAAGCATTTAAAATATTTTATAATTACGTAGACTCGGAGTTGAAGAAAAAATAACCTGGCTGCACTCCACGATGTTTTCACCCTCTACTCCCGGAGTCTCCTCTCTTCATCATTTTTTTTAAATATTCAAAGCCAAACAACACTTATCCTTGTCAGGCCCGGCATAGTGGCCAACCATGCTGTCAGGCTGGCCACCAGCTTGCTGGCCACAAACTTTTTTGGAGGCACTCGAACACACTCACTACGAGTGTGAGGCGTTATTGAAATAATTTTGTATTTAAAGTAGTTAATGAATTTTTATTGATAAATAGTAGTAGCAACAACACTATGTAGAAATGAAGATAGAGAGGAAAAAAGTGGAAAAACAACAAAGTTAAACCACCGTTCGCCAGCCAGCCAAATGACAGCAAACGGTTAGCATCAAACAGCTGAGTCCAAAGACCAAAGAAAGAAATACCAATGGCAGGATGATGGCACCGATGATGATGCTACGCAGGCAGATGATTATCATAATTGTATTATTTATTTAATTAATTATTCAAAAGTGTTACAGAGCCATGATACGCACTCGGTATTGTGGATGGGGAGGGAGTCTGATGATGAAGATTATCATTCAATATTTTATGGATGAGATACCATGACAGACCCATATTGCAGGAGGACCACAGGAAATAATTTATTATGCTGTTGTAAATGTTGTTTTTGTTTTAGCTGGATACTTTGTGAAGGGCGGTTTCGATATAATTTCATAATTTGTGTCATTTAAATAGTTAAGTAATTAATGAATGTGTATTTGTTTTATATTTCATACCAACAAAAGAAGGAAAATTTATTAATTGTTAACAAATGGGATAAAACAGAAAAACTAGAGATTATTTTCCAAGGACTCATAGATGGCGTGGATTTTTAAAGAATTTTTTTTTCAAGGACTCACACAAGGCGTGGATTTTTAAAGAATTTTTTTTTCAAGGACTCACACAAGTCGTGGATTTATTAAAGAATATTTTTCCCAAGGACTCATAGAAGGCGTGGATTTTTAAAGGATATTTTTTCCAAGGACTCATAGAAGGCGTGGATTTTTAAGGAATATTTTTCCAA
Source organism: Musca vetustissima (assembly GCF_032173495.1). Classification (NCBI taxonomy): domain Eukaryota; kingdom Metazoa; phylum Arthropoda; class Insecta; order Diptera; family Muscidae; genus Musca; species Musca vetustissima. The sequence goes on along the minus strand of NW_026882742.1, from coordinate 234,714 downwards.
GGACTCATAGAAGGCGTGGATTTTTAAAGAATATTTTTTCCAAGGACTCACACAAGGCGTGGATTTTTGAAGAATATTTTTTCCAAGGACTCATAGAAGGCGTGGATTTTTAAAGAATATTTTTTCCAATGACTCATAGAGGGCGTGGATTTTTAAAGAATATTTTTTCCAAGGACTCATAGAAGGCGTGGATTTTTAAAGAATATTTTTTCCAAGGACTCATAGAAGGCGTGGATTTTTAAAGAATATTTTTTTCCAAGGACTCACACAAGGCGTGGATTTTTTCAAGGATTGACACAAGGCGTGGATTTATTAAAGAATATTTTTTCCAAGGACTCACACAAGGCGTGGATTTTTTCAAGGATTCACACAAGGCGTGATTTTTTTCTAGGATTCACACAAGGCGTGAATTTTTTCTAGGATTCACACAAGGCGTGATTTTTTTCTAGGATTCACACAAGGCGTGAATTTTTTCTAGGATTCACACAAGGCGGGATTTTTTTCTAGGATTCACACAAGGCGTGAATTTTTTCTAGGATTCACACAAGGCGTGATTTTTTTCTAGGATTCACACAAGGCGTGGATTTATTAAAGAATATTTTTCCAGGGCCAACTGAGGCGTGGATTTATTAAAGAATATTTTTCAAGGGCCAACTGAGGCGTGGATTTATTAAAGTATATTTTTCCCAAGGACTCATAGAAGGCGTGGGTTTTTAAAGAATATTTTTTCCAAGGATTCATAGAAGGCTTAATTAAAGAATATTTTTTCCAAGGACTCACACAAGGCGTGGATTTTTTCAAGGATTCACACAAGGCGTGGATTAATTAAAGAATATTTTTTCCAAGGACTCACTCAAGGCGTGGATTTATTAAAGAATATTTCTTCAAGGGCTCACACAAGGCGTGGATTTATTAAAGAATATTTCTTCAAGGACTCACACAAGGCGTGGATTAATTAAAGAATATTTTTTCCAAGGACTCACACAAGGCGTGGATTTTTTCAAGGATTCACACAAGGCGTGGATTAATTAAAGAATATTTTTTCCAAGGACTCACACAAGGCGTGGATTTATTAAAGAATATTTTTCAAGGACCACACAAGGCGTGGATTTTTTAAAGAATATTTTTTTAAAGGACCATTCACACAAGGCGTGGATTTATTAAAGAATATTTTTTCAAGGCCCACACAAGGCGTGGATTTATTAAAGAATATTTTTTCAAGGACCACACAAGGCGTGGATTTATTAAACAATATTTTTTCAAGGACCACACAAGGCGTGGATTTATTAAACAATATTTTTTCAAGGACCACACAAGGCGTGGATTTATTAAAGAATATTTTTCTAAGGTCCACCAAAGCGTTGATTTATTAAAGAATATTTTTTCAAGGGCCAACTGAGGCGTGGATTTATTAAAGAATATTTTTCACACAAGGCGTGGATTTATTAAAGAATATTTTTTCAAGGACTCACACAAGGCGTGGATTTATTAAAGAATATTTTTCAAGGGCCAACTGAGGCGTGGATTTATTAAAGAATATTTTTCAAGGGCCAACTGAGGCGTGGATTAATTAAAGAATATTTTTTCCAAGGACTCACACATGGCGTGGATTTGTAAAGGATATTTTTTCAAGGACTCACACAAGGCGTGGGGTTTTAAAGAATATGTTTTCAAGGACTTACACAAGGCGTGGATTTGTAAAGGATATTTTTCAAGGACTCACACAAGGCGTGGATTTATTAAAGAATATTTTTTCAAGGACTCACACAAGGCGTGGATTTTTTAAAGAATATTTTTCAAGGACTCACACAAGGCGTGGATTTATTAAAGAATATTTTTTCAAGGACTCACACAAGGCGTGGATTTATTAAAGAATATTTTTTCAAGGACTCACACAAGGCGTGGATTTTTTAAAGAATATTTTTTCAAGGACTCACACAAGGCGTGGATTTTTTAAAGAATATTTTTTCAAGGACTCACACAAGGCGTGGATTTTTTAAAGAATATTTTTCAAGGACTCACACAAGGCGTGGATTTTTTAAAGAATATTTTTTTCAAGGACTCACACAAGGCGTGGATTTTTTAAAGAATATTTTTTTCAAGGACTCACACAAGGCGTGGATTTGTAAAGCATATTTTTCAAGGACTCACACAAGGCGTGGATTTATAAAGGATGTTTTTCCGAGGATTCACACTAGGCCTTGTTTTTTGAAGAATATTTTTTCATGGATTCACACAAGGCGTGTCAGGGTCCACTACAAGGCGTGGATTTTTGAAAGTATATTTTTTAAGGACTCAGATAAGGCGTGGGTTTTAAAGAATGTATTTTCAAGGACCCAGAAAAGGCGGGGGTTTTAAAGATTGTTTTTATTTTTCAAGAACCCAGACAAGGTGTGGATTTTTAAAGAATATTTTTTAGGACTCACACAAGTCTTCTTCTTCTTTCAGCCGATTAAGATCTCTTAATTTTAAAGTCAAGACAATTTCACACCTGTTCTTTACCGAAACAATATTTTACCTCGTCTTCTGTTCTCCTACTTTTTCAATTATCCCACTGCAAACTAGCACCCAGTTAAATCGCATTCATATTTTGCCAGTTTATCTTTAATTCTGGCGCCAATACCCTGCCATAGCATGGTGTAACAATCATCAGCATCATTCGGCATAATCCTCATCAGCAGAAGCAGCCGCAGCAATGACTAACACATTTATGAGGCTTTCATCTTTTCATCCGTCATTCTTACAAGGTCTTTATATGAAGGCGGGCAGGTGTAAATGGGGGTGTATGTGTGTGAAAATTCATTGTAACGCCTTCTAATACTCCAGCGGGCGTCAATACATTTTCAGTTTAGTTTGTTTTTTTTGCAAGCTCCTTGGGATTTTCCTCCATCCATGTTCGCACATGATGGATCGATATCCCTTTACTTCTCGTAAACAACTTGCCTTCCAGTTTGGAAAAATTTCCATGAAGTTCAACCATTCTAACCTATTCTCAGCTTCGACATGACTTGAACGAGCAATGGAACGAAAGAATGAAAAGCTAAGGCATCGTTTTCATATTTGTAGCAGCTTACGGAATATAAGTCTAAAGGTATTTCGGTTATAGTTCTTGGCTTCTGTTTCGTTCAGTTGTTCCTTGACATGGCTCGATACGACGATGCGATGTGATGTGGTGTGTATGACAATGTGTAAGGGGAGTGAAGGCGGGTGTGTGCGAAAACGTTTTTCCCACTTTTGTAAGACACTCTTTGCACAGTTGCTGGCTTGCTTGCTGGCTTGGGTAAGTTGTTAGTTTGCCTTTACATCAAGTCACATGTTTTGTTGTCCTTGCATTTACATAAAACCCTTCAACAAAAGGTTTCGGTGGCAGAGAGGTGTTCATTGGAAGGTGGTGAAGCCTTTATCTCCTCTACCACCGAAGCAAACTGCATTCATTGTTATCCATCGTTTTATGTTGTTTCAGTTCTGAGTCCTTTGCGTCTTAGGTTAGTTTTCCTATTCTTCCTCCGTCTCTTTCTTTCCCTCCTTTGGCTTTTGCAATCCTTTGAGTTTTGTTGCTGCCATGCATAGATATCTTGTTTCGGATTTCCTTTTTTTCCGTAAAATCTCATAATAATAACATAACTGTAATAATGAACCTACGATAACAATAACAATGTTGCCAAAGACCATAATGATGAAGATGATGCTGCCGATGACGACGATGATACTGATGCTGAGCAGGATGATGAGGATCACAATTATGACTGTTATGATATGAAATGTATTTTCTGTGTGTTTAACATTGTTTTAAAATTTACCAGCTCATCTGGTGCTCAATATTTTGAAGAGTTTTTTTTTTAAACGAACTTGTTAAGTAAAAGTGGATATGATATTGAATTTTGTAGATGATTTTTAAGGATTTTTTATACTCTTCGCCACACTGTGGTACATGGTATTATGTCTTTGTGCATATATTTGTAACTGGCAATAGGAATCGAAATAGAAACATGGTTTCTTTTGAGAATATGCATAGAATCACTTTTTAAGTCGATTTTTGCATGTCCGTCCGTCTGTCCATGTTAAATTGTAAACAAAGTACAGGTCGCATTTATGATCAGAATTGGATGAAATTTGACATAGATCACGAACCCTATTGAAATTGTGAAAAATCGGTTCAGATTTAGATATAGCTCCCATATATATATATTTTCGTCCGATTTAAGGTATATCGTGTACCAAAATTAGTCTAGAATGATGTGTGTTAAGTTTCCTATATATATAGCCCATATATATTTTCGTCAGATTTAATGTAAATGGTGTACTAAAGTCCCTATATATCATTCGACTTGCACGAAATTTGGCATAGAGTTATGAATTAAGTCTAGAATGATGTGTGGAATGTTTTCTGAAAATCGGTCCAGATTTAGATATAGCTTTCAATATATTTGCGTCCGATTTAATGTATATGGTGTACCAAAGTCTCTATATATATCTTTCGATTTGCGCGAAATTTGACATAGCCTACAGAATTGAAATTAGAATGATTTGTGCTAAGTTTCCTGAAAATCGGTCCAGATTTAGATATAGCTCTCATATATATTTTCGTCCGATTTAATGTAAATGTTGTACCAAAGTCCTTATAAATCTTTCGATTTGCACGAAATTTGGTACAGCGTACTGAATTAGGTCTAGAATGATGTATGTTAAGTTTCCTGAAAATCGGTCCAGATTTAGATATAGCTCCCATATATATTTTCGTTCGATTTAATGCAAATGGTCTACCAAAGTACCTATATATCTTTCGATTTGCACGAAATTTGGCATATAGTAATGAATTAAATCTAGAATCATGTGTGTTAAGTTTCGCGAAAATCGGTTCAGATTTACATATACAGATATATATATATATATATAGCTCCTATATATTTTTTCTTCCGATTTTATGTAAATTGTGCACTAAAGACCCAACGTTTTAGTTGTTAATATAAGTTAATTTCTGGCAAGTCTCATTAAAATCGGTTAAGATTTTGATATAGCTTCTATGTATAGAGTTTCGTCCGATTTTACACAAAATTGAAACAAATTTTGCACAACGTAATAGATTTAGTTTAACCTGGAAGTTGGATGTTTCACCAAGGTGGGTCCAATCGGCACAAAATGTTGCAGTACGTACTGAAGTTACTATAACATAACGTGTGGCATGTTTAGTTGAAATCGGTTTAGATTTCGTTATATATAGGTTCTTCAAAAATTCGACGTCTGTTAGAGTTCATCTGTTGGATATACCCAAAGTGGTGAAGGTTGGCCCCATCCGACTTTACTACTTTCCTTACTGGTTGGAATATTGCGGAAGTTGGTTATATAATAGATATTGTATTTCCATAAGACCCAACCAGACAGTAATACGGTGGTCCCTAAAAAATATTCTTTAAAAAATCCACGCCTTGTATTGGTCCCTGAAAAATATTCTTTAAAAAATCCACGCCTTGTAGTGGTCCCTAAAAAATATTCTTTAAAAAATCCACGCCTTGTAGTGGTCCCTAAAAAATATTCTTTAAAAAATCCACGCCTTGTAGTGGTCCCTGAAAAAATATTCTTTAAAAAATCCACGCCTTGTAGTGGTCCCTGAAAAATATTCTTTAAAAAATCCACGCCTTGTAGTGGTCCCTGAAAAATCTACGTTTCCACTTGTGTGACTTCTATAAAATTCCACACTCCTTCCATGGCGATAATTTTATTAAAAGTAAACTAATTAAAAACATATTCATATTTGATCAATAAATGTTCACACACACACACACACACTCTCTCTCAAACATCTGAAATATATTTTTTCTATTCACATAAAATAATTTCCTTTCTATGTCCTCTAAACAAATCGCTATTTAGTATCCGAACAGTACTTAGTTGGTTACATTAAAATTTATGAACTTGTGTGCACATTATTAGCAGCTAACGATGACTTTTAAGGCTTACCTTTGGCCAAATATACTCGACGTTATTCAGAATGGCTTTAAAATGTTCTCCATTTCCAACAAACTCAGCAGATTTTCGTAGGAAAATAAATAGCTTTATAATGGAAGCACATGCGGATGGCCATATCAATATGATGGTTGTGGCGGTGGTGTTAGCTGAGCAGGGCTACAAAAACAAAATCCAACACATAGCTATGAAAAACAAAAGCGTAAAGTTGGCTACCTACCTGGTCTATACTTGGTGACTAGTAGAAATATGTCTGTATGTGGGTTACTTCTTAAATGTGTCAGTGAGTGTGTGTGTGTGTGAGGGAAAATTTATTTTTTGTGGAGCAAACTAACAGCTGCCAAACTTCTTTGCTTGCCAAACCACCAACCATCGCCAACATCATGAGCAGCGGCATCCTATTTCTGCTAGACCGTATAAATACATCCTCCACACACCGCCCTCTGTTCACTTATATAAGGCTGCCGCCTCTTTGTTGTTTGTTCTAGGTGAAATCTGTTCAGAGGATGGGAAAATAGGTGATTTATGTAGTCAGATTTAAAACACTGTTCACATAATCATGTGATCGCATCACATATGAGTACGCTGGTGTATGTATGTGTGAGTGTGCATGTTTCTGTGAGTGTAACTGCAATTGTGTTTGTTATTCTACTAACACCTATACCTCCATTTTTGGGTTAATGGCGAACTACTAGAAGACAACCTTAGATAATCCCGGTGTTGCACGCGAAGAACGACAACAACACCAACTGATATATGGATACAATGGCTGCATGCAGCCCAACTGATATATGACTATAAATGAAAACAGCAGTTTAATTCCGAACCAAAAATAAATGGATAGATGCACACGCGAAAGGAAAAGTATGCAAAGGGTGTACATATTTTGGTACGGGGAATATAAAATTGTTGTGTGGAAAAGGACTATGGAGTTGTAGATGAGCTGATGTTACTCATCACTTTAGAAAGAACTGAATATACTATTTATAGAGAAGTAGAGGGGTGACTCCTATAAAAGAGCTGAAGTATGGACTCTTCTATAATATTTAAAGGAGTCTATCGATGAGCTGAAAGCAATCTTTGAGGACGAGCTGAAGTGAGACTCTGTAGATGACCTAATGAGTCTCTACAGACGAACTGAAAGGAGTATCTATAGACCTGAATTTGGCCTTATTTACAAGTGGGCTATCAGAAAGTCTTGCAGACAGTCCGAAGACTATCAATTCATTATAGAAAATTTTAGGGCCATCCTCATCCCTTTTAGTATCCTTGAAGATAGAATGTGGCATCAATGAACCCCTCAAACTACCAATGACCTGAATCAATATGTTAATGTTAAAGACTCTGACGTACCAAACACTAAATTTTAACACAGTTCCGACTCTATAGATAATGTCTAGTATCTACATAACCTACTTTACCTGTTTCCATTATTTTTATTAAACATCTGGTCTGTATTTTTTACAGATTCCAACAAAACTGAATGCGAAATAACTACACGTGAGGTATATGGATGACGATTACGGTAAGTGAGAAAATATAAGACCTTATATTCAATTTGGATAATTTTTGAGGCTGTTTCGAGATATTACAGAAAACATAACGAAAATTAATCCTGATTTCTCCAGAGATTATCAGGTTATATTCTTATTATTCCTTCCAAAAATATCTTTGGGAAAATATTCTTTTAAACAAATTCATGATGTCCTTCCGAAAAAATTCCTTGGCAAAATATTCTTTAAAAATATTTTTTTAAGTCCTTGAAAAAATATTCTTTGAAAAATCCACGCCTTTTGTGAGCACCCTGAAAAAATATTCTTTGAAAAATCCACGCCTTTTGTGAGCCCCCTGAAAAAATATTCTTTAAAAATCCACGCCTTTTGTAGGTCCTTGAAAAAATATTCTTTAAAAAATCCACGCCTTGTATATGTCCTTATAAAAATATGCTTTAAAAAATACACGCCTTTTGTGAGTCCTTGGAAAAATATTCTTTGAAAAATCCGCGCCTTTTGTGAGTCCTTGAAAAAATATCCTTTGAAAAATCCACGCCTTTTGTGAGTCCTTGAAAAAATAATCATTGAAAATCCACGCCTTTTGTGAGTCCTTGAAAAAATATTCTTTAAAAAATATACTTTAAAAAATATTCTTTAAAAAAATATTTTTTAAAATTATGTCCTTCGAAAAATATTCTTTTAAAACAAATCATGATATCCTTCCAAAAAATCCTTGGAAAAATATTCTTTAAAAATCTTTTTTTAAGTCCTTAAAAAATATTTTTTGAAAAATTCATGCCTTTAGACCTTAAAAAAATATTTAAAAAATCCATGCCTTGTTTTACAACTTGAAAAAAATATATTTTTTTAAATCCATGCCTGGTTTTAGACTTTGAAAAAATATTCATTAAGAATCTACACCTTGTTTTAGGCCTTAAAATTTCAAATTTGCACATTTTTACAAAATTTCCAAAACATTGTGCCCATCGCTCCTGCTCCATCACTTAACCTGCCACATAATCTGATATGATCAGCATCACAATTTTTGGGAGTAAACATTCATTTAACCATACCAAACATTGAAGTGGCAGACAGCAGAAGTTTCACTACGACAACAGCAACGACAACAACTAACCAAACAAAACTGCATTTAATATACCTTTTGGCGATTTGGTCATATCACACTGGGTGGCTGGATGGCTGCCTGGCACCTTCATACCTATCCAGATACACTCATGCAAAACATTCCCGAGCATAATGTCCTTTTTTTCAGGAAAAGTGGTGATCTGATAGCGTGCAACACACAAACACATACATACCATGCTCAGTTACTATCTCTCACAGCTAAGGTGAAATGTTGGCTCTTTGGTAGCCGAGGATGAGGAGGACGCTCTAAAGTTGCTGGCTCAGTGTTTGGAGAATTTTTCATCGGGCGCAATGTTAAATGTGGTGGCACTTAAAAAGCAAACATCATCCTGGGTAACTGGAAAAACTGGCTATGCTTATCGAGCTAAACGGAATATATCAGTGGGGACAGGTGGAGTAGAGGTGAGAAAAGGAAAGCAGAGAGGGACATATTCCTGTTGTAGTGTTGCAGGTGTATGTTTAACCAAATATTGTGTTGAAATATCTGCCTTTGCCAGCACAAAATAGAATCACACAAATCCACATACATACATTCATACAGGATATAGTGTTGGAAATTTTGCTTATAAGAATAACAGCAGGATATGTTCGTTCTTTTTTTTTTGGTGGGGACATACTACAAACATTGAAGCATATTTTTAGGCATTACCATATGTTTACAGGCTGTGCAAAGGTATTGTGTTGTCTTGCCGAATGGAACTGATATTAGCTGAGTGTGTGTATGTGTGTTAGTGTTTGGAGGACGGGGCCACCCTAAGTTATGAGACCACAGGATACCAGTGATTTGCAGCTTTGAATAATGTCACCTCCCTATCTTCTAGTTAGGCAAGGTGAGATAATTTACAGCCATTAATGGGCTAAATGTTTGGTCACATTGCTCATTGGAAATTATGAATAACAACAGCAACGACTCTTTTCTACTCACTTCGGCACCAGAAAATATGGAAAATGACAACCATTTGTCAAGTTCATTCAATAACCAGGGATTCGAGGAATATTGATGGGAAAGAGTTTAGAATTTAATAGGGTATATTAGAGGAGAACTGGAGCTGCATTAGGAGCAGCAAACCAAAGAGCAGAAGAAGTTACTTGCATAAAAGGATATTGAAGGGATAATGATCTTCACAATAAAGAAGGGAATACTCGATGACAAATATCAGAAAAGGCTTCCCTTTCTGTAAGGGTATAGTATGGTAACCCACTAATCAAAATCCCTGCCCTCTATGCTCCATGAAGTTTGTATATTTTATATGTTTTTTTTTTCAATTTACCTATGTGACCCGGTTTAAACAAAACTAACAACTTCACTCTCTACACCATTTTCCAAATCTAAATTCTCTCTCCCTCCCAAATGAACGAACCATTTTTCTGATGAGTCAGTTATTGTCCTTGTCATCCTAACATCACATCACAAAAATTTGCCAACAAATCCAGGTTATTTACATTGTTGCTGATCTTTCCAAACAATATCCTTCAACACCGTGATGTCCTGTTGTTGTTTGTCGACAGGATGTGTGTCTTTGGGTTAGCAACTTTACAGCTTATCAATGTTTTAACTTTGATGAAAGGTTGCCTTAATTTTGCTTATCGTCATATGTGTCCTTTTTGCTGCCTTTCTTTTTTTGTTGATATGAAAATTGAAATGATAAAGGATATCAGATAACACACAAAAAAAGGACAATGATATGTGATATAAGTATATAAGTTTTATTCTAATGAATAAAAATAAACTCGGAGGAGGGGTAGGGACACATTGAAAGTTTTTATGGGCTATCGAGGCTATATGTTCTGAATTTTTTAAAGAATATTTTTAAAAGGCACGGGTTTTTAAATAATTTTTAAGGACTCAAAAAAGGTGTAGATTTTTAAAGAATATTTTAAGGACTCACACAAGGAGTGGATTATTGCAGAATATTTTTTTCAAGGACTCATCCACGGCATAGATTTTTTAAAGAATATTTTTCAAAATACTCATCCAAGGCCTATGGTTTTTAAGGAATATTTTTTCAAAGGACTCATCCAAGGCGTGGATTTTTTAAAGAATATTTTTTCAAAGGTCTCATCCAAGGCGTGGATTTTTTAAAGAATATTTTTTCAAAGGACTCATCCAAGGCGTGGATTTTTAATGAATATTTTTTTAAGGACTCATCCAAGGCGTGGATTTTTTAAAGAATATTTTTTCAAAGGACTCATCCAAGGCGTGGATTTTTAAAGAATATTTTTTCCAAGGACTCAAGAAAGGCGTGGTTTTTTTTAAGAAAATTTTTTCAAAGGACTCATCCAAGGCGTGGATTTTTTAAAGAATATTTTTGAAAAGGAATCATCCAAGGCGCTGTTTTTTTAAAGAATATTTTTTCAAAGGACTCATCCAAGGCGTGGATTTTTTAAAGAATATTTTTTCAAAGGACTCATCCAAGGCGTGGATTTTTTAAAGAATATTTTTTCAAAGGACTCATCCAAGGCGTGGATTTTTTTAACGAATATTTTTTCAAAGGACTCATCCAAGGGGTGGATTTTTTTAAAGGACTCATCCAAGGCGTGGATTTTTTTAAAGGACTCATCCAAGGCGTGGATTTTTTAATGAATATTTTTTCAAAGGACTCATCCAAGGCGAGGATTTTTTCAAAGGACTCATCCAAGGCGAGGATTTTTTAATGAATATTTTTTCAAAGGACTCATCCAAGGCGTGGATTTTTTCAAAGGACTCATCCAAGGCGCGGATTTTTTAATGAATATATTTTCAAAGGACTCATCAAAGGCGCGGATTTTTTAATGAATATTTTTTCAAAGGACTCATCCAAGGCGTGGATTTTTAAAGAATATTTTTTCCAAGGACTCAAGAAAGGCGTGGATTTTTAATGAATATTTTTTACCAAGGACTCAAAAAAGGCGGGGATTTATAAGGAATATTTTTTCAATGACTCAAAAAGTCCTGGATTTTCAAATAATGTTTTTACAAGGACTCAAAAAGGCGAGATTTTTAAAGATTGTTTTTACAATGACTTTTTTTAAAGAATATATTTTCAAGTACTCATAAGAGGAGTGGATTAAAAAAAAAATATATATTTTTTCTTTTCATTCGTTTAGTACCCCCCTTAACGTATACATAATATCCCACCATCAGTATGATAATAATCATACGCCTTAATAACCCACCTAATTTCTTTAAGAGCTAGATTATTGTTTACTACATAAACAATCAAAAACCAACAACAACAACATCAGCTAGAGAATTAAAAATTATCTATTTAATTATTATTTAATAGTTATTTGTAACACTTTCAACACACTTTGTAGAAACTTCCGACAAATCCTTTGACTCCTATCTGGAGTCTAACCAAATGTTTGTGTCTGATGGATGGATGGCCATAATCGTTATAATTTTATATAAAAATTCCCACACACACACAAACATATGATGCGCACACACACACACACACACACAATTTTCATCCAAAGCAGCATCATCATCACAATGCAATTAATTAAAACTAATATTTATTTTTCTAACAAATTGCATTCTCAATTAGGCAAATCAAAAACTTTATGTAAATATTTTATTCGAAGAAGCAGCAGCAGTTGCAGAGCAAACATCAGAACAAAAAAAATTAAAAATTATTTTTCAAAATGAAATGAAGCTAAACGTATAAAGAGCGTTTTGAGTAGAGCAAAGTCATGGAGTACTTTTAAATAGAATTTCGACAATAACTTTTTAATTACTTTCATTTTTTGTTGGACACACACAGGCAAACATACACATACACACGTGTGTGTGTGTGTGTGTGAGTGCCCATTATTTGATATTTAGATATGGTGGAAGATAAGACAATTTGAAAGTTTTTGCAGCAAAAGATTGAAAAGTCAGTCAGGAATATTTGATTTGATAGTTGATGTCACAAAACAGTGGGACATGGTTATAATAAACAAAAATATTCAAAATCTAAAATTAGGCCAAAATTTATTAAAAAGTCCTTCTGTAGGTCAAGTTGTTATGTTAACTCAACAACTGTTTTGAAAATGTTTGACAATAGCCACTGTCAGTTGTGTATACACATACTCGTATAAGGACATATATGTGTGTCCTGCCAGGCCAAATTTTCTTGCCAAGAGTGTATGGTTGTGTGCAACAGCCAGAATAAACAAATAAACTAACCACTTAAGCACTCACACAAATGCACACTCTGATACACACACACACATAGTTGACTGTAATAATAATAACAATAAAATATAATCTTCTTTGTTAAAATGCCTGTAAAAACTTATGCTCTTATGTTCATCTCTGTGTTTATGTGTGTGTGTGTGATACCTACAAACTACATATTCATAGAAATATGCATATTTTAATAATAAATTTATTTTATTTTAAAATTCATGAAATTTTTACAACAGCATTTACATGCAAGCACATACTAAATGTTTTGTAAAACTGGTGTGCCGAAATGTTCGCATCGTATCGACGGGTATTCGTTTATTGTATTATGGTAATTTAGTTTGGTAAAATTATTGTAAATATAACACATTGGGCGGTCGGTCGAAACTGATTTAAAAATTTGTTGTTCCAAAACAATGTGCTGAGATTGGTAGTTTGTGGCTCTAAAGGGAATGGAAATGTCTAGGGAAGCATAATAGGGAACTTAAGTAACATATTAGGATATTAAATAATGTCAATAAAATTTTTATAAGTTCTCACTTAATACAAAACTTTCTATTGGTTATAAATAATATAAATAGTTATAATAAATTAAAAAAAAATCTTTAGGTCACAACTTCCACGAAAATCTAACTTTATGTGGTTATATATTCTGAGCATGGAAAATATTTCGCTATATTTGCACCCTCTTAACCGACTAGAGTTCAATAAATATTACTAATATTCAGTAAATCCCTTCTAATTACTTGTCCAGAATCCCTTCACCGTAGGTTCTGTTATGATGTTCGGCTTTCAATTGTGACCTATCTATTGACTTGAAAAAACTCAAAAAAATAAGTTTTCGGTCCACCTCATCCCAATATTATTATCCTTGACCATACCTGGATCCACATTGAAAATTTCAAAGCGATCCGCGCTGTATTTCCGCCTCTAGTGTGGTAATGTGTTACTATGTTACTAAGTAATATCTGAGTACGTAAGCACCTGTAAATACGACAATATAATTGGTATCAATTTAAAGGTCAAACACTCCTCTTGGATATACTATGAACTTCTCGGCTCTATGCCATTCAGGAGTAAATATATACGCTATAGAATACAAATTTTGTCATTTTTCACACCAAAGTCAGGGTTCATTTGACCCGCTAAATATTGACCGATTTTTATCAAAACAGGCAGGGTTATTCTTTAGCCCGATCCCCTTCTCCATGTACAAATTCACAAATTGGGCCATAATTGCAGCCTCTAAAAAATTAGTCAAAAATTTAGATTTTGGTCCATTTCATCCCCTAAATATTAGCCGATCTTTACCAATAGGGGTCTTCATTGGCTAGAATCCATCCTACATGCAAAATTTCATGAAGATTGGTCCATAACTGTGGCCTGTATCGTGGTTACAAATTATAATGGACAGACGGACGGACACACATGTCTAGATCGACTCAGCTAGCTATGTGGGTACATGAAAAAAAATATTCGTTAAATATCCACGCATTATATACGTCCTAGAAAAGTATCCTGTAAAATATCTTCGTCTTGCTAAGATTCCTAAAAATATGTTTTAACATTTTTTCGATCCGTGCAAAAATATTCTTAAGAATAATCCGTGCCTATTGGGTCCTTGAATAAATATAATTAAAAAATTCCGCACTTGTTTTGGTCCTTGGAAAAAAATATTCCTAAAAATTCAGACCTATTTTAATTCTTTAAAACAAAGATATATTTTGGTCTCCTAAAATATTCTATAAAAACCGCGCCTATTTTAGTCCTCGGATAATATTCCCTAAATATACAAGCCCGTTTGGGAGCATTGGGAAAAGTATTCGTATTCTTCTTATTTAAAAGTCAACGCCTTGGTTTGGGCCTACAAAATTAAAAATCTACGACTTCTGATGGTCTCAAAAAATATTTATTAAATCAATGCTTTAGATTTCTCTGAAAAATCAACAACTCTGTTATGCCGTGAAAATATTCTTTAAGCAAATACACGCCTTGAAAAATATTTTTTAAGCAAATACACGCCTTGAAAAATATTCTTTTATAAAATCTACGCCTCTGATAAGCCTTGAAAATATTCTTTAATAAAATCTACGCCTCTGATAAGCCTTGAAAATATTCTTTAATAAAATCTACGCCTCTGATAAGCCTTGAAAAATATTCTTCTAGCCTAAAAATATTCTTTAATAAAACCACGCCTCTGATAAGCCTTGAAAAAATATTTAAAAAATCCACGCCTCTGATAAGCCTTGAAAAATGTTCGCATCTGCGCCTCTGATAAGCCTTGAAAAATATTCGCATCTGATCTACCCCTCTGATAAGCCTTGAAAAATATTCGCATCTGATCTACGCCTCTGATAAGCCTTGAAAAATATTCGCATCTGATCTACGCCTCTGATAAGCCTTGAAAAATGTTTGCATCTGCGCCTCTGATAAGCCTTGAAAAATGTTCGCATCCACGCCTCTGATAAGCCTTGAAAAAATATTCTTTAAAAATCCACGCCTCTGATAAGCCTTGAAAAAATATTCTTTAAAAATCCACGCCTCTGATAAGCCTTGAAAAAATATTTAAAAAATCCACGCCTCTGATAAGCCTTGAAAAAATATTCTTTAAAAATCCCACGCCTCTGATAAGCCTTGCAAAATATTCTTTAATAAAATCTACGCCTCTGATAAGCCTTGAAAAATATTCTTTAATAAAATCTACGCCTCTGATAAGCCTTGAAAAAATATTCTTTAATAAAATCTACGCCTCTGATAAGCCTTGAAAAAATATTCTTTAATAAAATCTACGCCTCTGATAAGCCTTGAAAAATATTCTTTAATAAAATCTACGCCTCTGATAAGCCTTGAAAAATATTCTTTAATAAAATCTACTCCTCTGATAAGTCTTGAAAAATATTTTTTAATAAAATCTTCTAGTATTTAAAAAAAATTACCTTGTGTAGGTCCCTGAAAAAAATTCTTTAAAAAATCCACGCCTTATAGGCCCTTATGAATAAATATGAATAAATTCATTTCTTGTGTGTCCCTAAACAAATATTATTTTTAGAATCTACAACTTGTTGTGGTCTCAGAACAAATATTATTTTTAGAACTACAACCTGTGGTTTCTTTAAAAATATTCTTTCAAAATACACACCTGTATTGGTCCTTGTAAAAAATTATTTTAAAGTCGCGCTTGTTTTGGTTCTTAAAAAAATATTTATTGTTCATGGCTTATATATTATTGTAGCAGCTTCCGTATAGATTCAATATGTATCAATGTTATGACAGTCTAACCTAAAACTATTTTCGTTGCGTGTGACACAAAAACTCTTCTCCTTCGTCCCGTTATTGAATATGACTTGTTTTTCTTGTACAATGCTTCCAATACTGGAATTATAGATAAAGAAACTTTCAATGGCCCCATAATTTCCATTGTGAAAGTTTAAACATGCGTTAAGGTAACAATTTTTTTTGTGTGTCCTCCTCCGAAACTTTCCGGAAAGAATTTCATTATTTTTTGAGCAACAACTACAGCAACAAAAAACCCCGAGCTCCGAAAAAAGTAAAGGAATCTACAGTCACACAACTATTTTGAAAAATTTATCATTCTCTGCTACATTCGACGAAAAAGAAAATATTTGTCTAAACTATGTGTGTGTCTGAGTGTACGCGTATGAGTGTTGGGTTGGTGGATATTCAGGGATGGCGTTTCCGGTTATGGCTTCAAAACACATAGACACAAACATGTGTGTGTGTGTTCTTTTTCATATTTACTCAGTGGCTGTCAGAAGAGAGTAAGTAAGTAAGTAGAAAAAAAACTGTGATTGAATGTTCGACTAAGTATGACGATGAGGATGATTACCCACCCCCTAGACCCCTCTTGACACGACAACGACTGCCAGATGTCCCAGCCATCTTCCTTCCATTGCTGGGACATTGCATATAACCTTGATTCGCATGTGAAAAAAAACGCACAGCTTTATGTGTATGTTTGTATGTATGCATATGTATGTTTTCCTAAGGAAACCTCCTAACATACTGATACCAGCAGCCACTTAGGGAAAATTGCTTTACTGCTCTACTCTACTCCACTCACGACGACTGCCGAAAAAGAAGAAATATAAAATAAACCTTTTTTTCTGTTCGCAGTTACAAAAAGATTGAATGTTGGATTCGAAAAAAAATATATATTGCACATACAAAGATACTAGTACAAATACATATGGACAAAGATTTAAGAGCGGTGGGGAGATAAAAGTGTGGATTTAAAAAAAATGTGTTTTAAAGACTTTTTTATAAAATTATTTTTTTAGGACTTTTATATGATTTTCAAAAAAATTTTATTTTTTTTAGATCCATGACTAGTTTTAGCCCTTGGAGTTTTTTTTTTTAAATCAATGCTTATGAGGTCCTTGAAAAATATTTTTTTAATCTACGCCCTGTTTTGGGTCGAGCCTTTTTGTGACCCTTGCCTTACAGCCCCATGAAAAATATTCTTTAAAAAATCTATGGCATGTTTTGATCTTTGAAAACTTTTCTTCATAAAAACCTCACCTTGTTTTGATCTTTGTAAAATATTCATTAAAAAATCTGGTCTTGCATTTTTTTAAATCAATGCCTTGTCCTAAAATTATTCCTTAAAAAATTCGTTTCAAATATTCATTAATCATGTCTGGTGTGAGTCCTGGACAAGTATTCCTTAAAAAAATCTTTTAAAATATTCTTTAAAAATTCTGAAAAGGTATTCTTTAAAATGTCCTTTAACAATATTCTTTAAAAAATGCAGTCCTAGCTTTGGCTGTTGACGCCTTATTTTGATCCTTGAAAAAATATTCTTCAACAAATCCACGCCTTATTTTGGTCCTTAAAAAAATTTTCTTTAACAAATCCACGCCTTATATTGGTCCTTGCAAAAATATTCTTTAACAAATCCACGCCTTATATTGGTCCTTGCAAAAATATTCTTTAATAAATCCACGCCTTATTTTGGTCCTTGCAAAAATAGTCTTTAGAAAACCCACGCCTTATTTTGGTCCTTAAAAATAGTCTTTAGAAAATCCACGCCTTGTGTGAGTCCTGGAAAAATGTTCTTTAGAAAATCCACGCCTTGTGTGAGTCCTGGAAAAATGTTCTTTAGAAAATCCACGCCTTGTGTGAGTCCTGGAAAAATGTTCTTTTAAAAATCCACGCCTTGTGTGAGTCCTGGAAAAATGTTCTTTTAAAAATCCACGCCTTGTGTGAGTCCTGGAAAAATGTTCTTTTAAAAATCCACGCCTTGTGTGAGTCCTGGAAAATGTTCTTTAAAAAAATCCACGCCTTGTTTGAGTCCTAAAAAATGTTCCTTAAAAAGTCCACGCCTTGTGTGAGTCCTGGGAAATGTTCTTTAAAAAAATCCACGCCTTGTTTGAGTCCTAAAAAATGTTCCTTAAAAAGTCCACGCCTTGTGTGAGTCCTGGAAAAATGTTCTTTTAAAAATCTACGCCTAATGTGAGTCCTGGAAAAAAGTTCTTTAAAAAATCCACGCCTTGTGTGAGTCCTGGAAAAATGTTCTTTAGAAAATCCACGCCTTGTGTGAGTCCTGGAAAATATTCTTTAAAAATCCACGCCTTGTTTCAGTCTTAGAAAAATCTCCTTTAAAAATATGCGTATTGTGTGAGTGCCGGAATTTTTTTTTCAAAATCTACGCCTTGTTTTGGTGCTTTCAAAATTTGTTGTGGAAAAATATTCTTTTGTGACTCCACGCTAAATTATTTTAGAACCACCCTATTACATAGTTTATCATGTTTGTGGATTATTTATTTATTTAGCAAACAAATAATATAAAGGATAAAACCGAAACACATACCCATAGTGTTCCACAAACTAAACACAGATACGAGACATGGCTCACACACACACACACGCTCTACCACCACCAACACCACTAACAGCAACAACATGTTATTGATAACACTCGTTAAAGTGAGTTCTTGTTAAAGTTGTTGCAAATCGACAACAAAAAATATTGAATTGAATTTTGAAATCTAAGAAAAAAATGCAACTCAAAATTGCAAAATAACTAGCTGCAAACGCAACTCCATACACCAGCAAAGGGATGTGTATGAGTGAGTGTATGTGTTGAAAATGTTCCTTTCCAAAATTCAATTGCAATGAATAGATGCGTGATTACAGTTATCTCAGTAGTGTGCTTATTTATCTACCTGTAGGTAGTCCTTGCTAGGATATTTTTTTTTTACTTTTGTGGGGAATTTTCTAAGCAATAATTCAAAGAGAATTTCAAGGAAATAAAAAAAAAATAAAATAACCGAGATATTGATTGCAATATTATTGGTTATTTATTCAATACAACATTTCAAATATATATAAATATATGCATGGCATGTGATTATAAATAAAAGTATATGGACCTTTGTTGCCGAAGGTTTTTAAATGTTAAGTAATTGAGAAATGTTATGGGAATAAACATGCAATCCATTTGGATATTAAATTTCAAAAAAAAAAAAAAAAAAAACAAAAAAAATGGATTATAATATAAATTGAATGCAGAAAGGCTTAAATATTTTTAGTTAGCAATTTAATAAAATTTAGTAAATGTAAGTAAAAATAGTTCAAAATTTAATGGAAACACATTCATTAAAAACCAGTAAGGAAAGTAGTATAGTCGGACTGGGCCGACTATATGATACCCTTCACCACTTTGGGTGTATTCTACATAAGCATCCAAAAAGACGTCGCCTTTTGGAAGGAACATTAAATTGAACAAACTAAAATAGGTGATCTTTATCTATATCCAAACCTGCAACCATTGCTAAATTTTGATTAAAATTCAATCTCAATCAGACATCCATTGATTACTTGCTTTACAATTAACATGAATAGTCGGCATAGTCATGGATCATTAGTGCACGATTTACTTAAAATCGGACGAAAATATATATAAGAGGTGTATGTAAATCTGAACCGATTTTCACGAAGCTTAGCACACATCATTCTTGACTTAATTCAATACCCTATACCAAAATTCGTGCAAATCGAAAGATTTTCAGTGACTTTGGTGCACCAATTACATTAAATCGGACGAAAATATATATGTGGGGGCTATAAATAAGTCTGAACCGATTTCCACGAAACTTTGCACACATTATTATAGACTTAATTTAGTACGCTATGCCAAAATTCGTTCAAATCAGAAGATTTGCAGGGACATTGGTGCACCAATTATATTAAATCGGACGAAAATATATATGGGAGCCAGCAACGTACACAGGATTTAATTTCGGGGGGGGGGGGGGGGGGGCCCGGTTAGCACAAATGAAAAAATTCGCTGTTGCAAACGTAAATTTACTGTGAAAAAAATTCATTTCGGGGGGGCCCGGGCCCCCAGGGCCGCCCCCTGCGTACGTCCCTGATGGGAGCTATACACAAATCTGAACCGATTTCAACGAAACTTTGCGCACATTATTCTAGACTTAATTTGGTACGCTACACCATAATTCATGCAAATCAAAAGATTTGCAGGGACATTTACCTAAAATCGGGCGAAAATATATAACAGGATTTCACCAAACTTAACACACATCATTCTAGAATCAATTCAGACCGCAATGCCATATTTCGTGCAAATCGGAAGATATATGCAGGGACATTTACCTAAAATCGGGCAAAAATATATATGGGAGCTATATCTAAATCTGAACCGATTTTCACTAAACATAACACACATCATTCTAGACTCAATGCAGTACGCTATGCAAAATTTCGTGCAAATCGGAAGATATATGAGGACTTTGGTGCACCAGTTACCTAAAATCGGACGAAAATATATATGGGAGCTATATCTAAATCTGAACCGATTTTCACTAAACTTAACACACATCATTCTAGAATCAATTCAGACCGCTATGCCAAATTTTGTGCAAATCGGAAGATATATAAAACTTTGGTGCATCATTTACCTAAAATCGGACGAAAATATATATGGGAGCTATATCAAATTGTGCCATTTTCTTCAATTAAATTCGTCCTTGGGCTAGACCTGTGCCAAATTTCATCGAAATCGGATCGTAAATGAGATCTGTACTTTGTTTAAAATTTAGCATGGACAGACGGAAATGCATAAATCGACTTAAAAAGTGATTCTATGCATATTCTTAAAGGAACTATATGTCTATCTCGTTTCATTTTGCATGTTACAAAAATATGCATAATACCCTGTACCACAGAGTGGTGAAGGGTATAAAAATGGCAGATATAGAAAAATCAAATTTATCAATTCATCTTTCAAAGATTAATAATTTTTAAACAACAGACGTGAATTTTTAAAGAATAATTTTTCTAAGGACCTCCAAGGCGTGGATTTTTAATGAATAATTTTTCTAAGGACCTCCAAGGCATAGATTTTTAATGAATAATTTTTCTAAAGACTTCCAAGGCGTGGATTTGTATTGAATAATTTTTCTAATTACCTTCAAGGCGTGGATTTTTATTGAATAATTTTTCTAATTACTTTCAAGGCGAGGATTTTTAAAGAATAGTTTTTCAAAGGACCTCCAAGGCGGGGATTTTTAAAGAATATTTTTTCCAGGGACCTCCAAGGCGTAGGTTTTTTAAGAATAATTTTTCTAAGGACCACCAAGGCGCATATTTTAAAAGAATAATTTTTCCAGGGACCTCCAAGGCGTGAATTTTTTAAGAATTATTTTTCGAGGACCTCCAAGGCGTGGATTTTTAAAGAATAATTTTTCTAAGGACCTCCAAGGCGCATATTTTTAAAGAATAATTTTTCTAAGGACCTCCAAGGCGTGGATATTTTTAAAGAATAATTTTTCTAAGGACCTCCAAGGCGTATATTTTTAAAGAATAATTTTTCCAAAGACCAAAGCAGGCGTGAAGTTTTAAAAAATAAATTTTTCACGGACCAAAACTTGCCAATAACCTTCAAGGCTTGGAGAGTAATTTTTCTAAGTACCTCCAAGGCGTATATTTTTAAAAAATAAATTTTTCCAAGGACCAAAACAGGCGTGCATTTTTAAAAAATAATTTTTTCACGGACCATAACTTGCCAAGATCCTTCAAGGCGTGGAGAGTAATTTTTCCAAAAACCTCCAAGGCGAGGATTTTTAAGGAATACTTTTTTCAAAGATCTTTGAGTAGTACATTTTAAAGAATAAATTTTCCAATGTTATATCCAGCTTCGCAGTTCACCTGCCATTTGGTGGAAAATTTATATTATTTTCCTTTATTCAATTTCCACACACGAACACAATTTCATGCATTAAAAAATGTGTTGAAAATTAAAATTGTTGCTTTGTGTGATATCCTATCCTCGATTGCTGATACAGTTTAACCCGTACAGAGGTTAAATGTTTTAACTAAAAACAACAGCAGCAACAACAAAAACAAAATCGTTTGTTTATGGCGCTATTTTTCATCGCAACGACCTCCGACTACAACAATGATCCTGATGATGATGTTGTTTGGTGGTAGTAACTCAATCAATCATCTAACATTGCCTTTGAAAATGAAAAAAAAACATCCTAACACATACACACACCCATACATACATCGCAGCATATAAATTTCATACATGATTACATACAATCTGTCTCGATGCACATGATTCCATTTGTGTAATAAGTGTTGGCGGAATTCGGAGTTCAGAGGTTGTATTTGTGTGTATGGGTGTTCATTTGTAATTGTGTGTATGGGTGGGTGTCTATTTGTCCGTCTGTGTAAGCAGTAAATATCAAAATATGCTAGTAAAGCTAAAAATTAAATAAATTTACACAGAGGTATTATGTTGGACTTTTTTTTGTCAGTAGTTGCCAGCGAAAAAAAACTGATATTTAACCAGGGGTTTTTTCAGCTTGATTGGCCACCATATTGATTATAAGGATGCCAACTCAAAGCTGGTAATAGATATTGAAACTAAATGATATTGATATGAGAGTGTGTGTTAGAGAAAAAAATATTCTGTATATATTTGCATATACCATAGGGTATACCGAATAATTTTTGTAAAGGACCAAGGACCAAAATAAGGCATGGATTTTTTAAAGAATGTTTTTCAAGGACTAAAATAAGCCATGGTTTTTTTTAAGAATAATTTTCACATGACTCCCAGATTTTATACCCTTCACCATACTGTGGTACAGGGTAGTATGTCT
Organism: Musca vetustissima; assembly: GCF_032173495.1. NCBI lineage: Eukaryota > Metazoa > Arthropoda > Insecta > Diptera > Muscidae > Musca > Musca vetustissima. The sequence continues at coordinate 211,807 of NW_026882742.1, read as the reverse complement.
TTGTGCATATGTTTGTAACAGGCAAAAGGAAACGAGATAGCCACATGGTTCCTTTTGAGAATATGCATAGAATCACTATCTAAGTCGATTTATGGCAGTCCGTCCGTCTGTTCATGTTAAATTGTAAACAAAGTGCAGGTCACATTTATGATTCGAATTGGATGAAATTTGGCACAGGGAAAAAACGGTTCAGATTTAGATATAGCTCCCATATATATTTTCGTCCGATTTAAGGTATATAGTGCACCAAAGTCCCTATAAATCTTCCGATTTGCACGAAAATTTGGCACAGCGTACTGAATTCAGCCTAGACTAATGTGTGCAGAGTTTCGTAAAGATCGGTCAGATTTAGATATAGCTCCCATATATATATTTTCGTCCGATTTAAGGTAAATGGTGCATCAAAGTCCTTATATATCTTCCGATTTGCACGAAATTTTTCACAGCGTTCTGAATTAAGAGTAGAATGATGTGTTTTAAGTTTCCTGAAAATCGGTTCATATTTAGATATGGCTCCCATACATATTTTCGTCCGATTTAATGTAAATGGCGCACCAAAGTCCCTAAATATCTTTCGATTGGTCCGAAATTTTGCACAACGTACTGAATAAAGCCTAGAATGATGTGAACTAAGTTTCGTGAAAATCGGTTCATATTTGGATATAGCTCCCATATATATTTTCGTCCGATTTAGGACAAATGGTGCATCAAAGTCCTTATATATCTTCCGATTTGCACGAAATTTTGCACAGCGTTCTGAATTAAGAGTAGAATGATGTGTTTTAAGTTTCCTGAAAATCGGTTCATATTTAGATATGGCTCCCATATAAATTTGCGTCCGATTTTAGGTAAATGGTGCCCTAAATATCTTTCGATTGGTCCGAAATTTTGCACAACGTACTGAATAAAGCCTAGAATGATGTGTACTAAGTTTCATGAAAATCGGTTCATATTTAGATATAGCTCCCATATATATTTTCCTCCGATTTAAGTAAATTGTGCACCAAAGTCCGAATATATGTTTCGCTGTGCACGAAATTTGGCATAGCGTACCTTCGAGCGAACACTGACATACAATTGTAAGGATACCTGTGTAGAATATACCCAAAGTGGTCAAGGGTATCATATAGTCGGCCCAGTCCGACTTTACTACTTTCCTTACTGCTTTAGGATGTTTTTTGTTTCACCCCAATATAATTTCGATGACTGCTCATGTTGTTATTTTTTTGTGTTGTGTTGTAAAATATTTATACAATATTAAATTTCATTAAATGCTTTACAGACACAAAATTCCTATTTATGTAAATATTTTTATCAATTTCAACATATTTGCTGATAGCAGTTGTAATAGTTTTATCGTAATGTGGTGTTTTTTCTTCTTTACTTTACGTTTTTTTAGGGAAAATATTTTTAACTTTTTTTATCATCATAAATAAACTATCTCTAGTGGTGGTTTACAATTTATCAATTATTATTTGTATTTGTGCAATAATCTCCAATAGCCTTAGGGCTAGGCAAATAGTAACAATGTTATTTTAAAACCAAAAAGGGCAACAAAAACAACAATACTAGCAGAAAAAAGAGCAATAAAGTCGAGTGTGTTTGTGTTTGCTGGCAAAAATAAATAAATTATAGAATTTTTGCAAAGAATGTAAATTTTTTAATAATAATATAAATACAAAGAAAAAAGCATATTCCATTTAAATATATTGCGGTTAAAATTCCTAAGAGAATTATTTTTTATTTTTTAGTGAAATTTAATATTTTTGTGAGTACATTTTTTTAAACACAATATTTAGATAGTTATGACTAATGTAAAGTGTTGATATCTGATAAGATAATTGGAGTTGAAATCTATTGAATACACTGCAGTTTCTAAGGGAATTTTTTTATGTCGATTCGACAACAAAATAATAATGAACATCTTATTCAGATATTATACGGAAAAATAAATATAATTGCATATAAATACGAGTACTAAAAATTATACACAGACGTTGTTTCGAACAAAAATAATAGACTACCAGGTTCGTTCAAGTATTTTTGAAAATCAGGTAATATTTTTCGGCAATTTCTCCAATAAAAAATTGAGATGTAAAAATCGTTTTTCAAGAATATCTTTTCAATGGCCAACTGAGCTACATTCGTTGGTGTTATAGCCCAATATAAGCCCAATGGAGCAGATAATAAATTTTAATATAAAACTAAACTCAATAAGTTTCTCTTTTTTGTGGCCCCACAAGGATATTTCCAGGTTCCACATATAAAACAGTAATTATGTGTCGAGGAGATGCATAGAAGTCGCTATACGTGTCTGCCCGCCCTTTCATTTTAAATTTCAATTAGGAAGAACTTTTAGACTTATCGTTCTCAAATATTGTGGGATGCTTCGGTACTAGCCAATGAAGCATCCTTTGATAAATAGATGTTCCGATGATATATCTATGATTTTTTAAATTATTTTATGAATTCCTGGAACTTTATTAATAATGTTTTGGACAATTTTTATCAATTTTTTTTAATATGTAGTCTAGGACTACCAACATGTGCAGGAATCCATTGTGGGACTCCATTCAAAATATTCTTTAACAAAATCCAAGCCTCGTGTGGGTCCCAATTTTTTTTTTTTTTTAATCCAATCCAGTGAGCGGAGCAGTATAGTCGGACGGGGCCGACCATACGATACCCTACACAACTACCACGTAACTCTAACTTTCTGCGGAGTTTTATTCCGAGCCTGGGCAATATTTCGTGATAATTGCACTCTTATGCCTGATTAGAGGTCAACAGCATATCTTCCTTACACTGACATATTTTCCGAATATTTCCAATATTCAGTACAGCCCTTCTAATTACTTATCCAGATTCCCTTCACAGCGGGTAGTGTTGTGATGTTCGACTTTTGGCAATTGATCGACTCGAAAAACACACAAAAAAAAAATTAAGTTTTCGATCCACTTCATCCCAAAATTATTATCTGATCATCGCCGAAAATTATTACGCATTAGGCGTTGACCTTGACCATAACGGGAACCTCTGCGCTATATTTGCGCCCTCCAGTGTGGTAATGGGTTAATAAATAATATCTGAATAAGTAGGCGCCTGTAAATATTTACGTGTTACTCCCACATCTTTGTACATACGATGACGCGCCGATGTCCTTCAGGAGTAAATATATACGCTATAGAATACAAATTTTGTCATTTTCCACACAAAAGTCAGGGTTCATTTGACCCGCTAAGTATTGACCGATACTTATCAAAACAGACATGCTTATTCTTTGGCCCGATCCCCTTCTCCGTGCAAAAATTCTGGAGCGACCAGCAAAACCGACAAAAATATAGTTTTTGGTCCATTTCATTCCCTAAATATTAACCGATCTTTCCCAAAAAGCTGCACAAAGCTATAATACCCTAACAACATAGTTGTGTAGGGTATACAAATCCAATCCCTGTCTCTAAAAATATATATTATGCGTCCCTAAAACTATTCTTTAAAAAATCCAAGTCTCATGTATATATTTTAAATACACGCTTTTTATTTTTTTTACTAGCACACTTTTTATGCGTCCCTAAAACTATTCCATAAAAAATCGACGTCTTGTGAAGACCCCTTAATTAAAGCCTTGTATGGGTCCCTAAAAATAATTTTAAAAAAATTCACGCCTTGTGAGGACCCCCCAAAATCAAAGCCTTGTATAGTACCCAAAAATATTTTTAAAAACTTCACACCTTGTGAGGAATCAACGCCTTGTATAGGTCCCAAAAATATGTTTACAAAATCCACGCCTTGTGAGGACCCCTAAAAATATTAAACAAGTGAAAAAAGTGTTAAGTTCGGCCGGGCGAACTTTGAATACCCTCCACCTTAGGTATACTGACAAATACTTGCAATGAACATATAGGGAACCCCGCAAAAAGAGGGCATATACTGATAATTCTTCAAACCGATTTATATAAACCATTATTTACACCAAATACAAATTTCAGCAATTTTTGATGAGGATATTTCCTAAAATCTGAAAGCTCCAGAACGTGGACTGATACTGATAACTCATGTTAGAGTGTAAAATCCTCAAACTACGGTCATTTAGAATACAATGTTATATGAGGATATGCCTAAAGGGGGACCATATGCCATAGTGCAGAAAGTAGCAGTATTTGGGGATATATGAGGACTATGTCTAATTAACGACCGGTATATGTCAATTTAGAAACCAATATTTTAATATTTTATCTCAATTCTTTCCTTTAGGAGGTATCATTATATGGAGGAGATGCCTAAATGCCTGCCGACATACTTTATTATTGTCAGGTTTGAGTTTTTTATCACGATATCTTTACAACAGATGTCTAAATCGTGTTTGTAGGATAAACTGACTATTCTCAGTAAAGACTACCCCCCATATTATGACAGAATAGAATGGGGGGACAACCCCAACACACGGAACAAATCAGATAACGATTTTAATATAAAACCAGTAAGGAAAGTAGAAAAGTCGGACGGGGCCAACTATATGATACCCTTCACCACTTTGGATATATCCAACAGATGGAATCGTAACAGACGTCGCATTTTTGAAGGACCATTAACATGAAATTAAACATGTCATTCTGCAACCTATACTAATTTTTGGTCAGATATAGAGTTGCTTCTTACAAATGGACACAATTGTGTAATTAAATTTAAAGCAAAACATCGAAATCTAAACCGATTTCATCGAAAGTTGTCACATGTTAGATTACACTTATTTCAGTATGTTTTTTTTATAAATCCAAATTTCGTGCAAATGGAAGGATATATAGGGACTTTGGTGCACCATATATAAAATCGGACGAAAATATATATGGGAGCTATATCTAAATCTGAACCGTTTTCCACGAAATTTTACACATATCTTTCTAGACTTTATTGAGTACGTTATGCCAAATTTCGTGCAAATCGAAGGATATATAGGGTCTTTGGTGCACTATTTACCTAAAATCGGACGAAACTATATATATGAGAGCTATATCTAAATAAGAACCGATTTTCACGAAATTTTACACACATCTTTCTAGACTTAATTCAGTACATTATGCCCAATTTCGTGCAAATCGAAGGATATATAGGGACTTTGGTGCACTATTTACCTTAAATCGGACGAAAATATATATGGGAGCTATATCTAAATCTGGACCGATTTTTCCCCAATTTCAATAGGGTTCGTCCTTGGGCCAAATAAGTGACCTATGCCAAATTTCATCCAAATCGGTTCATAAGTGCGACCTGTACTTTGTTCACAAAAATACATGGACAGACAGAGGGACGGACGGACATGCATAAATCGACTTAAAAAGTGATTCTATGCATATTCTCAAAAGAAACCATGTGTCTATCTCGTTTCCTTTTGCCTGTTATAAACATATGCACAAAGACATAATACCCTGTACCACAGTGTGGTGAAGGGTATAAAGGGGGTTATATGGGAGTGAATATTAATAATTTTTGGTGGGGAGACTTGTTACCATGTACAACTACAAAATACCAAATTACAGCGAATTCGGTTGAAAATATATATAAGGAGCTATATATATATATATATATATATATATAAGGAGCTATAACCCTGCTAAATTTTTGGAACGCTGATTACCATAAATCGTTAATATGGGTTTCTTTTGGACTATCCATCGTCACTGTTTTATATAGAATAAAAAAAAAAAATGCTAATACTCAATACTAATTTTTATATATTTTTTTCTTTTCAGATAAAAAATCACGCTCATGAAATGTAAGTAAAAATAAATATCATATTTTTGGTAATTTTTAAATGAACAAACAAAAAATATTATTTTTAGGCATTATTTTCTGCTGACAATTTTGTGGAATAATAAACAGCGGTACACATACTTATAGTATTTAATAATTATCTTCGAAGTATTTCTGCAAATCCTTACGATTTTCAATTCTACAAATATGCCAATATTTTTATAGGCCTTACAAATGTTATACATTTTAATTAAATGGTTTCAATTATGGTTTTCTTCCATAGTCCATTTTCAAATTTCATAGACATTTCCATATTTAATTACGATGCAAATAGTTTCTAGGCAAATATCTCTCTTTTTTTTTTTGTTTTGTTAATGACCGCTTGACACAGTTTTGTGTCAGATGACTAAATTTAATTTTTAACGAAAACTAAAATAGACTGAATATGACAAAAATATGACACACTTTCATAGCTGCATATTCTTATTTTAAGTGTAAAACTAAATTCTAAAATTTGTCAAGTCCGTTTTTTATTAAAAAAATACATTTCTCTCTTGTTTGTATAAACGCCACACAACCACCACAGCACAAAATCCGAAATGCTGTCTAACATTTAGATTTATTCAAATGTCTGCTGGTTGCGTGGCAGTTTGGTATACATGTGGTATGTATGGGTATGTGTATGAATTTTCACTCATACATTTATGCAAAATAAACCAAGGCAAAATATTCTATCAGCTAAACTCTTTTATGACTTTAAATGTACCTTTTGTGCAAAACGAAAAAAAAAATAAACGAAAACACTTTAGACAACAAAGTAAGAAGATGAAATTGTTTTATGATGATGGTTATGGGACAATAGGTCGGATCACAGTAAAATATTTCCACATTTCTCTAAAGCAGACCCATATTCTTTAGAGAGATGGGGGAATACATAATAATTGTCCTGAGCCAACCAGGATAATTTTCAAGAACCATTCTTGTAAATTTTTAAAAAAAAAAATATTTTTCTAGAGTCCAAAGATCCGCAGGCCAAAGGGCGTAGAACTGGCCTATTTGTGATAAAATAAGGGTATGAATGCACAAAAGAGAACAATTTTCGGTTCCAACATCTATTTTGTATCATCCTGATTGCAGAACAGAAATAACATCTACTAGTTCATAATGACCTAAGCGTGAACATATGAACATACTTTAGCCTACGACCTTCGCTCAGCTGACCTCCATTTCACGACTCCATCTTATACACACGCCGTACCAAAATCGCCATGGTCTTTATGATCTATGCCAAACACTTACACAAACTTATAACCCACATATGATGAGTATATGTAAGTGAATGCTACACATTGTATTTTGTTAACAGGAAAGCAAAATAACAAAAGCCGGGCGTTTGGTGTTGTAAAGCTGAATGCCTTTTGGCATAAATTACAACAATAAAGCAAAAAGGTGAAAAAGTTGCGTTGTCGTATATATACATTTATATGCATGTTTGTGTGTGTGTATTTGACTTTAAAAACTTGGACTGAGCTAGTTCCTTAAGCTTCACTTCTTTTGGGCTAAAGGAAATAATGCTATAATGTACTTAGAAAAAATAAGAATAAATAGAATGTAGGTAAAGGTAAAACTTCGTTAGAACCATTGAAGATTACATTAGATGGTGAAATCTGCAGGGAGGATTTTTTTATTATTTATTATTTAACAAAATGGAATATATACGATCAAAAACGCTGTAAAAAAGGTTGGGCTGGTCCCTGAAAAAAGTGATCTAAAAATGATTATCCTTAAAAATACCTTGAGGAGGTCGCTGAAAAAATATTGTTGAAAATATTAACGCCCTACAAACTCGTTCGTGTTTCATTGTGGTTGTCTCTAAAAAAATATATTTTTTTAAATCCTCAATTGTTAAAGGCCTAAAAAATATTCCTTAAAAAATCCACGACCAGTGGCAGTGGTGGTCCCTTAGAAAATATTTTTATAAAATCCATACCTTGTACATCTATCATGGTCTTTAAAAAATATTCTTTCAATAATCCACGATCGTGAGGGTTCCCAAAAAGACATTCCTTAAAAATCCGAAAAATATTCTGAAAATAACACAGCCTTGTAGTGGTCTCTGAAAAAACATTGTGGCGGTCCCTAAAAAGTAATCTTTAAAAAAAGCACGCCTTGTGGAGATCCTAGACATCCATCCTTGTACAGGCCCTAAAAATAGTCTTCAAAATATCCATATCTTGCAGTGATTCGTAAAAAATATTTTTACAAATTATGGAGGTCGTGAAAAAATATTATTTAAGGGAACCCCCACCATTCTCGATTTAAATCAATACCAATGCTTGTTAAGGTTTGTAACTTTGCATATATATATTTGAAGATTTAAAAGAGAAGAAAAATAATTTACAAAAAAAAATTGTAATTGTTTTGTTGTTGTACATGTCTGGCTCTCGTATGAACTAGGATTATTGACTTCGCACTAAAATTAACAAAATTGCGGACCTTTGAAAAAATATTTTTCGAAAATCGCCGATTTTTGACCAAAAACCATGTTAACAAATAAGGAAGATATTCACCGATTGGCTTTATCCTAGTTCATACGATAGCTATACACTCACAGAGAAACGTGTAAAAATTTGGAATCGATTGGGTTATTAGTTTTTGACTTATCGTGCCCGCCATTCGCAAAAGAGAAAAACGCCTTTAAAGTTTGAGATGCCCTGGATATATGAAGAGAAGTCGTGAATATATGGAAAAATTGTATTTCATATATCCACGACTTAATGGACAAATCCACAGGCCTATTTGGGTCCTCGAAAAGGTATTCTTTACAAATTACACGCCTATTTAGGTCCTCGTTACAAATCCACCCCTTTTTAGTCCTCGAAAAAATATTATTTACAAATCCACGCCTATTTACGCCCTCAAAAAAATATTCGTTACCCACGTCTTATAGGACATCGAAAAACTATATTTAAGAAAATCCACGCCTTATAGGACCTCGAAAAACTATTTTTTAGAAAATCCACCCCTATTTAGGTCCTCGAAAAACTATATTTAAGAAAATCCACGCCTTATAGGACCTCGAAAAACTATTTTTTAGAAAATCCACCCCTATTTAGGTCCTCGAAAAAACCGTTTTTAAAAAATCCACGCCTAATAGGACCTCGAAAAACAATTCTTTAGAAAATCCAAGCCTTATAGGACCTCGAAAAACTATTTTTTAGAAATTCACGCCTTATAGGACCTCGAAAAAATATTCTTTAGAAAATCCACTCCTTATAGGACCTCGAAAAACTATTCTTTAGAAGATCCAAGGCTTTTGGGGCCTCGAAAAAAATATTCTTTAGAAAATCTACGCCTTATAGGACCTCGAAAAACTATTCTTCAGAAAATATTCTTTAGAAAATGTACGCATAATAGGACTTTGAAATACTATTCTTTAGAAAATCCACGCCTTATAGGATCTCGAAAAATATTCTTTAGAAAGTCCTTGCCTTATAGGACCTCGAAAAATATTCTTTAGAAAATCCACGCCTTATAGGACCTAGAAAAACTATTCTTAAGAAAATCCACGCGTTATAGGACCACGAAAAACTATTCTTTAGAAAATCTACGCCTTTTGGAACTTGAAAAAAATATCCTTTAAAAAATCCAACCCTTTTGGAACTTGAAAAAAATATCCTTTAAAAAATCCACGCCTTATTGGACCTCGAAAAAATTATCTTTAGAAAATCCACGCCTTATAGGACCTCGAAAAAATATTGATAATTTCGTGGATAGTTCCAAAAAAAATTAAAAACTTTTTGGCTCCACCCTATTATCGCATCGATTTTAGTTATTTTTCCACCTTCCGAAACTAAGTAAATATCAAATGGTTTACATTTACTTTATTATAACAGCAGACTTATTTGTAAACATACACACACTCACCCAGACACCCACACATACACATATTTGTGTTTACTGTTTACATTGTATAGCGGCAATTGGCGAATGCCCTGGGAATTTTTAGCCAAACAATAGGACAGCAAATTAACAACATTTCTATTGTAATGACATGTAATTGACATTTATGATGACACATCAGAACCGAGTCGCTCACTACAGGACGAATAATAAAAATTAAATTCTTATAGTGGGGAAAAATGAGAAAAATATGAAAATACAAAAGTTTTATTGGAAATAAAATTGGCAAATTGGATGGATTGGATTACCTTCATATTAGAACAGTTATGATCATATCATGTGTAGAGCCTATATATTACATACAGGGATGTTTCGGGACCTTTAGATACCGTCGTTGTAACCGCTATGTGTCTAAGTTCGGTGTCACATTTCTGTATATCAGATATCATTTCAGTTCTTCCAATCCTCTAAAAATATGCCCTAGTCTACTAAGGAATTTCATGTAGACCCTATTCCCACTAGTATCCTTATAATAATTGTTATAATTTCAAGTGCCCCTATTTTTATTCCAACAAATGCATTAACAATCATCGGTGTACTCAACAACAACAACAACAACATCATGGTCATCATCAATGTCATCATTCGAATCACCATTGCCATCATCATCATCGTCGTCGTTGTCTTCGTTATTGTTGTCGTTATGATTGTCATTCGCATATTTAACCAAATGGCGGTGGGTATTTTGATGGTTGCTGGTCGTCGTCGTCATGGTGGTGATGTTCGGTCCACATTTTGAATTAACAATCAAAGGCAAACCATAAACTGTTGTACTGTTGCATATAAATTGCATTCATTTGAATACGCCAAAGAATTGAAATCGCCAATGTTGGAGATTTCCCTCAAACCAAACCAACTTAGCACACAAACACACACACATACATCCGTAGATACACAGAAACTGGTCGTTATAGTTGTAGAATTTTTGTTACAATCAGTCAGTCAGTCATTCATCGTCACGGTCCTTATCTATTGCCATTCATAGGATGGTATAACCTTACAGAATAGTAGTAGTTGTAGTAGCTGCAACAATTTCCTTCTTGCTCTTCTGATGGATTTGATGTTGGGTTCAGTCAGTGGAAATATTGTTGGGACGTTGATGATGGTGATGGTGCTGCTACTGTTAGGGTTGTCTGGACATTGGGTCGTATGACTGTCGTTAATAGTAGGGCGAAAGTATACTCGGTGTTCGACTGTGATTTCTCTTTTGCAACCTTTGAAGAGGAAGGAATTAAAAGCAAAGTTGCCACATTTTACGAATGTCTGTGTGCTTTGAGTCTGAATTTCGAAAAATATTAAAATCATAGAATTTTTGGTAGGGATATTAGAGCCAATTCTGTCAATCCCCAAAATGCAGGATTCAAAAATAGCCTCCATAGAACTGTATATCTCAGTTCTATGGAGGCTATTCTTGACTGGAATATAATAATAATAATTTTTGGTAGGAAGATATATAAAAAACCACGACTGTTTTGGTCTTTGAGAAATGATTATTTAAAAAATCTATGATTGTTGTCCTTGCAAAAATCCACGCTTCTTGTGGACCTTAAAAAAAATGCTCATCTGTTGTGGTCCATAAAAATATATTTTCATTTTTATACCCTACACAACTATGTTGCCAGGGTATTATAGCTTTGTGCAGCCCCAGGAGTATGCCGATCGTCATATCTCGACTAACTGAGTCGATCTAGACATGTGTGTCCGTCCGTCCGTCCGCCAATCTGTCCATTATAAACACGATACAGACCACAGTTCAAGAAATTTTGCATGTAGGATGGGTTCTGCCCAATAAAGACCCCTATTGTTGTTGGTAAAGATCTGTAAATATCTAGGGGATGAAATGGACCAAAAACTTTACTTTTGTCTGATTTTCTGGTCGCTCCAGAGGCCCCAATTATGGCACAAACATTCCGAATTTTTACATGGTGAAGGGGAACTGGCCAAAGAATAAGCATGCTCGTTTTGATAAATATCGGTCAATATTTAGCGGGCGAAATGGACCCTGACTTTTGTGGGAAAAAATTACAAAATTTGTACTCTATAGCGTATATATTTACCCCAAAAGAATAAAGACCCGAGAAGTTGATAACATATCCAAGAGGAGTGATTGACCAATTAAATACCAATTATAGGGATGTTTGTTTGTTTTTTTTTTCGAGTCGATCTATAGGCCACAAGCTGAATATCCGAAAATCACAACAAAACCCACGGTGAAGAGATACTGGACAAGTAATTAGAAGGGCTGTACTGAATATTGGGAATATTCGAAAAATAAGCCAGTGTGAGGAAGAGGTTCTGTTGATCTCTAATCCGTGAAGAGGTTGCAAATATCAGCAAATATTTGCCAGTCTCGAAATAAACAGACGCAGAAATTTAGAGTTCAGTGGTTGTTGTGTAGGGTATCGTATGATCGGCCCCGTCCGACTATACTGCTCCACTCACTGGTTTAATTTTCACTATTATAATTTCCAAATCTATGTTAAATTCTTGAATTTTAGCATACCTAACTAGGCCATCGTGGCAGATGTTTTGAAGATGGCACAACAATTTTATTTATCTTTCAATTTGTATACCCTTCACCACACTGTGGTACAGGACGTTATGTCTTTGTGCATATGTTTGTAACAGGCAAAAGGAAATGAGATAGGCACATGGTTCCTTTTGAGAATATGCATAGAATCACTTTTTAATTCGATTTATGCAAGTCCGTCCGTCCATCTGCCTGTCCATGTTAAATTGTAAACAAAGTACAGGTCGCATTTATGATCCGAATCGGATGAAATTTGGCATAGGTCACTTATTTGCCCCAAGGACGAACCCCTTGGTTCGTCCTATGTCTATTTTCTTCCGATTTAATGTAAATGGTCCAACAAAGTCCCTATATATCTTTCGATTTCCACGAAATTTTGCACAGCGCAATGAATTAGGTCTAGAATGATGTGCGTTAAGTTTCATGAAAATCGGCTCAGATTTAGATATAGCTCCCATATATATTTTCGTCCTATTTAAGGTAAATGGTGTTCCGAAGTCCCTATATATCTTTCGATGTGCACGAAATTTGGCACAGCGCAATGAATTAGGTGTAGAATGATTTGTGTTAAGTTTCATGAAAATCGGTTCAGATTTAGATATAGCCCCATATATATTTTCGTCCGATTTAATGTAAATGGTCCACCAAAGTCCCTATATATCTTTCGATTTCCACGAAATTTGGCACAGCGCAATGAATTAGGTCTAGAATGATGTGCGTTAAGTTTCTTGAAAATCGGTTCAGATTTAGATATAGCTCCCATATATATTTTCGTCCGATTTAAGGAAAATGGTGTACCAAAGTCCCTATATATCTTTCGATTTGCACGAAATTTGGCACAGCGTAATGAAATAGGTGTAGAATGATTTGTGTTAAGTTTCAAGAAAATCGGTTCAGATTTAGATATAGCTCCTATATATATTTTCGTCCGATATAATGGAAATGGTGCACCAAAGTCCCTATATATCTTTCGATTTGCACGAAATTTGGCATAGGGTACTGCATTAGGTCCAGAATGATGTGTGCTAAGTTTCATGAAAATTGGTTCAGATTTAGATATAGCTCCTATATATACTTTCGCCCAATTTTAAGTAAATGATGCACTAAAGACCCATATCTAGGCCGATGGCATGTTTCCTTGAAATCGGTTCAGTTTTAGATATAGCTTCCATATTTAACTTCGACCTATTCATGTTGATTGTGCACCAAATAATCAATGGATTGATATTACATTTTAAACCGTGATCGGGTGTAAAGTTTGCTTGAAATCTGTTTACAAAATTTAGAATAGGTGGCAGAATGACATGTGTTGTATTTAAGTTCGTTCAAATGCATGTCAATGTTCCTTCGAAAAAGCGACGTCTGTTAGGATACATATGTAGAATATACCCAAAGTGGTGAAGGGTATCATAAAGTCGGCCCAGTCCGACTTTACTACTTTCCTTACTGGTTTGTATTCTTCTTCAATGAATGAGCAGGGTGATATTTAAATGATGAGGGAATGAATGATAAATTGGGAATAATATTTAAATCTTCTTTTCAAGCACATTTGTAAATCCCCCAGAAAAGAATTTGCCGTTTTTTAGGGATTATACAAATTGCATTGTGCATAATTTGTTTAAGTTGTTTAATAATTGCATCGATTTTTTGACATTATTCCCATATATAGTGAGCAGTCTCCCATTACACGCAGGAGGCCTTGGGGTCCATTCATCATAAATATAAACCTTAGGTTCCAAAGGCCTTTAAACCTTTGCGAAATTTCAATGTGTTTAAGTTTTGAAAAAAATATTCTTTGTTCGTCACTATTTCAGAATTCGGCAAAGACCCAGACAGATATCGAAGAGCTCCAAATTTCTCTCCCCTCTTTTTTAAATACAAAATTTGTAGAGTTTATCCTCTAAATTTTCTCATTTTTTATATATACCTCCAATTATTTATTACTATCCTCACCCTTCAAAAATAACCACATCGACAACACACCCCTTTCCCCTTCACAACTGATGTAAGCCATTAAAAGGTTAATTTTTGTTTAAAGTTTCTCTTTTTAGCTTCTTAGAGTTTGGTTTTTGGTTGCTGTTCTTCTTAATGGCTTTGCTGGTTATTGTCCACAACCACAAAGCATTTAAGCTTGATGGGGCACTCTTGTAATAAACAACAACAACAAAAATACATGGAAAATAAAATACAAAAAAAAAAACACTCTTGAAAAAAAAATACAAACAATTTGTTAAAATTTTTTTAAAATAAAAAAACAAAACCTAATGACGCCACCACAGCATCCACCCAGACTTCCCCATCTCCAAAAATGTTATTTCGATTTTTAGCGGAATTTTGCTAGTCTTCTGTATATTTTTTCTATTTTTGTCTTTGGGTTTTTTGAGAGTTTGATTCCTCTTGTTTTATTTGCTTCTTCATTTCGACTCAATTGCTGTTGTTGTTGTTATTCGTTTTAAAAACAGCACTTATCCCAAGAAAGTAAATCTTCTGCGGATAGCAAAACCAGAAAACAATTACATCCATCTTTAGTCGAAATAATTGTTGCAATTTTATTGTATTGCTGCTTGCCTCCTGACTCCTTTGGGAGTTGGAGTTTTGTTTTACTCTTCTTCTTCTTCTCGTGTTTGAGATGAATGTGCACTGTTTAAAAGTTTAGTTGTTGTGTAGGAATGTTAAAGGAGTTGAGTGGAGAGTCATTTAATTTCATCACAACAAGTGGAGTTTTAACAAGTAAAAATTTTGTTATGTTCGACAAGGCCAACATTTTTATACCCTACGCTGTACCAAAACATTGAATTATGTTGAGAATTTTTCAAAGGAAACGCCACTGAGAACCCAAAATATCAAATTTGAGCCGATTAGGTTAAAAAACATTTCCAAGTGCAAGCAGAGAGCGCCATCCAGAGGAAAATTGTAACTCTAAATAAGTAAAGACATCAACCTCTGCAAATTGTCAAGCAGTATTGTTTCTAGGCAACCATAGATGGAGATTGAATTATTTTTATCAAAAAACTATTGTAGGCTATCTACAGAAAGCCGCCTTTGTGTATAAAATATATTTGAAATATTCTACCATGCTAAAATCTGCTAATTTTGTATAACAGCATCAAATATGTATAACAAGGGACAGTGCCACCAAGAGGAAAATATCAAAACTAAACAAGCAAGTACACCAACTACGGCACCAATTTCAAGAAGGTGTTATTTCTAGGCAAATATAGATGGCAGATGGGATTCGATTGATCGAAAATGTGTGATAGCCTATCACAGAAAGTCTTCTAAATATAGAAAATCTATAGTGAATTTCCAACCACCCTATAATCATTAAGATTACATGGTAATATATCGATCGAATTGATATATCTGCAATACTTCCTACTAACCAATTTCGACATCAGCACAAAAGGATAAGCCAAAATAGGAATGGTACGAAAAGCGCCAACAAGAGGAATATAGCAGCACCAAATAAGCAAGGACATCAATCACGGCAAAAATTTGAGGAAACATTGTTTTAAGCCAACGATAGATGGCAGCTGGTTATCAAATAATCGAAAAGCCACGTTAGTATATCTACAGAAATTTATTTATATGTAAAAATCTGTAAGGAATTTTTTACCATGCTAGAATCTTCAAGATTCGTGTGAGTCAATGTTGACGCCTTGGCGCTTACAAGGAAACATTGATATATAGCGAATAAACTTTGAAATATAGATCGAAGCCACCTGTCTTTCTACTGTCCGATCACTGCATCAATATCAACACTGCACAAAACTGCACAAAATTCAGGAGGATTTGTTTCTTGGCAACCATAGATGGCAGATTGATCGAAAATCAAAATCTACAGAAAGTCTTCAATACGTAGAAAATTTTCTACCAATCTAAAATCTTTAAGCTTTGTGGGGGCCAATATTGACTCATAGGTGCTTTCATGGAGACATTGTTGTCGAGTGAATGAACAGACCTCGAACTATGAAATATGGGTCGAAGCCACCTGACAAAATACAAGGAAACATTGTTTCTAGTCAACCATAGAGGGCAATTTTTATTTGATTTGCCGAAAGTCTTCAGTATTAACTCGCAGGCGCATAAATTGGAACTCTGGAATATGTATCGAAATCACCTGCAATTTTAAATAGCTAACACATTGTAGGAATGACAGGAGATAGTGCCACCAAGAGGAAAATTACAACATGAAGGATACATTGTTTTGTTAGGCAACACTAGATGTCAGCCGCATTATCTGGGACACATTTTATTAAAGAATCTAACACAAGGACTAATTGAGTGGGGAGTGCTACAAACAGGTTCCAATGCCAGCAGAGAAGAAAATATAATTTCAAAGTGATTTTAAAATATTTGTAAAAAGACAATTACATCTTCCTGCAGATGAAGTGCTTACGAAGTCCTCTAGCATTCTAATAACTAACTTCGGCATAAGCATCAACAGAAAGTCAGAAGGTCAGCGTATTCCAGAGGAAAATGAGAAAATGTAATAAGCAAGGACCACAACCTCTGCACAAAATGCAATTAGGCATTGTTTCTAGGCAACGATAGATGGCAGTGACATCACCTAGAATAGGCTACAGCAGACCAATCTTCTAATAAGATGGATTATAAAACTATGATTAACAAAACTAATGAAAACAGGTGGAAGCTACCCTATGCCCCCAAGAGGAGTAAGAGGAAGAATTAAGTAAGTTCCGGCCAAAGTTGACACCTATAGTTCTTTGATAATAATCGGCTAATATTCAGAGAGTAGTATGAACCAAAACCATTACTTTTGTGAATTTTTCTGATCAATGGGCAAGGAATATATAAGGAGTATTGCTTAATAAAGATTGATCAATATTTAGAGGGTCAAATGGACCAAGACTTTTGGGTGAAAAACTTCAGGGCCTTGTAAGTCGACAGTATATTTAAGAGGAGTTGTTGACCTATAAATTGATGTATGTTCTCACATGTGAGAGTTGTAGATGATGTGAGAAAGTTGAGAGTTCTTGACCTATAGATTGATGTATGAACTCGGATGTGAGAGTTATATAAAAATATTTGCAGGGGCCTACGTATTGTCATAATGTTTAGTATTACCACTGGAGGGCGCAAATGTCTCGATGATCGCTATGCAATATTACATGAAGTTCCGGTTATGGTCAAGGACGACAATTATAGTTTTCGCTGGTGATTAGAATGAATTGGACAGAAATCTTGATCCTTGTCTAGTCACTCTATAGGTCCCAATTAATTAATTAGGCCGAACATCAAAATTTTAGACAGGAAAGGGAATATGATATTCTAATTAGTATGGATATTTTTTATAATCAATATCAAATGCACCAGAATTTTTATGTGAAATATTAAAAAATACGAATTTTTTGGCGAATATATTCTAGAAAGAAATCGATGTTTTGGGTATAGAATGTACCAAAACTTTTTTGTTGGTTTTTTAGTACTCTAGAAGTCCTTATTATAAGCCGAATTTGCAAATTGTATATGTAGAAGTGGATCTGAGCAATTTATTTGCAATGATATTTAACGAGTCAAAAGAACCCAGATTTTGTGTGTAAATTGGCAAAATTCTGATTCGGAAAAGTTACCCGTATAAGAAAGAGGAACTATGAACCTTCAATCTCATATAAAGAAGAAGAGGTCGGAAAAGGATGAAGTACTAAGATATGTTTATGAGTCGATGTATGTTAGTATTGTATAGTATAACCACTATCACAGTAGAGGGTTCAAATATATATTGCCCAGGCTCGGAATATAGATCCGCAGAAAATTAAAGTCCCATGGTAGTTGCGTAGAGTATGATATGGTCTGTTCTGTCCGACTACCATCTTTTCAATTTTTTTTCTTATTATTTTATATGTTTATATTTGTTGTATATTAACAAGACCAAAACCAATACAAATACAAACGGGAGGACAGAGAGAAGTATTGGCAGTTGATGAGAAGTACCACTTGATGCCTAAACAACTCAGAATAAAAAAAGAGAAATTCCCATAAAGTTTTATTTCGATACAGTGAATCATGCAATGGTTTACTGACGGCTTTCTATGGTTCAGGCTCTCTAACTGCTCTGTGGGAGGCTAAATAATTGTGGATATTGCCACTGACTATGAGGATGATGATGACGATTGGAGTGTTGTAGCTTTTTGTATTGCCGTTGTTGTTGTGGTCATTGTGGCATTGAAGAATATTTATCCTCCTATATAAATATAAATATATATGTATGTATTACTCTATATCATTTATAATACATGAAAGTTGTATGCGTTTAAGAGGAGTGTGTGTGTTTTTTACATCCTCTTTGTTATTTTATTATCCTCACTTATAATTGTGTGTGCGAGTGTGTGCGTATGCGAGTTTGAGTAAATAAAAAAGTTTCAATTGTTTGCTATCGATTTGCCGTGGTCGTCGTTGTTGTTGCTGTTACTTTTTTGCTATAATTTTATTGAATGTATTTTTCAAGTTCCACTTGTGCGTTTTTCTATTTGTTGTTGTATGTGTGTGTGTGTTTCAAGTCTTAACTTAAAGTGGCAATCAATGTTGGTGTTAAGTTTGAAATAAAAAAAAATGGTATAAATGAGAATGTTATTTTTTTAATTCGAAGTTTTGATTAAAAAAATATCAAGAATAACTATTTAAATTATTTAAATGACTATTCAAGTGTTTTTCATATTTAGAAGAGAAAAAAAATAGTCAACCACTTGTAAAGACAATTTTTTTGTTAGAGGATCAATATTTAAATATTATATGTGCTCTTATGAAAATGTAGTTCTCAGGCCCTAAATGTTCTGACTTACTGATATGATGAATCATGGCTACCCAGAAAACATGGCTGAAGATGGAATTTTTGAAATTTCCCCACGAGAGCTAATGTTTATGTGAGCAAGATGGACAAGTCAGGATTTTGGTAATAATAAAATATTTGTATAAAAAAAAAATAAAAATGTAAAACCAGGTTCAGCCAAATTTTATTAAAAAATATTATGGCCATAGAAACCAATAATTGTTATAAATAAAATATTTTTTGTGGTTTTTGCAATGTCCACAGTGGGTCAGATATGAGGGTTTGTGCTAAGAAGGGCATATCCTCATTGAGTATTGGAAAAAATCTAACAAGTTGTGTGAATGATAATTTTTATACATGACCTAATTCAGTCCATTTTCACTCGCTGATCATATTTCCTTCTGATCATATGATCTCTGGTCTGATTGATTTTTATCTCTTCAATTATTGTCAAAACCATACATATCCTCTCATATAGGCAATTAAAATTATACATCCCAAATAAATAAAACTTTTGAAGGACCTCCTAGTTTACCTGGACACCATTTTGCTCTTTCTAAAATTTCTAGAGCCAATTCCTCTGTATGCCAAGTAGATTATTGGACTGCTTTACTTTTTTGGAAATTCAATTGTTGTAGTTTTTTTTTGGCTTTTCGAAACATTTATTAGTCTAGCATTTTGGCAGATTTAATGCTATTCTCAGTTTAGGGATTTTTAATTTAATATGTATGTGTGTGTTCTTTTTTAATTAAAATCCTATAGGAGACGAGAAAAAAATATTATATTGTTAAATGGCATTAATGTCTGGGTTGTAAGTTGCTTAGCGTAATTTACTCGCACACACACACACGCATAATAAATTTTATGTCCTTTTGGCACCACACCGACATTAACACTAATACTAATGCAGCATACTCAGACAAATTATATGACATTTCTAATACAATCACAATCACACACAATGTTTAGAAGTTGGAATAGTGTTGCCATTTTAATTTTTGAAAAATCGGGTGGAATTTAGGAAAAATCATGCTAAACACGAGAAAAATAAAAAATCAGGTTCCAAAAGGAATCTATTTTTTCATATAATTTATTACACCCACCTGGAAGCGGGATTTCCCTATAGGAGGGATTACGCATGAAACAGAAGGAATTTCGTCATAGCAAAAAATTACGACTCAAATGAAGACCATTTTTCTTTAGAAAATATATTTTTAAACCAGTGAGCGGAGCAGTATATTCGGACGGGGCCGATAATAAAATATCAGATTCGAAAATTAATCTATTTTTCATATAATTTATTACACCCACCTGGAAGCTGGATTTCGCTACAAGAGGGATTACGCATGAAACAGAAGGAACTTCGTTATAGCAAAAAATTACGACTCAAATGAAGACCATTTTTCTTTAGGAAATATATTTTTAAACCAGTGAGCGGGGCAGTATAGTCGGACGGGGCCAAAAATAGAAAATCAGGTCCCAAAATTAATCTATTTTTTCATATAATTTATTACACCCACCTGGAAGCGAGATTTCCCTATAGGAGGGATTACACATCAAACAGAAGGAACTTCGTCATAGCAAAAAATTACGACTCAAATAAAGACCATTTTTCTTTAGAAAATATATTTTTAAAACAAGTGAGCGGAGCAGTATATTCGGACGGGGCCGATAATAAAATATCAGATTCCAAAATTAATCTATTTTTTCATATAATTTATTACACCCACCTGGAAGGGGGATTTCCCTACAGGAGGGATTACGCATGAAAAAGAAGGAACTTCGTCATAGCAAAAAATTACGACTCAAATGAAGACCATTTTTCTTTAGAAAATATATTTTTAAACCAGTGAGCGGAGCAGTATATTGGGACGGGGCCGACCATATTATAACCTACACAACTTCCACAGAACTCTAACTTTCTGCGGATGTTTATACAGAGCCTGGGCAATATTTCTTGATAATTGCTCCATCTAGCCCGATTAGAGGTCAACAGCACCTCTTCCTTACACTGACTTATTTTCCGAATATTACCTATATACAGTACATCCCTTCTAATTAATTGCCCATATTCCCTTCACCGTGGCTTGTGTGTTCGGCCTATTATTGGCATCGACTCGAAAAAACATAAAAAAAAATAAGTATTCGGTCCACTTCATCCCATAATTAAAATCTGATCATCACAGGATGTTATAGGCGTTGTCCTTGACCATTACTGGAACCTCATGGAAAATTTATAAGCGATGAGTTCTATATTGTCGCCCTTTAGTGTGGTAATGTGTTACTAAATAACATATGAATACGTAAGCACCTGTAAATATTTATGTGTAGCTCCCACATCCGAGTACATACGACAATATAATTGGTATCAATTTAAAGGTCAACCAATTCTTTTAGATATACTATCAATATAAGCCATAGAATTCAATTTTTTTTCACACAAAATTCAGCGTCCATTTGATCCCCTAAATTCTGACCAATATTTGTCAAAACAGGCATGCTTACTTTTTGGCCTGATCGCCTTCTCCGTGTAAAATTTCGCGATGTTCCGGCCATAATTGCGGCCTCTGGAGCTATAAGAAAAACCGACAAAAATTAAGTATTTGTTCCATTTCATCCCCTAAATATTAACCGATATTTAGCAAAAGCAATAGGGGTCTTCATTGGACATTGAAAAATTATTATTATTATTTTTTAATTCACTCCTTTTAAAGTGTCCTTACATTCATCCTTTTAAAAAGACCCTGAACTATTTTTATAATAAAAACTGTGGCAACTCTGTTCCATATACCTTTCAACATTTTAGAGGCATTTAGACTTTGAAAAATATCACCAACACCACCGCCACCACCATCATCGTAATCAGCATTATTAGTCGGTGTGTCAAATTAAAGTGCATGTATGTATGCCTATATATATATATATGTGTGTGTGTGTGCCTGTGTCTCAATGTAATTTAATGATATTTAGGTTCAATAAAATTTAATTATTTGTAAACGTTCCGCTCGCTTTTAACACACCATCTGTACCATATCTCCCTGTATGTGTGCGTTGGTGTGATACACTTGATTACTATTTCACCATAACTCTTGGTGGAACCGCCAATCTCCCTATGTGAGAGCAACAAAAAACAAACGCAGACCTCTGTTGGCAAAATTATAACCATGATGGCCTATGAGTGTGTAAATGTGTGTGTGTTCGTTTGTATTTAGAGTGTTTGATTATAACCGTATTAACCGTAATTTACCACCAGCATAGCAGCATCCGAGTGAATTGTCGTTATAGATCGCTGCACAAATAACCCCAGTGAAAGTTAACGACAACGATGACATTGTGATAGTAGTGCAATAGGCAGGCATCTTTGTCTCTAAATGCAGGGATGGAAGTGTATTGGTGTGTGTGTCTGTGTGTGCACGTCCATGAGTCCTTGTGCAATTTCAACAAAAATTACGAACTGCAATGTAATGAACTGTCTCTTTTGTTTGTGGTGGGGTGTACGGCCTTCCTGCCTGACTATTAACATTAATTTACAACGATGACGACAGCGGCAATATAATCTTGCTCCCTATAACGTTAGCTCCCTCCTCCTCCCTTCTCTCTTCCTCATTGTCTGTGTTGTTGGGGCCACTTTGTAGATCAAGATCGGATTAAGAGGCTGTAACAAGAAACTATATTAGAAATACAACAAAAACAATAAACAGAAAAGAAAATCAAATGCAATTAGCAGCCAAGAAACTCAACTCAATTAGTCTACGATGAACACCGAAAACGAGATGAAAATGAGAAGTAGAGCAAAGGCGAAACACAAAAATCGCCACCATAAAAATTGAGGTTAATAACCAGGTGCGTCATCATATTATCACCGAGAATATTTTATCGTTTGTCTACATGACACAAAAAAAACTGAGAGAGAATCTATAATTAATCCAATTGCAAGGAACCAATGAATGATGGACATTGGCAAGAGGGGGAAATAAAGTTAAGTAGTTCATCTATTGAAGCTAGAATTTGTAATGTTGATTTAACAAAACGTAAGTCAGATAATCAATAGAAAAGAAAAGGGGAAAGTTTTGGAAATTGGAATTTTGTAATTAATAAAAACGATAATTATTATTTCTACGATAATTATTATTCTCACCTTGTTTGGGTTATTGAAAAAACATTATTTTAAAAATTCTCACTCTGTATGGGTTTTTTAAAAATTCTCACCTTGTTTGGGTTCTTGAAAAAACTTTCTTTCAAAAATCCTTACCTTGTTTGGGTTCTTGAAACAATATTATTTAAAACCAGTGAGCGGAGCAGTATAGTCGGACGGGGCCAACCATACGATACCCTAAACAACTACCACGGAACTCTAACTATCTGCAGCTTTTTATTCGCACCCTGGACAATATTTCGTGATAGTTGCACCCTCTTTCCGGATTAGAGATCAAGAGCATCTCTTCCATACATATGACATATTTTCCGAATATTACTAATATTCCGTACAGTCCTTCTAATTACTTGTCTATATTCGTTTCAACGTGGGTTGTGTTGCGATATTGTCATTTTTCACACAAAGTTCAGGGTCCATTTGAACCGCTTAATATTGACCGATCTTTATGAAAACAAGCATGGTTATTCCTTGGCTCGATCCCCTTTTCCATGTAAAAATTCGCGAAGTTTTGGCCATAATTGCGGCCTTTGGAGCAATAGGGGTCTTTATTGGCCAGAACCGGACCTACATGCAAAATTTCGTGAAGATTGGTTCATAACTGTGATCTGTATTGTGTTTAAAAATTATAATGTACAGACGGACGGTCGGACGGACACGCATGTCTAGATCGACGCAGCTAGTCGAGGTAAGACGATCGGTATACTCAATGGTGGGTCTAGGACCAATATTTCGGCGTTACAAACTCTTGGGGCTGCACAGAGCTATAATACCCTGACAATATAGTTGTGTAGGGTATAAAAATATTCTTTAATAAATCCACGCCTTATATAGTCCTTGAAAAAATATTCTTTAATAAATCCACGCCTTATATAGTCCTTGAAAAAATATTCTTTAATAAATCCACGCCTTATATAGTCCTTGAAAAAATATTCTTTAATAAATCCACGCCTTATATAGTCCTTGAAAAAATATTCTTTAATAAATCCACGCCTTATATAGTCCTTGAAAAATATTCTTTAAAAAATCCACGCCTTGTATGGCCCTTGAAAAAATATTCTTTAATAAATCCACGCCTTGTATGGCCCTTGAAAAAATATTCTTTTAAAAAATCCACGCCTTGGATAGGCCTTAAAAAAATATTCTTTAATAAATCCACGCCTGATCTGGTCCTTGAAAAAATATTCTTTAATAAATCCACGCCTTATATAGTCCTTGAAAAAATATTCTTTAATAAATCTACGCCTTATATAGTCCTTGAAAAAATATTCTTTAATAAATCCACGCCTTATATAGGCCTTGAAAAAATATTCTTTAATAAATCCACGCCTTATATAGGCCTTGAAAAAATATTCTTTAATAAATCCACGCCTTATATAGGCCTTGAAAAAATATTCTTTAATAAATCTACGCCTTGAATTTAAAAATATTTTTTAATAAATCCACGCCTCAGTTGGCCCTTGAAAAATATTGTTTAATAAATCCACGCCTTATATAATCCTTGAAAAAATATTCTTTAATAAATCCACGCCTTATATAGTCCTTGAAAAAATATTCATTAATAAATCTACGTATCTTCTAGGCCCTGAAAAAATATTCTTTAATAAATCTACGTCTCCTCTAGGCCTTAAAAAAATATTCTTTAATAAATCCACGCCTTATATAATCCTTGAAAAAAATATTCTTTAATAAATCCACGCCTTATATAGTCCTTGAAAAAATATTCTTTAATAAATCCACGCCTTATATAGTCCTTGAAAAAATATTCTTTAATAAATCCACGCCTTTTATAGTCCTTGAACAAATATTCTTTAATAAATCCACGCCTTACATATTGTCCTTGAAAAAATATTGCTTAATAAATCTACGCCTTATATAGTCCTTAAAAAAATATTCTTTAATAAATCCACGCCTGATCTGGTCCTTGAAAAAATATTCTTTAATAAATCCACGCCTTACATATTGTCCTTGAAAAAATATTGCTTAATAAATCTACGCCTTATATAGTCCTTGAAAAAATATTCTTTAAAAAATCCACGCCTTATATAGTCCTTGAAAAAATATTCTTTAAAAAATCCACGCCTTAGATAGGCCTTGAAAAAATATTCTTTAAAAAATCCACGCCTTAGATAGGCCTTGAAAAAATATTCTTTAAAAAATCCACGCCTTATTTAGGTCCTTAAAAATTCTTTAAAAATATATATAGTCCTTTAAAAATATATTAAAAATATAAACCATGTCTTCAAAAAAATATTCTAAAAATTACTAATTATTTCATAAAATCCATTTTGAAAATGCTCTCAACCAGAATTCCTTTGATATCCATCCTTGTTTGCTTCCATTGGCAAATTTCATGATGTTAACATTCTTCTTTGGCAAAAATTATATTAAATATTAAATGCATGATTGAATGTGAATGTTAACAAATGTATGTAATATATTATTAAAATTTCTAGTAATTTTTATTAATCATCGAAGTGTAAATATATGCCATAAAGTAATTCGAAACCGGCAGCATTTGCGATAAAGCACAAAGACAATAGAATCAAGAATGTTCGCTCCATCTTTCATCTTGGTTAACCACAAAAGAATGGAATCATCTTTTGGGGCCACATTAGCAATATGTGTATATTTTGTTAAGTTATTTCTATAAATAATTAAACATAGAATACATTCTCATGGCTCATAACCTCAATTTGAGCCTTTGATGAAACAGCCGGAAGTTAATGGCACACAACAACAATTTTTAGTTATTGAAAATATTCATTCAAGCGGAAACTAAGTTTTTAATATAGAAATTGTTGGAAGTGTTTCGTTTTTTAACGGAAAGGTGTGTCTAGATAAACTGCATTTAAATTTTGAAAATGATAGATAACAAATTTTGTACAAACAAAAAACCGGCTACATCCGGAAACGGAAGGGCAACAGCAAAACAATGGAGTTGAGAAGAGCTCAGTGAAAAATAGAATAACAAATTTATATCTTTTTTAAAATTCAATAAAGATTTTTGTTTGCGCTTTGTTACTTGAAACGAAAATTTCTAAAAACATCGACGATTTAAGAATTTTTTAATATTTTTGCTAAAATTGGCCATTAAAAAAATTAGAACATTTACGCCACAGTTGGTGTTTTAAATATATAAATAATATTTTTTTACAAAAATATCATATAGTAATTTTTTTATTTGAGTGTATATTTTTTGGATGCATTCATCAATTAGAGAACATTATTTCACTTTACACATTCATATATGTATGTGTGTTGTTATGTATATTAACACATATTTCTCAACAATGTATCTGTTGGGTATTCAAAACATTTGCTTATTCTTTTTATATTGCCATCTATCAAAATTTTCATACTGAAATATCCAAACAAACAACCCAGGTCAGTTGAACAGAATAAGCTGTCATCATGCGAAGAACCTAACCTACAAACCTCCAGGAAAGAGTAAAAGATAGAAAGAGACATATCCAGATATTTAAAAATTTATGAATTGCAAAGTAAAAACCCTCGTTTTTGCAATTATTTTCCATTGTTGTCAGTCCATCCTGGATATGGGGCGTGGCGAGGTAAGCCCTCTATTTCAACGACCGAATATCATTCCTCAAAGGGAATGAGACCATAATCAAGAAATTAAGATATTTCTTGATTATGGTCTCATGTCAATGTAGTATTGAAATTTCATTGATTAATAGTACCCCTTCATACACTTCAACAACCACGCCCCTGATCGCTTATGCCAGCTGCCTATTTCCATTTGCTTTTGTTGGAGAAAAACAGATTTTTTCTCAATATGGCAAAATTGAATGCTTTCGAACTAAATATCGAATATTTGTTGGCTATTTAGGCTATTGATTGTTAAGAATTCTTCTTCTTATTGGAAGTCATCAATTGGACAATGTGACAGACACAACAAGTGCCATTGTCGAGGCACAAAAGGAATGAATAATAAAAAAGCAAAGGAATCAAATCAGTCGTAATTATTCAAAAATTTGTCATTTCAAAAAATAAAAAAGAGATTTATGTAGAGCTCTTTGAGTACGAAGGAAAAGGATTTTGGAAGAAAAGTAATAATATAAATATAATGCTTTTTTGAGGGTTATCAGAACCATAGAGAAAAAATGTTTTCAGAGACTCTACACGGTGTGGATTTAAAAACATATATTTTCAAGGACTCTACAGCGTGTGGATTTACAAATAACACTTTCAAGACCTATATAAATCGTGGATTTTTTACAGAATATTTTGTTCAAGGATCGAAGATTTTTGAATAATACTTTTTCAAGGCCCATCCAAGGCGTGGATTTTTTAAATAATATCTTCTTTTAAGACCTATACAAGGCGTGGATTTTTTTAAGAATATTTTTTCAAGGCATATCCAAGGCGTGGATTATTTAAGGAATATTTTTTTCAAGGCCAATCCCAGGCGTGGATTATTTAAAGAATATTTTTCAAGGCCTATCCAAGCCGTGGATTATTTAAAAAATATTGTTTTTCAAGGTCTAACCAAGGCGTGGATTATTTAAAGAATGTTTTTTTAAAGATCGTTCCAAGGCATGGATTATTTAAAGAATGTTTTTTTAAAGATCCTTCCAAGGCATGGATTATTTAAAGAATGTTTTTTAAGGCTTATCAGAGGCATAGGTTCTTTATAGAATATTTTCCAGAGGCATGGATTTGTATACCCTACACAACTATGTTGTCAGGGTATTATAGCTTTGTTCAGCCCCAAAAGTTTGTAACGCCGAGAAATATTGGTCCTAGACCCACCTATAAGTATATCTCGACTAGCTGAGTCGATCTAGACATGTGTGTCCGTCTGTCCATTATAATTTGTAAACATGATACAGGCCACAGTTATGGACCAGTTATGGGCTCTGGCCAATGAAGAGCCCTATTGTTTTTGGTAAAGATCGGTTAATATTTAGGGGATGAAATGGACCAAATACATAATTTTTGTCGGTTTTCTGGTCGCTCTAGAGGCTGCAATTATGGCCCAAATATCTCGACATTTTACATGGAGAAGGGGATTGGTCCAAAGCATAAGCGATAAGGATTGGTCAATATTTAGCGCGCCAAATGGACCCTGACTTCTGTGGGAAAAAATTACAAAATTTGTACTCTATAACATATATATTTACCCCTAAAGAACCCGAGAAGTTGATAACATATCCAAGAGGAGTGATAGACCTTTAATTTAATACCAATTATAGGGATGAAGTGGACCGAAAACTTATTTTTCTTTTTTTTTCGAGTCGATCTATAGGCCACAAACCGAACATCCGAAAATCACAACCACACCCACGGTGAAGAGAAACTGGATATAATTTTCGGGCTTTATGTCAATATTAATTTTGGAAAATAAGTCAGTGTGAGAAAGAGGTTCTGTTGATCTCTAATCCGTGAAAAGGGTGCAAATAACAACAAAAATTTCCTAGGCTCGAAATAAACAGCCGTGGTAGTTGTCAGGGTATCGTATGGTCGGCCCCGTCCGACTGTACTGCTCCGCTCACTGGTTTAAAGAATATTTTTCAAGGCTTATCCAAGGCGTGGATTATTTAAAGAATATTTTTTTTTCAATGCCTATCCATGGCGTGGATTATTTAAAGAATAATTTTTTCAAGGCCTATCCAAGGTGTGGATTATTTAAAGAATATTTTCCAGAGGCATGGATTTTTTTATAGAATATTTTTAATAGGAATGGATTTTTAAATAATGGATTTTTTTCAAGAATAATTTTTCATAGCCTGTTTAAGGCGTGGATAATTAACAGAATATTTTTTTCAAGGTAAATGGCGTGGATTTTAAACCGTTTTTTATAAGAAGAAATTAAGACCTAATGAAGTCGTGGATTTTTCAAAGAATAACTTAAGACAAGGATTTTTAAGGATGTTTTCAAGGGCTATCTATCTTTACAAGGCTTATCACAGGACTGGATTTTTTAAAGTATATTTTTCAAGGCTTATCAGACGCATGGCTCTTTTCGAGAACATTTTTTCAGAGGGTATCTATGGCGTGGATTTTATAAAGATAATTTTTCAGAGACATAGATTTTTAAAAAATCATTTTTTCAAGGCTTATCATTTGTTTTTGCAAGAATATTTTTTTCATCGTCTGTCTAAAGCATGGATATTTTCCAGAATTGTTTTCAAGGTCCTTATCAAATCGTGAGGACATTATCTTTTTGTGTACGGAATACATATTGAAAGATTATTATACCTATAGAACTGATGGGTTGTTACAGCCTTTTTTTAGATGTTTGTATAGTAAAACTATTTTATTTCCTTAAAAGATTTTAAAAAAATTTATTTTAAAATTAAATTTCTAAAATTAAAAATCAAAATGTTTTAAACATATTTGAATTGCTAGCAGTAATTTATTAATATCAATATTTTTTCTACAATAAATGACATTGTCGCCCTTGAGAATCATTACTTCTTTCCCCTTTTCCCCAAAGTCATTGTGTGATTACTCGATGTGTAATGATTCTTGTGCGTGGTAAATTCAATATATTCCTCCTCCAGTTTTTGACGAGTCTCTTCCAACTTCCGCTTCTCTTCGGCATGTTCCTTTTTCAACTTATCAAAGCGGGCATGCAATTCTCGTTCATTTTCCTTCAATTCCGCCTCTTTAGCTTTCACCCGCTGAACAAACATTTGGCGGACTTCTTCCTCTTTGGCTTGCAGTTCGTTGAGATGTGTCGACCTTTTCACTTCGAAAATTTCTTGGAATGACACTGGCTTATTGTCATTATCCAAATCGCAAAATCCCATTTCGAGGAGTCGCGTCTGACGAAACAGGGCGTAGTGTTTGTTGTGCGTCTGCTCACGCATATCTTCCATATTGGTGCGTATTAACATTTCTCTTAGCTTGACAAAATCGCAATGGACCTCATTTTCCACTTGCACTGTACCCCAGGGATATTGGCGGGCACGAACTTGTTTGTTACCAATTTTCACAAATTCCCGACTACCCACCACGGCGAAGGGTATGTGGTCATTCATGGTGGAATTTGTATCAGCCACTGTTTCATCATCGGTGGGGAAACGATAAATGTTGACACCATTTTTACTGAGCTCTTCCAGAATTTTCGATTTAAATCTATTCAATTCGGCTTTTGACACGGTGTCAGCTTTGGCAATAATCGGAATGATATTCACCTTAC
The DNA here is from genome assembly GCF_032173495.1 of Musca vetustissima. Taxonomy (NCBI): domain Eukaryota; kingdom Metazoa; phylum Arthropoda; class Insecta; order Diptera; family Muscidae; genus Musca; species Musca vetustissima. Next base: position 181,452 of record NW_026882742.1, on the reverse strand, counting down.
TATCCAATTGTTTCATACACAACAAATCCAACGACTTCAGGCCATGACCAGTGGGACAAAGGAAGTAGAGGCAGGCATGTATACGACTATCATGAAAATCGACCAATGACCTATTGATTTTCAATTCTTCTTGAAGGTACGATTCAAACTGTACATCGATGTAGTCCACAATGGCCTTAAAAGAATTCTCCTTATTGATTTGATCACCAAATCCCACCGTGTCACATATGGTCAGCTTCAATTGGACATTACTTTCTTGCAGTTCATAGGTGTTGGCCTTCAGTTTTACATTGGGTAGGGTGTGAGGACTGGCCACAGATTCGAAGCTAGTATTGAACAGAGAATCCATTAGTGTTGACTTACCCAAACCCGTCTCTCCGATGCACATTACATTGAACGCAAAGCCATGTTGTACACTTTTGTTGACCAACTGATCGGGTAGGGTATCGAAGCCAACATGACCGGTTTGCTTCAGCACACGGGTCACCAATTCCTTCCTGGGTGGTACGGATACTTCAATTGTCATCTTTTCGGGATTTAATATTTTCTTCAGAGAGATGACGATCTTTTAGTTGCAAGTGTAATGTTACGAATGATGTTTGCTGTCGAAGTTCTGCCACTATTTATTTGCCCTGATAGCTACCTGTGTTAGAAGGCAGGTAGCCATATGGCTAATCTAATTGTCCTTGGTAGTATGGCGATTTTCCAGAATTGCTTTAATTCCTCTTACTAAGATCATAAAATCAGGTAGGAGGACTAATTTTTAGTATAAACGTTTAATACTTAGTAATCATATAGGACGGTTTACGATCCGTGATCTCTCTCACCTCTGCCTCTGTTTATTGGCCAAGCAGCTGCAAATCCAAGTAGAGGAAAATTACTTCGTTGAAAATTTTCGGATCTGAAAATTTTCTTTACAACATTACCTACCTACCCCTTTAATATTACGTATGGCATGCAGAATTTTAAAGAAATTTTTCTCAAGGACCTTATCAAGACGTGGATTTTTAAAGAATATTTTTTCAAAGGACTCACACAAGGCGTGGATTTTTAAAGAATATTTTTTCAAAGGACTCACACCAGGCGTGGATTTTTTAAAGAATATTTTTTCAAAGGACTCACACAAGGCGTGGATTTTTTAAAGGATATTTTTTCAAAGGACTTACACAAGGCGTGGATTTTTAAAGGATATTTTTTCAAAGGACTCACACAAGGCGTGGATTTTTTAAGAATATTTTTCAAGACCTATATAAGGCGTGGATTTTTAAAGAATATTTTTTTCAAAGGACTCATACAAGGCGTGGATTTTTAAATAATAGTTTTTCAAAGGACTCATACAAGGCGTGGATTTTTAAATAATAGTTTTTCAAAGGACTCATACAAGGCGTGGATTTTTAAATAATAGTTTTTCAAAGGACTCATACAAGGCGTGGATTTTTAAATAATAGTTTTTCAAAGGACTCACAAAGGCGTCGATATTTGATTTTTAAAGAATATTTTTTTGGGTACCCGAATAAGGAGTGGACTTTTAAGGATGTTTTTCAAGACCTATATAAGTCGTGGATTTTTTAAAGAATATTTTTCAAGGATATTTTACGAAGCTTGGAGTTTTAAAGGATATTTTTGAAGAACCTATACAAGGCTTGGATTTTTTAAGGATATTTTTCAATGGACTATTTTAAGGATATTTTTCAAGGAACTATGCAAAGAAGTTTTTAAGGATATATTTCCGCAAGACGCGGAATTTGTTAAGGATATTTTATTTCTCTATCGTGATCTTATAAGGTTTACAAGCAGGCAGTAATATTTTAAGGTCCAGCTACCATTATAAAACATATTTTATAGGTGGTGGGCCTATAAATATTTTATGGATATGTGGAATGGGAATTATTTCTTTCCTGAGGGGAAATTAAATCTACCTTTCGATTTATTTAGCCTCTCGTTTTACATTTATTTTTTATTTAAGTCCAATCTAATTGTATATTTTTTTTTAAACACCAATTCATATCTCCCATATGGCTATCGAAAATTACTATAATCATCATCTCGACTAGTCAAACACCACATCCACACATTAAAATCACTTTTATGTCGAACTGTTTGCCCTCTGTTTATGATTCTCACATGATTTTAGGTATTATTTCAAACATTTCATTACTAATTTTAACATCGTTATTGTATGACGACGACAATGAGAACGACTTCGTTGATGCCGACAATGATGATGATATGATTCGAATCCAAGTCGTTACGGTCATTATGCCGACTAATTTACAGGCCATTGTTTGGGGGTACGACGACGACAAACAAACCCCTTAAATTACCAACTTTTTAATCAACAGCTTTATTGCGAAAGACCACACAATGTTTGTAGCACAGCCACCCCTCCCCCAGATCAGATTTTTGCAATGAAGACTTTTGGCAAATAAGATGCGGAGAAGAGAAAGGAAAAAATCCCAACAAACGTAATAGAAAAATCAAGACTCAAACAAGCATGACCATATGTTCGTACGGACTGGCCGTCTGTCTGTCTGTTCACCACTTTGAGAAGGAGGAAAAAAATAAAAGTTAGAATGAAAAAGAATTTCTCCCTAATGATGATGATGGGATTTTCGGTAAGGAAAGCGTATGTTATTGTTGTTATTCTTCGTCTTCGTCTTTGGTTCGCACCACCAAACCAAACTATAGAGCAGTATCCCAGAAAAAAAGTATCCAAGAAAGCATCCAAAGAATACGACAATTGTAACATGATATTTTACTTTTATACGAATGTTTTCAATAGCTTAGGGAGTTTTCTTTTTCACACACACACACACACACTTCTTGCATGATGTTTCTTTTTTTGTGTTTTCTCTCTTGGTATGTTGTATCCCCCTTCCCCATCTTTAGCCTTGCCCTTGCTGGAACATTAAAAAGGATGCTTGCCGGCAATTCAATTTGTAACGAATTCAATTCAACGACAACAACAACAACATTTCGACAAACTTCTTCATTTTATGTGTGAGATTTGATGTTGCTGTTGTTGTTCTTGTTTTTGTTGTATTCTTTTTCCTATCTCATTTCTATTTCATTTTATTAGTAAGTTAACACCCACAAAATGATGTACATAAATAGAGTATGTCTGCCAAATTTGTTGTTTTTGTTTTGGGGAAGCGATTTGCACAGTGGAAAAAAGTGAAAAAATCAACTCTTTGTTGAGTTCTTGAAAAAATATTCCTCAAAAAAAATTAATAAATAAAAAAATGAAATAAAAAATAATAATAATGCACGTTCTGTGTAGGCCTTATTTCGGTCCCTGAAAAATCCTTATAAAAGATATCGCACTTTGCTTTGATCTCCAAAAAATGTCTTTCAGAAATCGATGCCTTTTTAAGCTCTTGAAAAACTATTATTTAAAAAAACAGTCTTATTTATATCCTTGAAATATTATTCTTTATAAAATCCACTCATTTTTTATGTACTTGAACAATTAGTCTATAAAAAATCCGCCCATTTTTATGTCCTTGGAAAATTATTGTTTAAAAAATCCACGATTGTTCTGAGGTCCTTGGAAAATTATTGTTTAAAAAAATCCACGATTGTTCTGAGGTCCTTGGAAAATTATTGTTTAAAAAATCCACGATTTTTCTGAGGTCCTTGAAAAAATATTCTTTAAAAAATCCACGCCTTGTTCTGAGGTCCTTGAAACAATATTCTTTAAAAAATCCAAACCTTGTTCTGAGGCCCTTGGAAAATTATTGTTTACAAAATCCACGCCTTGTTCTGAGGACCTTGAAAAAATATACTTTAAAAAATCCACGCCTTGTTCTGAGGTCCTTGAAAAAATATTCTTTAAAAAATCCACGCCTTGTTCTGAGGTCCTTGAAAAATTATTCTTTAAAAAAGTCACGCCTTGTGTGCTCCTTGAAAAATTATTCAATAAACCATTATACATAACTACCTCGGAACTCTAACTTTCTGCGGATTTTTATTCCGAGCCTGGGCAATATTTCGTGACCGACTTGAGGTCAACAAATATTACTAATATTCAGTACAGCCCTTCTAATTGCATTTCCATATTCCCTTCACTGTGGGTTATAGGTCGACTCGAAAAAATTCAAAAGAAGTAAGTTTTCGACCCACTTCATCCCAAAATTATTATCTGACCATCTAAATATTACAGTGTAACTCCCATATCCTACTACATACGACAATATAATTGGTATCAATGTGGTAAAGGTAAAATACTCACCTTGGAAATATTTTAACTTCCACATCCTCTTCTTTCACGAGTGAATATATACGCCGTAGAATACAAATTTTGTAATTTTTCACACAAAAGTCAGGATCCAGTTTACCCGCTAAAGATTGACCGATCTTTATCAAAACAGGCAGGCTTATTCTTTGTCCCGTTCCCCTTCTCCATGTACAAATTCGCGATGTTTGGGCCATAATTGCTGCCTCTGGAGCGACCAGCAAAACCGACAAAAATTAAGTATTTGTTCCATTACATCCCCTAAATATTAACCGATCTTTACCAAAAACAATAGGGGTCTTCATTGGCCAGAACCCATCCTACATGAAAAATTTCGTGAAGATTGGTCCATAACTGTGGCTTGTATCGTGTTTTCAAATTATAATGGACAGGCTAGTTTAAATCGATTCAGCTAGTCGAGATATGACGATCGGTATACTTAACATTGGGTCTAGGAACAATATTTCACGTCATTAAAAACTCTTGGGGTGCAGCCTGACAACATGAAAAATATTCTTTAAAAAATCCACGGCTTTTTCAGCCCTTTGAAAATTTTTTTTCTTAAAAACCCACGATATTTTTAGATCCTTAAACAAGTATTCTTTAAAAAAAATCCATGAAAAAGTATTTTTTAAATAACCAAACCTTGTTTAGGTCCTTAAACATTTTTTTATTTAAAAAATCGCCCTTTTTTAGATTATTGGAAAAAAGGTCTTTAAAAACTCCAAAACTTTTCTAGGTCCTTAAAAAATTGTTCTTTAAAAACTTCACAACTTTTCTAGGTCATTGAATAATTGTCCGTTAAAAAATGCACGGCTTGTGTAGGTACTTTAAAAATATTTTTTTAAAAATCCACGCATAGTGAAGGTCCTTGAAAACTATTCTTTAAGAAATTCACGCCTTGTTTTGCTCCTTGTAAAAATATTCTTAAAAAATCGACACCTTCTATAATTCTTTGAAAAATATTTTTTAAAATCCACTCCTTTGTATTTTTTGAAAAAATATTCTTTAAAAATTCACGCCTTAGAAGTACTTCTTGAAAAAATATTCTTTAAAAATCTAGGCCTTGTTTTGGTCCCTGAAAAAATATTCCAAGCCTTGTAATGGTCTTAAAAAATATTTTTTTTTAACAACTCCACGCCTTTGTGTGATTTCTAGAACAATTGTCTCCGGTTCTTTTAAAACGAGGGTCCCTATAAATATCTTTTTAAAAAATCCACGCCTTTCAGATTCTTTACCGTTCCTCTTCCAATTTATTCTGTCTATCTGCCTTATAACGGTATAATTTAAACGCATTTCGTTTTAATTTTATATTCGATTCCAGTTATTCATTCTCTACAACACTCCACCACCACTTCGATATCGTTCGGCCTCCCTTGGTACCACCGCCGCCCCTTTGGTGTTTTCATACTTGCTTTACTACTCAACTTTGGCTTTTAATTAAGTGTAAATGATACACAACCATAAATATACCAAGAGGAATTGCTGTTACAAAACGAAGGAGAAGATGGGTGAAAGAACGAAAGAAAAAAGCGAAACTAAAAACAGTGTTAAAAATTCCACCTACCCCGCCAGCCTTCAGCACCCACTTCAATGGTGATGTGGCATCCTTGTGATTACATGGCTGGGGAAACATATGGCTAAGGAATTGCTTTGGTAATGAACAATGCCAACATTTCATTACACAAATTGTCTTTGGAAAGTTCTCATTTTTTGCTCTTTTTTTAAAAATGAACTAAAATTATAAATCTTGGGAATGAATGGGTTAGGAGGGTAGGGGATATGGTAGGTGTATATAAGGTTTGCAGTTTTTAGTAAATGGAATTAAAATTAATGCAATTGAATTAAATAACGCGAAATAGGAAATGTTATCCCCCTATACACTGCATGATTTTGTATTTGATCTTCGGAGCAGTGTTTTTTTTCAGCAAAGCCAAGGTCGAGGTCGTTGTGCGTGCTTCTAGCCAGAGACGAAATGAACAGTTTTGCTAGGTAAATATAATATATACCTTTCGACTCAAGATTGGGGCTCAAACTCTGATCTCGACTCCGAAGCTTTGGACCTCCGAAATCTACTCCGAAGCTTACGGTCTGCATATAGTAGATAAGGTCAAAATGATGGATGTCATATATACTTAGAATTTACTTCTAATGCTCACAATTTAAACTCCTTCCAAGAAAAATCCCCACGGCAACTGAAATTCAAAAGTTACTTCATGTTTCAACTTCCCAACCCTTCTACGAAAAATGAGAGGCAAAAGAAGAAACCAACTATATACGAACTACTTACAAATGTCATAAGGAAAACCATCAAAATATTTTTCCTGCATTTAGCCAAAAATGTAGATATGATGACCTTATATATTTCCCTCAACCCTCACACACCCATATACCCTCCCGCTCCGCCACACATTGACATTTAATAAAAATTCTTCTTCTTCTACATCTTCATCGTCTTCTTGCCAACTACAATGTCATATATGTAGCCGGATTGTATGCGTTATTTTCTTAATATGCCTTTAGCGCTATTTGACTCTTCCATCCAGTTTGGTTTCCATCCTCTCCTTTAAGCCTTTTAAAAAAGGAAATGATGATTTTGGAAAATTTTCCGGTATTATTTCAAATTAAGGATACCCGAACATGGTCGAAAGAATGTGCATACATATGTATGTGTGCGTTCACTATGTGTGTGTGTATGTGAGTCTACAGGATTTATTCCAGCAAGTAAACTCGACATGCCGGATTTATCTAAGACACATGCACATTGCATTGCATTTTTAGTTAAATGGTATGCAGATTTGGGTATTAGGGTAGAGAGATAATATAATAAAACACACGTCTTGTGTGGGTACCCCCAAAAAATTCTTCAAAAAATCCACACCTTGTGGGTCTCTCATAAAAAGTCCTAAAAAATCCACGCCTTCCATGGATGCTTAAAAAGATATTCTTTAAAAATCAACTCTTTCTTTTGGTGCTTGAAAAGACATTCTTTAAAAATCCACGCCTTCTTTTGGTGCTTGAAATGATATATCCACGCCTCTGAGAGGAGGCCTTGAAAAAATATTCTTTAAAAATCCTCGCCTTCTTTTGGTGCTTGAAATGTTATATCCACGCCTCTGAGAGGAGGCCTTGAAAAAATATTCTTTAAAAATCCTCGCCTTCTTTTGGTGCTTGAAATGATATATCCACGCTTCTGAGAGGAGGCCTTGAAAAAATATTCTTTAAAAATCCACGCCTTCTTTTGGTGCTTGAAATGATATATCCACGCCTCTGAGAGGAGGCCTTGAAAAAATATTCTTTAAAAATCCACGCCTTCTTTTGGTGCTTAAAAAGATATATCCACGCCTCTGAGAGGAGGCCTTGAAAAAATATTCTTTAAAAATCAACGCCTTCTTTTGGTGCTTGAAAAGATATATCCACGCCTCTGGGAGGAGGCCTTGAAAAAATATTCTTTAAAAATCCACGCCTTCTTTTAGTGCTTGAAAAGATATTTCCACGCCTCTGAGAGGAGGACTTGAAAAAATATATACCTTTCGACTCAAGATTGGGGCTCAAACTCTGCTATACTAATTGCCTCTAGAACGACTAGAAAATCTGACAAAATTAAAGTTTTCTGTTCATTGCACCCCCTGAATGAACTCTCAACTTCACCGAAAACTATAGGCGTCGTCCTTGACCATAATCGGAACTTCATGTACAATTTAAAAGCGATCAGCGCGACATTTCCGTCCTCTAATGGAGTAATAGTAATACTAGGCACATTGTCACCTTTACCTAATTACGGATAACTCCTACATCAGAGTACATACAGCCATATAATTGGTATTAATTTGAAGGTCAACAACTCCTCTTGGATAAACTATCAACTTCTCGGGTATATGTCCTTCAGGAGCAAGTATATATGCCCCCAGAATAAAAATTTTCTAATTTTTCACACAAAAGTCAGGGCCCATTTTACCCGCTAAATATTGACCAATCTTTGTCAAAACAGGCATGCTTATTCTTTGGCCCGATCCCCTTCTCCATGCAAAATTTCACGATGTTCGGACCATAACTGCGGCCTCTGGAGCGACCAGAAAATCCGAAAAAAATAGTATTTGGTACATTTCATCCCCAAAATATTAATCGATCTTTTCCAAAAACAATAGGGGTCTTCATTGGCCAGAACCCATCCTACATGCAAAATTTCGTGAAGATTGGTCCATAACTGTGGCCTGTATCGTGTTTACAAATTATAATGGACAGACGGACAGACGGACGGACACACATGTCTAGATCGATTCAGCTAATCGAGATATGACGATCGGTATACTTAAAGGTGGGTCTAGGACCAATATTTCGCGGAGTTACAAACTTTTGGGGCTGCACAAAGCTATAATACCCTGACAACATAGTTGTGTAGGGTATAAAAATCCATTTCTCTAGTTGGGTATATATTTTATTGTATGTGTACCTACCCTAATATACCTTAGCTATGTTTGTAAGTAAGTTGACAATTCGATTTGAAACTCTGAAAAAATTTTGTTTATTTGTATAACGACGCATTGCCTTGCAGTTGGCAGTGTTAGTTTTCTTATTTTCCATCTCTCTCTGCAATGGAAAACGAACTGTTCAAGAGGAGCAGGGCATGGAACATAAAAATTAATACAATCTAACAAATAATAAAGCTGCAAGCCAAGAAGTTAGAAAAACTTACAGATATTGCTTGTGGTGACTTCTATATGCAAGCATTGCCATATAATCCAGGGTGATTCTGAGTGTGTGTGTGTGCGTACGCCTAGTTCTCTGTTATATGGGTGTTTGTGTGTCAGTTGTATGTTTCAACATTTAAATAGGGACACAAATTCTATAGTTGATAAAAATACGAAGAGTATGAGGATAGAAGATTTTTTTGGTAATGAACTATGAAACAGATATTAAATTGAGAATGTCTACATTTTTCACACCATAATTGTACGACAATTAAAAGGCGATAAGTGGAAATTTAGTTAAATTTTTAAAGAGGGAAATATTGTCTAGATTTTTGTAAATGATTTTTATATATGAATGTTGAATCTACATAGTTCACATTTTTTACAATAAAATTAAGTTATCCTTGTTTCAATGTACTCCATCTCGTAATATGTATACATATTACGAGCTGCATTCAGTTTTCTCTTCCATCTATCTTTAAATTTTATCCCGAGAATTCCCCTTTGGTTATTTTTAAAAATCATCACATTTTGATCTATTTTTTAAATAATTTTTTCCTGAAATGCAATTAAAATGTCGTAATTAAATTGTTATAGATTTTTACATATCAATTCCCAAAATACCATAAATAATTCAATTAAAAATTCATTTTTATTTCAGGAAATGCAGCAATATTTCGTAATATGAAGGTAAGTGAAAAAAAAATATTATGATATGAAAGATATGGTTATGTTAGTGTGTGTTTTTTTTTAATTTGAAGAAATTACAATATTTTGCTCCCCGCAATTAGGATAATTTTATGGACGCTCTATACAATATATGTATTCTATAGACTCTCAAAAGGTTTCTAATATTAATTATTATTTTCTTTATACCTATAGGAGGTCTTCCTTAGGTCTATGAATGGCCTTTTGCCTAAACAATAGCCTCTATAGTGGACGAAAGTTGTTCCGTAACTCTTTAATAAATATGGTTCGATATTCCATATTCGGTTTGAAAGAAATAAATTGGTGCATGTATATTTTCTCTATACAAATTCTTTTGTTCAATTTTTACAAATAGAAAATTGTATGGGAATTCTCATAAAATTACCAATACTATTTATACCCTTCACCACACTGCGGTACAGGGTATTATATCTTTCTGCATATGTTTGTAACAGGCAAAATGAAACGAGATAGACACATGGTTCTTTTTGAGAATAGGCATAGAATCACTTTCTAAGTCGATTTATGCATATCCGTCCGTATGTCTGTCTGTCCATATTAAATTGTAAACAAAGTACAGGTCGCATTTATGCTTCAAATATGTTGAAATTTGGCGCAGCTAATTTATTTGGCACAAGGACGAACCCTATTGAAATTGGGAAAAATCGGTACAGATTAAGATATAGCTCCCATATATATTTTCGTCCGCTTTAAGGTAAATGGTGCACCAAAGTACCTACATATCTTTCGATTTGCACGAAATTTGGTATAGCGTACTGAATTGAGTCTAAAATGATGTGGGGTGTAAGGTTCATGAAAATCGGTTCAGATTTAGATATAGCTCCCATATAAATTTTCGTCTGATTTAATGTAAATGGTGCACTAAAGCCCCTATATATCAAATTCTGACTTCTCAATGCTTATCAAATATCCTTAGAAATCTCTGCGATTTCTGGTCCTGCAAAAATATACTTTAAAATAAAAATTTTCTTGTTTAGTCCTTGAAAATTTTCCGCTGAAAAATCAACGCTTTTAGATCTAGGTTTCTGATATTATAAAATCCTTGCGATTTTCTGAAAAATTTCCTTAAAAATCCACGCCTTATGGTCAATTATTAACGCCAAATGGTCATTAAGTGATTGTAAAAATTTCTTTAAAAAATCTACGCCTTCTCCTCATTACAAAAATATCCTTCTAAAAAATTGACGCTTTCTGATAATTTTGTCATTGCAAAAATGTCCTTGAAAAAATCTACGCTTTCAGGTCATTTGGTCCATACAAAAATTTGCTTATAAAAATCTACGCCTTCTCCTCGTTAAGTCCTTGCAAAAATGTAATTCTAAAAAATGTACGCTTTCTGGTCATTTAGTCCAAGCAAAAATTTTCTTAAACAAATATACAACTTCTCCTCATAAAGTCCTTGCAAAAATGTCCTTATAAAAATCTACGCTTTCTGATAATTTAGTCCATACAAAAATTTGCTACGATTTCTGATAATTTTGTCCATGTCTTATAAAAATCTACGTTTTGTGGTAATTGAGTCCTTACAAAAATGTCCTTATAAACATTAACGCTTTCTGGTTGCTCAGACCTTGCAAACATGTAGTTTCTGGTCTATTAGTTCTTTGCAAAAATTTCCTTATAAAAATCTATGATTTGTGGCCTCTAAGTCCTTACAAAAATAAGATTATAAAAATCTACACATTCTGGTCATTCAGACCTTGCCAGAATGTCCTGATAAAAATATACGATTTCTGATCATGAAGCTCTTACAAAATTATACTTAAAAAAATTACGCTTTATAATATTTTGTTGGCCTTAAAGGTCAAAAATGTCCTCATTTAATCCTTCAGCCTCTGGTAAAAAATATTATTTAAAAAATCCACGCCTCTACTAAAAATATTTTTTAAAAGTTTTTTACAAAATATCCTTATAGAAATCTACACATTCTGGGCATTTAGATCCTTAAAATTATATTTAAAGATAAATCATCAACTTGATAATCTGTTAGTCGATATTTACAAAATTTTGTTTAAAATCAAAAAACATTCCTCATAAAAATCTCCAGTTTCTGATTTTTTTTTGTCCTTAAAGTTGCTTAAAAAAATATTCTACGTTTTTGATCCTTGTAGGATATGGAAAAATATTCTCAAAAATCCACTTTGGAAGCCTTTCAGAAAGAAGGCTTGAAAAAATATGCTTTAAATAATATAGTCTCTTTGTTTAAATTCAAGTCTCGTATATCCTGAAAATTAAATTTAATTTGGTCCTTGGAACATATATAATTCCTTATGTTGACAAATAAAAAAATTTAAATTTGATCTTTGTGAAAAAATTCTTTAAAAATTCGGGACTTGATTTGGTTCTAAAAAAAGCTTTAAAAATCGGGAGAAAAGTGAATAAAAATTTGCTAAAAATCTATACCTTGTGTTGGTCCTTGAAAAAATCCAATTTTATGTGTCCGTGGCGCTTTACATCACTGGAAAAGTATTATTTAAAAATTCAATCTTGAAGACTGGTAAATATTGCTAAAAATATACATCCTTTTGAAACATGAAAAACAATAAAAAAAGTCATGAATCCTTTTGGGTCCAGAAAAGGTATTCTTTCAATAAAATCGATCATGGAAGCCTATAGGACATGTGTTAATTATTTAATAGCACTCTTGAATCTTGCAACGCATTTCTCAAACATTTGTTTTTTTTCTTTGTGATATAGACAAAATGTCCCTGGAAATTTCAAGAGTTGTCCTTGAGAGAAAATAAAATCTTTTCAACTTCCACTGATCCTTAATAAATCTTAAAAAGTCTAGCTCTTACTCGCTTCTTCTGCTATTTAGCTTAAAACCCCTCTTATCATCTTCAGTAAAAATCCCCATAAGATCATTTAAATAACATAATATTTATATAAATACTCTTCATCCCGCCTATAGACACTTAGTTCTACTTCTCGCCTAGAAATATTTTTTTTTTCTGACCTCTTATAGGGTTATCTATTTTCTTTTTATTGGGCTTAAATTATATCATATTTCACTTCATATCCCTTTTTTAAAATTGCTTGCAGCTTGCATTCTGGCCTTCCGTCTGCCCATCGTCCAGTCCATTTAAAGCTCATTGCTTGGTTTATATGGTCTTCCTCTTTTTTGCTCACTATATAAAATCAAAATAAATAGTTTTAAATTATGTAGATGGTCCGGCAATTAACTGAAATTACATTTACCACACACTCGAACAAACATAGCACTTTTTTGCAACAACTCCTTCAGTGTGTTACTGATGTTTTCTTCCTCTGCTTCTCTTTCCCATATCCCCTCTCATTGCAATTGCCACAAAATTTGTTTTACATAATGTTATAACATTATGTACTTTTCACCTGCTTAATTAATTTTGATCCTGGCAAAATGTTACTACCCTCTCATAGTCCAAACTATGGATAGCAGAACGACCACTCAACTACACAAGTTCGTCTGTCTGTCTGTCTGTCTGTCTGTCTATCCGACACACTCTCATACATAAACTACATTTTGTGATATACTTTACAACTATTAGTTTGTTACTGAATGACGTAGTTGTTTTTTGCTGTTCTTCTTCTTCTTCCGAACAACCACCTTCCTCTTAAACATCGTTTTTGTTGTAAATGGTGTTGTAGTGTTGTTATTTTTGTTGTTACTGTTATTGCATGTTCCATTCGTTGTTCATATTCCGACTAATAAGCCAGCCAAGTAACCCAAAACGAAGCCAAAAAGTATGCAACACCAAACAACAACAACAGCAGCAATAAGAGAAGTGGTGCTCTGAACTGAGCCCAGAGACATGTTGTAAGACATTGGGTTTGGTCTGGTCTGGCCGCCACTGCTGCTGCTGCTGTTGGTAAATGTTCTTTTTTTTTGTTGTAGTTGTTGTTGGTCGGTAAGCACTTAATGCATTACATTTAAAATGCTTATCAACTGCATTTACTTAAATGGTTATACATATGTATATATATCAGCCAAGAGCAGCAACAACAACAAAAAGGAAAAAAATATAAAATAGGGACACAGATGCTGGTTACACCATATTCGTCTATGGCTCAAACAAAACAATTCTTAGTGGGTATTGACGACCATAGAGGTATCCTACAAATTACTCCATTGAAAAATATTCCTCCAAAAATGTACGTTTCAGTTCAGGCTTTGAAAAAATATTCATTTAAAAATCCACGCCTCTGATAGGCTTTGAAAAAATATTCATTTAAAAATCCACGCCTCTGATAGGCTTTGAGAAAATATTCATTTAAAAAAATATTCATTTAAAAATCACGCCTCTGATAGGCTTTGAAAAAATATTCATTTAAAAATCCACGCCTCTGATAGGCTTTGAAATAATATAAATCCAGGCCTCTGATAGGCTTTGAAAAAATTGTTTCATTTAAAAATCCACGCCTCTGATAGGCTTTGAAAAAATATTCATTAAAAAATCCACGCCTCTGATAGGCTTTGAAAAAATATTCATTAAAAAATCCACGCCTCTGATAGGCTTTGAAAAAATATTCATTTAAAAATCCACGCCTCTGATAGGCTTTGAAAAAATATTCATTTAAAAATCCACGCCTCTGATAGGCTTTGAAAAAATATTCATTTAAAAATCCACGCCTCTGATAGGCTTTGAAAAAATATTCATTTAAAAATCCACGCCTCTGATAGGCTTTGAAAAAATATTCATTTAAAAATCCACGCCTCTGATAGGCTTTGAAAAAATATTCATTTAAAAATCCACGCCTCTGATAGGCTTTGAAAAAATATTCATTTAAAAATCCACGCCTCTGATTGAAAAAATATTCATTTAAAAATCCACACCTTAATTGGGTCCTTGAAAAAATATTAATTTTAAAAATCCACGCCTCTAATAGGCCTTGAAAAAATATGTTCACACACACCACACCTGTAGACCACGCCAAGTCCTCTGATAGCCCTTGAAAATATATTTTTAAAATCCACGCCTCTGATAGGCCTTGAAAAAATATTCATTTAAAAATCCACGCCTCTGATAGGCTTTGAAAAAATATTCATTCAAAAATCCACGCCTCTGATAGGCTTTGAAAAAATATTCATTTAAAAATCCACGCCTCTGATAGGCTTTGAAAAAATATTCATTTAAAAATCCACGCCTCTGATAGGCTTTAAAAAAATATAAGTTAAAAAATCCACGCCTCTGATAGGCTTTGAGAAAATATTAGTTAAAAAATTCACGCCTCTGATAGGCTTTGAAAAAATATTCATTTAAAAATCCACGCCTCTGATAGGCTTTGTAAAAATATTCATTTAAAAATCCACGCCTCTGATAGGCTTTGAAAAAATATTCATTTAAAAATCCACGCCTCTGATAGGCTTTGAAAAAATATTCATTTAAAAATCCACGCCTCTGATGGCCTCCAAAAAAATTTAATGCCTACAACCCTGATGTTTCTGGAAAAATATGCTTTAAAAAATCCACGCATCAGATGGTCTCTGAAGCCTTTAAGGTCCTTAAAAAATAATCGTTAAAACATACTCATGTCTATTGAGGTCCTCGATTAATTTTCTTTAAAACATCAACGCCTATTGAGTTTCTTGAAAAATATTCTTTAAATATCCACGCCCTGTGAGGTTCTGGAAAAAACATTATTTAAAGAATCTGCGTCTATTGAGTCCTTGAAAAAATATACATTTTTTTTTTAATCCGCGCCTTGTGCTTTTCCCCGAAGAAAATGTTATTTAGCAGAATCTAAAGTAGGGTATCAATACAACCATGGCAACCACCAACCTCATTGTATAAGCTTGCTTGCCTGCCTGCCTGCCAGCCAACCTTGCCAACCATACAAATGTTAAGGCAGATTTCTCCAAAACCTCATCTTGGTTTTGTAGGACATTGTATAAATTGTGTACAAGGCAACATTTTATAATGGTCATACACCCTCGAACCACCACACTCACACCTAAATATGTAAGTGTGTGCATTATTTTCAGTTTATTTTTCCCAAACAGATATTTGTCACTAAGAGATTGTCTTTTGTAATTAGGTATTCTCGCGCCACTATTTTTGCCAAAGAGGACACCCGACAAGAGTTACTTTACTGCTGCTGCTGTCTGTTGGCACTTTAGGCCTTCCGCCATTTATTCTAGCAACAATTGTTGGTTGTAGGTCTTGTGTTTTTCTATTTTCTTCTCGTTTTTGTTTTTCACATCTTCTTTTTTTCGAAATGTTTTATGTTTTATCTTTGCTTGTCGGCGAGACGAAAGGAGTAAAGGTGGCCAAATTTATTAAATCTCCCTCTAACTCTGTGGACATTTATCCACAATGAATTATGGAGCAATTTATTGTTTTTGTTTTTTTTTTTTGAAACGATTGCTTGTTGCAATGGCAATTTATGGTGCAATTTTAATTGTAGATTCTCGGTTTTTAATTTAAAATGGATTGGCTGAAGGATATAGTTTTGATAAATACATGCGGTATGTTTAAAAAGAGGTAGTTAAACGGATTTAGAAATATCAGAACGTATAATTAATGTCAGCACTCATACGCCCAACAGGCCTCCATGAAGTCCTCGAAAAAATTATTTTAAGTTATCGAACAATTTTTTTTTAATATCTCCACGAATTCTAAAGTCCTTTAAATTTTTTTCCACCAAAAATTTAGTTTTTAAAATCCAAGGTCATTGAAGTACTCGAAAAAATCATCGAAAAAATTATTTTTAAAAATCCACCATTCCATTCCTTAAAAATACAAAGCCCATTGAGGTTCTTGAAAAAATATTCATTAAAAATCCACGCCGTGACAAAATATTCTTAAAAAATACAAGGCGGTCTTTGAACAAATATTCTTTATAAATATTCTTAATAAATATCAGGCCTACTGAGGTCCTTGAACAAATATTCTTTATAAATATCAGGCCTACTGAAGTCCTTGAACAAATATTCTTTAAAAAATCCACGTCAATTGAGGTCCTTGAACAAATATTCTTTAAAAAATCCACGCCTATTGAGGTCCTTGAACAAATATTCTTTAAAAAATCCACGCCTATTGAGGTCCTTGAACAAATATTCTTTAAAAAATCCACGCCTATAGAGGTCCTTGACAAACTATTCTTTAAAAAAATTATCCACGCCTATTCAGCTCCTTGACAAAATATACTTTAAAAAATCCACACGCCCACTGAGGTCCTTGCAAAAAATATTCTTAAAAAAATCCACGCCCACTGAGGTCCTTGGAAAAATATTCTTAAAAAATCCGCGCCCACTGAGGACCTTGACAAAATATTCTTTAAAAAATCCACACGCCCACTGAGGTCCTTGAAAAAATATTCTTAAAAAAATCCACGCCCACTGAGTTATTTGAAAAAAAAAAAATATTCTTAAAAAATCCACGCCCACCGAGGTCCTTCAAAAAATATTCTTAAAAAATCCACGCCCACCGAGGTCCTTAAAAAATATTCTTAAAAAAATCCACGCCTTCTGAGGTCCTTGAACAAATATTCTTTAAAAAATCCACGCTAACTGAGGTCCTTGAACAAATATGAGGTCCTTGAAAAAAAATATTCTTTAAGAAATCCACACGCCCACTGAGGTCCTTGAAAAAAATATTCTTAAAAAATCCACGCCCAGTGCGGTCCTTGGAAAAATATTCTTAAAAAAATCCACGCCCACTTTGGTCCTTGAAAAAATATTCTTAAAAAAATCCACGCCCACTTTGGTCCTTGAAAAAATATTCTTTAAAAAATCCACACCCCACTGAGGTTCTTTGAAAAAATATTCTTAAAAAAATCCACGCCCACTGAGGTACTTGAAAAAAAATATTCTTAAAAAAATCCACGCCCACCGAGGTCCTTAAAAAATATTCTTAAAAAAATCCACGCCTTTTGAGGTCCTCAGTAAGGTCCTTGAAAAAATATTTTTTAAAAATTGCACACGCCCACCGAGGTCCTTAAAAAATATTCTTAAAAAAATCCACGCCCACCGAGGTCCTTAAAAAATATTCTTAAAAAAATCCACGCCCACCGAGGTCCTCAGTAGGGTCCTTGAAAAAAATATTCTCAAAAAATCCACCCCTACTGAGGTCCTCAGTAGGGTCCTTGAAAAACATATTCTCAAAAAATCCACGCCTACCGAGGTCCTTGAAAAAACATTCTTCAAAAACTTTAAATATTCTTAAAAAAAATAAAAGCCTATTGAAATTAAAAGGTCCTTGAACAAATATTCATAAACAAATCAACGCCTATTGAGGTCCTTGAAAAATATTCTTTAGCAAATCTCCGTCTATTGACGTCCCTGAAAAATATTCTTTAGCAAATCAGCGCCTATTGAGGTCCTTGAAAAGTATACTTTAACAAATCCACACCTATTGAGGTCCTTGAAGAATATTATTTAAATATCGGCACTTTGTTTGGGCCTTGAAAATTATCTCTTAAAAAAACCCTTGTTCCTTTTGCTGCCGATCCTTTTCACATGGTCACCTTATGCCCATATAAACATTATAGAAATATTATTGGCTTTCTGCCAATTTCTTGTATGGACATTTTCTCACCATGCACACACCAACACTCATATTTACTATTGACATGGATAACGTTTACTAGTGTTGGTGGGAGTCGTCACCATCCAACACTGCCTTGCACAGATATCTATATCTTCAGAGTTATTTGTAGGATGATAGTGCCATTGTATATATGTGTGTGTTTGTATGTCTATTTATAGACAATGATTTTTGGTAAAAGTGTCGAGAGATAGTTTGGCTTCCAAAAAAAGAAAAAAAAAAACCAACACCAAAGCAAAGAGCCAAAATGAATGGCGAAAAATACCAATGGCAAAAGGAAACAAAAGTAAACGTTGTTTTGCTTCATATGTAACAATTTTTGTCACTTTGCCATATTCTATATTTTTTTTGCTTCTCTCTTCGAAATTGTTGCTGTTTTTGCTGCTGCTGCTGATGTGCAACATGACCGTCGTTGTTGCTTTTCGAGTTATTTGGATAACAGCTCTATGCCGTTTTACAATGCTCGGTTACGTGAAGTTTTGTTCGCCAATAGAGGTGGTTTGCCGGCATGTTGTTCCAAGTGTTGATGTGATTGTTACACAGCTGTGCCAGTGTTGAGAGAGAGAGCCCTACACCGACTATTTGTTCGCAAAACACACACAATATGGAAACACTATAAACCCCTATCAATGGTACATGGGAACCCCTCGCCCGAAAAGGGTGAATCTACAAATTCTTTTAGATTTTTCGTATTTTTTGTACAATTTCGTTCATACCCCTCAACTGTTGTTATTGCTGGCTTGCTGAATTTTTTGTTATTTCATCTTCGAACTTTTTTGGGTGTTAAATAAAAGTATCAATTCAGTCCAAAAATAAAACGTGCAAAAAAAGAAACAGGACACCGAGAGTGTGGTAAATTGGCTGCTTTTCAGCACATGTGACATCTGTTTACTGTAAACTATTCAGTAAAACACACACACACACACATACATCCATACATAGACAAACAAACAATCAAACACCTACAGTAATATTTGTATGAATCCTCTAACAACCAAAAAAAAAAGGATATACGATGCCATACAAAGGGACAAAATGTGAATCCAAAAAAAAAGTTCTGTATTTTTTCAAAAACCTTTTAAATTCAAATTCTTATGAAAATCGACAAACTATCCATAAAGGGGGAGGGGTGGCATGTTAAAGTTGATAAAGTGATCCATTATTTTGCCATATGCAAAACGATGGAATAATAGAAAGAACGAACAGATAGAAGGCACACAAAAAGGTTACCAGGAAAAAGAGCAAATGGATGAATAATAAAATGGGTCATTCGGTAGACTAGAGAGGGAAGTACCAACAAAAATGCAAAAAAGAGAGGAAAAATAATAATCTATTTGTAAATCAAAGAAAATAAAAACATTGTATAAAAAATATTTTTTGCGATATTTTTTGTTTAGGAAAATATTCTTTAAAATCCGTTGTGATAAAATATTCTTCAAAATCCCCTCCCATGCAGATCTCTGTGAATATATCCTTTAAAAAATCCAAGCAAGCGGAGTTCCTCAAACAATATTCCTTAAAAAATCCAAGCCTTTTTTAGGTCCTGAAAAATATAGTTTAAAAATTTATGCTACATCCAGGTCCTTGAAAAAATATTGCTTAAAAAACCCATACTATATCCAGGTCCTTTAAAAAAATATTTCTTAAATCCACGCCTTGTGGAGGTCCTTGAAAAAATATTACTTAAAAATCCAAGTCTTTTTTAGGTCCTTGAAAGAATATTCTTTAAAAAATCCACCCCATGTGGATGTCCTTGAAAAAATATTGTTTAAATAATCCACGCCCTGTTCTGAGGTCCTTGAAAAAACTATTGTTTAAATAATCCACGCCTTGATCTGAGGTCCTTGAAAAAATATTCTTTAAAACATCCACAACTATGGAGGTCCTTGCATACATATTCTTTAAAAAATCCACGCATGTGGAGGTCCTTGAATAAATATTCTTTAAAAAATCCACCCATGTGGAGGTCCTTGAATAAATATATTTAAAAAAATCCACGCATGTGGAGGTCCTTGAATAAATATTCTTTAAAAAATCCACGCATGTGGAGGTCCTTAAAAATATATTCTTAAAATATCCACGCATTGTTCTGAGGTCCTTGAAAAAATATTCTTTAAAAAATCCACGCTTTGTTTAAGTCCTTCGAAAAAATATTCTTTAAAAAATCCAAGCTTTGTTCTGAGGTCCTTGAAAACATATTCTTTAAAAACCCAGGCCTTTGGAGGTCCTTGAAAAAAATAATCTTTAAAAAATCCACGTCTGTGGAGGTCCTTGAAATAATATTCTTTAAAAAAACCACGCCTTGTTCTGAGGTCCTTGAAAAAATATTCTTTAAAAAATCCACGCCTTGTTCTGAGGTCATTGAAAAAATATTCTTTAAATCATCCACGCCTTGTTCTGAGGTCCTTAAAAAAATATTGTTTAAAAATCCATTCTTTAAAAAACCCAGGCATTTAGAGATCCTTGAAAACATATTCCAGGCCTTTGGAGGTCCTTGAAAAAATATTCTTTAAAAAAAACACGCCTTGTTCTGAGGTCCTTGAAAAAATATTCTTTAAAAAAAACACGCCTTGTTCTGAGGTCCTTGAAAAAATATTCTTTAAAAAATCCACGCTTTGTTCTGAGGACCTTGAAAACATATTCTTTAAAAACCCAGGCCTTTGGAGGTCTTTGAAAAAAATAATCTTTAAAAAATCCACGTCTGTGGAGGTCCTTGAAATAATATTCTTTAAAAAATCCACGCCTTGTTCTGAGGTCCTTGAAAAAATATTCTTTAAAATATCCTCGCCCTGTGGAGGTCCTTGAAAAAATATTGTTTAAAAAAATCAGACTTTTGGAGGTCCTCAAAAATATTCTATTATAAAACCACGCCTTTGAAGGTCCTTGAAAAATATCCTTTAAAAATCCAGGCCTTTAGAGGTCCTTGAAAACATATTCTTGAAAAAATCCACGCCGGTAAAGGTCCTTGAAAAAAAAATTCTTGAAAAAAATAAATCTTTAATAGTCATATAAATTATTTAAGTCTTAAAATTGTATAATATATGATTGAGGTTTATGTGGACGCTATTAACACCCAGCCAATATGTTTACCAAACCCCAAAAAAGAAAATATCCAAAAAATTTCAAAATTTGAAAATAAACGAAGCATAACGATTTGGCAACACATGTTGGATATTTGAATCCATCAGCAAATGATAATTATCAGAAAACCGGATAAAAATTGATAAAAACCACAAACAAAACGGCTTGTGCTACCAAACACACGCATACACTCATATGGCCGACCTCAGGGATCAAAGAGCAACAATTGACCCAATGACTTGGCAACTAAACCCACGCAAAAAATTCTAAAATCACACACACACACCCTCAGTCGCATATATACAACTCCTCTGTTTAAAATCTATTAAATTCAAATTTTGAATACAAATTTTTACATTCAGTCAGTTTGAAAATCTACCCCACCCCAATCTCTTCTTCCTAATAGCACAGAAAATAAAATCATTTGGATTGGAAGTGTTAAAAGGCCAGGATAACAAGTAGAACAACATCATCATCGGCAGCAGCAACAACAACAATAGCATGTGCTGCTTGCATAGTCGTTCATATTTTCATTTAATTACGGGAACAAAAAGCGACACAAAAGACATTCGACAACGAGGAGGACCGGGAGGACATCAGATACCCAGGACAAACACACAGGATATGCAGAACATTGAGAATGAAAACAAAAAAGAAGACACAGAAAAAAATAACAAAACTGAAAACTAAACTCTCTTCAGCAGCTCTAAAGCTTTTGAACCAAAAAACACAACAACAGCAACAACTAAATAAAAAGAACCCTGAGCTGAACAGAACTTTAATGGAAACGGAAATGCAGCAAAAAATACTTTAGGATTAACGACAACGGATGTTAAGTTGTTGCAGTTGCAGTTGTTGTTGCTGTTTTTCGTTTTTTTTTCTCTGTTCGGTTCTCTAGCTGGCAGGCCCCTAAACTACGCAACAAAGGGCAGTACAAAAAAAGTTTACAACTATTCTGTGTAAAGCTCCAACAACTAGAACAACAACAACACGCCCTATGACGACTATTTCAAAATGTTGCAATTCCTTTTTTGCTGCTGCTGCTCTCTCGAAACATTTTTTCTTCTTCTTCTTTTCGATCTCAGACTGTTTGTTTGGTCTTCTTGTCGCTTAACAAAGCGTTGTGTGTTTTTTTGCCTAGAGATCCTTAAGCGTTGAAGATTTGTTGTTATTTCGTCGGTTGGTTTTTGTTTATAGCCATCGGAACAACAACAAAAAACACAACTACACTACAAGTACCGAGGACCATCATTAATTATTTGCAACAAGGCCGGCCAGAGTTCTTTCTTTTATTTATGGCAAAATGTTTAACAAAAAAAACGACCCTAAAAGTGTAAATAATTTAATTACAAAACTGCAGGCAAATACAACAACAACAACAACATGCTAAATGTACTGAACTGAAAACAAGTGACCAGCTAGAGCTATTCACAAAAAAACAAAGACGAAAAAACTTTTCTTGGCAAGACAAAATAACCCGAACCATGAGAGCACCAGCTGCCCTTTGACTCAATGCCACTATGAATCTTAATGACCGGATCTTTAGCCATTCGTTTGTCACGCTGTTATTTTTTTTTTCGTTCGCCTCGTAGTAGTTGTTAATAACCGAACGAACTAAAAAGCGAACGGATGGATGAATGAACATGCGATCGTATTAGACATTGTCGTTTTTTGTTTGTTAAAAACTAAAGTCACCTTTAAAGGTGAGTGGGTTAGTTGTCAAGCTATGTGCAAGTCCTGATTGTTTGAACTTTGTTTCACTCGGAGAGATTGCAAACACTTTTGCGAGTCAATTGACATTTGAACCAGGGGGCCAGAAGAATAATAAGCATATATTTTTAACAAATATTTTCAAAGGTAGCCTTTAAAAAAAAAACCAAAAATAATAGATTTTTAAAGAAATTTCTTTCAAGTCCCAAAAAGGTATGGATTTTTTAAAGTCTGGATTTTTAAAAGAATATTTTTCAAGGACCTGAAAAAGACGTGTTTTTTTTAAAGAATATGTTTAAAAACCTAAACAAGATTTTTTAAAGAATATTTTGTCAGGGACCTAAACAAGGCGTGGATTTGTTAAAGAATATTTTTTCAGAGACCTAAACAAGGCGTGGATTTTTAAAGAATATTTTTTCAGAGACCTAAACAAGGCGTGGATTTTTTAAAGAATATTTTGTCAGGGACCTATACAAGGCGTGGATTTGTTAAAGAATATTTTTTTCAGAGACCTAAACAAGGCGTGGATTTTTTAAAGAATATTTTTTTCAGAGACCTAAACAAGGCGTGGATTTTTTAAAGAACATTTTTTCAGAGACCTAAACAAGGCGTGGATTTTTTAAAGAATATTTTTTCAGATACCTAAACAAGGCGTGGATTTTTTTAAAGAATATTTTTTTCAGGGACCTAAACAAGGCGTGGATTTGTTGAAGAATATTTTTTTTCAGAGACCTAAACAAGGCGTGGATTTGTTAAAGAATATTTTTTTTCAGAGCTCTAAACAAGGCGTGGATTTGTTAAAGAATATTTTTTTCAAAGACCCAAACAAGGTGTGGAGTTTTTGAAGAATATTTTTTCAGAGACCTAAACAAGGCAACGCCTATTTTCTAAGAACTCAACAATGCGTCGATTTTTTAAAACCCAACAAATAAGTTTATGGCCGAACCGATGCGTATTTATGCCCTACACAACTATGTTGTCAGGGTATTATAGCTTTGTGCAGCCCCAAGAGTTTGTAAATATTGGTCCTAGACCCACCTTTAAGTATACCGATCGTCATATCTCGACTAGCTGAGTCGAACTAGACATGTGTGTCCGTCCATCCGTCTGTCCATTATAATTTGTAAACACGATGCAGCCCACAGTTATACGCCAATCTTAACGAAATTTTGCATGTAGGATGGGTTCTGGCCAATGGAGACCCCTATTGGTTTTGGTAGGGATCGGTTAACATTTATTTACATTTGAAATGGACCAAATGCTTCATTTTTGTACATTTTTCTGGTCGCTCCAGAAGTCGCAATTATGGCCCGAACATCGCAAAATTTTACATAGAGAACGGGATCGGGCTAAAGAATAAGCGATAAGGATTGGTCAATATTTAGGGGGTCAAATGGACCCTTACTTTTGCGTTGAAAAAACTTTGTATTCAATGGCGTATATATTTGCCCCTGAAGGACATAGACCCGAGAACTTGATAATATATCCAAGAGGAGCGGCTGACCTTTAAATTTATACCAATTATATGGTCGTATGTACTCGGGTGTAGGGGATATACTTAAATATTTACAGGTGCCTATGTTTTATATATTATTTAGTAACCCATTACCACACTAGAGGGCGGAAATAAATGGATAATCGCTTTGAAATTTTCCTTTAGACTCCAGTTGTGGTCAAGGACAACGTCTATACTTTTCGGTGATGATCAGATAATAATTTTGGGTTGAAGTGTACCGAAAACTTAATTTATTTGCTTATGTTTTGCAGTCGATCTATAGGCCGCAATTATAAGCCGAACATCACAACACCACCCACAGTGAAGGGAATCTGGACAAGTAATTAGAAGGACTGTACTGAATATTAGCAATATTTGTTGATCTCTAGTCGGTCAAGAGGGTGCAACTATCACGAAATATTGCCTATGCTCGGAATAAAAATCCACAGAAAGTTCTAGTTCCGTGGTAGTTGTATAGGGTATCGTATGGTCGCCCCAGTCCGACCATACAGCTCCGCTCACTGTTTTTTGTAATATTTGTTATAGATCAAACCAACGTATATTTTTTAAAGACCCAACAAGTCGTGGATTTTTTAATATATATTCAAGGTCCAATCCATGACTATGTAAATTACCTTAGGAATAATTTTAAAAATCATTAAGGTTAGGGGTACTTCTTGAAAAATTTTATGTTAAAAAAACTTTGCTTAAAACACATCTTAATCCTCCTTATCAATATTGTATTAAGGGGACCCCCCGCCCCATTCTCGGGGTCAAAAATTTTGTTGATTTAATTCGAATTTACACTAATTTAAGAATGTCCCTACAACATTTCAAGTGAAAATCTCAAGAACTTTTGAAGACATAGCCGATTTATTGTGTCAGCATCAAGTAACAGCTGAAGGACTTCTATCTTTGGATGGGTACAAATGTACCACGGTTATTGATCTACGTAGGTAATAACTTTAAAAATTTTTAAAAATTATATATATGGAAAATAATTATAATTTTTTTCTTCGATTATGTGTGGAAATGCCTCAAGAATGATTTCTCAAAATTTGATCCAAATATCTCAATTATTAAAAATTTTACAACATTTTTATTCAAAAAAGGTACAAATGTACCCGGTTATTGACCGTAGGGTTAAAGGCGTTTTTCTCCAAACATTGGTTTTGCGAATGGCGGGCACGATAACTCAAAAACTAATAACCCAATCGATTCCAATTTTTACACATTTCTCTGTGAGTGTATAGCTATCGTATGAACTAGGATAAAGCCAATCGATGAAGATCTTCCTTATTTGTAAATTTGGTTTTTGGTCAAAAATCTGTGATTTTCCAAAAATATGTTTTCAGAACTCCGTCATTTTGTTAATTTTAGAGCGAAGTCAATATTCCTAGTTCATACGAGAGTCCGTCATGTACTCTTTCTAACACCGTTGGAATTTTCGGATTCCGGTGTTCCAGTGAGGAGTTATCATGCCCGCAATCAAGAATAAGGAGTTTTCTTTGATCACAAAAAACAACAACAAAATTTGTTTGTAAATTATTTTTCTTCCTTTTTAAATCTTCAAATATATATGTGCAAAGTTACAAACCTTAACAAGCATTGGTATTGATTTACCAGCCCATTGAAAATCTTGAAAAATTAAAATCGAATAGGGTGGGGTTATTTGGGCTAACGTATTCAAATTTAAATACTGCAAATTCCACCGTTATTTCTATTTTTTACAATTTCATTTCGTTAAATGCCTAGGTTAAACGTTCACTTATTATTATGTCGAAAATCAAGAGGATTTATTTATTTGTTTGTTGTTGTCGAAGTTTCATTGTATTTGTGTTATCCGAACAACCAAAAAAAGGTATACATCATCACATATATATTGACACTATCAAATATTGTATTTGTAACGATGTGTATGTGTTCGGACCCAAACAAATAAATATATAAATAGGCAAAAATAACAACAATAAGCAGCATAGTGTATCCCTTTTTCCATATATATTTACATATGCACGAGTATGTGTATGCAGCAACAGGATATTAAACATTTTTCATTGATCCCAATCAAAAAAAAAAAAAAAAAAATGAAACCACCAAAAATATTTGCTACTATTGAACAATATTTGTGCGTTCAAATAAAACATGGATATATATATATATATATATATATTTGTTTGTATAAATGTAAGAAGCGAAAAGAAAACAACAAATAATGGCAAATAAAATATGATGGCTATAAAAAAATACTAGCGGCTTAAAAAAAGTTGATATGAGCGTTATATTTTTTCTAATATGTAACTTGAATTTTTTAATGAAAAATTTTAAAGACTTCAGGGTGTTTTTGTAGAATATTTTACAAGGTCCTACTTAGTTCGTTGTTTTTTTTTAATAATTTTGAAATGTAGACTTATTTCTAGATTAAAAAAAATAGTTTTACAAGGACCAACACAAGGCTTGATTTGTTGGGGTTTTAGTTTCTTTATATTGGTTTTTCCTTATTTGTAGTATTCTTCATTTACTCTTAACCATTTCAGTGTCAATAAAAATTTTTGTCGGAATAAAAATCTAAAATTTTTTAATTAAAATCATATGAAGGCACAGAGTTTAGAAAAAAAGCTATTCTTATTTTAACCCTCGGACAGTTTTGTTTTTTATGTATTATAACGGTACATAGGATAACCGAAAAATTGCAAAGGAAGAGAGTAATTTTTAATGTCGAATATATTCGACAAAAACACTGAAAGGGTTAATATATTTTTGTCTGTATAGCTCCCATCTATCCCATCAATAATACACAATAACAACTGACATACACTTAAGTGGCTATCTTCTTTTCTTTCCTTTCATTTTGAATAGCAGGTGTTTTAAGTGTTCCGCACAATAACGACAACAACAAAAAACTTCTACTTTTACATACAAATTTCTAATTATCCTAATTCCCTATCATAATAGCATCGCTTTCAGCAGCACCTCCTACCTCTCTTCAGGTAATAATTCAAAAGCTTTTGTTGTTTTTGCGTTTTTATCCTCTCAATTACAAAAGCCACAGTAAATCTAAAGAAATGGCTAAATTCAATTAACAAACTGTTGCCAAAAAAGTTGTCCTCCTTATTATATCACTTCTTTTACTGTGACCATAAAATATTGGTTACACACGCACACACACCCATACACCTAAACAGCATTTAGTAACCATTAAATGTCTAACAAACAATTAAATTTTGGGGCAAAGGAAATAGGGTTGTCATTGTTTAAGAAAATTTATTTTGATAACATGGGCGATTGGTAGGGATTTTATAAAATATTTTTGCAATGACACATAAGCGAAAAAGTAAACATATTTTCAGGATCTCCACATAGGCATGGGTTTTAAAAAATAAATTTCTCCAAGTTCTCCACATAGGCCTGTATTTTTATACCCTCCACCATACAATGGAGGGTATATTAATATTGTCATTCCGTTTGTAACTCATCAAAATATTAATTTCCTACCCTATAAAGTATATATTCTTGATCAAGATCTAAGACGATCTAGCCATGTCCGTCCGTTCGTCTGTTGTAATCACGCTATCTTCTGAAGGAATTGAGATAGAGTGCTGAAAATTTGCATAGGTTTATTTTTTTGTCTGCAGGCAGGTCAAGTTCGAAGACGGATATATCGCTCCACGTTTAGGCATAGCTCCCAAATAACAGTACCTCCCAATTTTCGGTATTTTGGGGTTCTTGAGCGCGTTTTTCAACCGAATATGCTGAAATTTTGTACATTTTATAAATATAGGTCCACTTTTTCTGGTAGCCCCCATATAACAGTACCTCCTAATTTTCAGTATTTTTGGGGTTTGATCGTATTTTTCCACCGAATTGGCTGTAATTTAGTATTTTGAGTTCTTAATAGGTACCAAATCTCTCCACAAAAAATTATAAATATAGGTCGGATAACCCCCATATAAGGGTACTCCCAATTTTCCGTATTTTGGGGTTCTTGAGCGCGTTTTTCAACCGAATTCGCTGCAATTTGTTATTTTGTAGTCTTATATGGTAACAAATCTCCCTACCAAAAATTGTAATATTCGCCCCCTTTTTATACCCTTCACCACATATGCACAAAGACATAATACCCTGTGTCTTTGTGCATATGTTTGTAACAGGCAAAAGGAAACGAGATAGACACATGGTTCCTTTTGAGAATATACATAGAATAACTTTCTAAGTCGATTTATGCATGTCTGTCCGTCTGTCTGTTCATGTTAAATTGTAAACAAAGTACATGTCGCATTTATGATCCGAATTGGATGAAATTTGGCATAGGTCACTTATTCGGCCCAAGGACGAACCCTATTGAAATTGGGAAAAATCGGTTCAGGTTTAGATATAGCTCCCATATATATATATAACCGATTTAATGTAAACGGACCCTATATATCTTTCGATTTGCACGAAATTTGGTACAGCCTAATCTTGGATAATGCACTGAATTGTGTCTAGAATGATGTGTGCTAAGTTTCGTGAAAATCGGTTCAGATTTAGATATAGCTCCCATATATATTTTCGTCCGATTTAAGGTAAATGGTGCACCAAAGTCCGTATATATCTTTCGATTTATATGAAGTTTGGCACAGAGTTCTGAATTAGGTCCAGAATGATGTGTGCTAAGTTTCGTGAAAATCGATTCAGATTTAGATATAGCTCGAATATATAGTATTGTCCGATTTTATGTAAATGGCCAACAATGCCCCTATATATCTTTCGATTTGCACGAAATTTTGCAAAACATAATAAATTATGTCTAAAATGATCTGTGCCAAGTTTCGAGAAAAACGGTTCTGATATATATTTCGATTTGTCCGAAATTTTGCATCTTATACTTAATTGTGTCTAGAATGATGTGGTTCAAGTCGAAATTGGGCATGGGGTACTGAATTAGTTCCAGAATGATATGTGCTAAGGTTTCAGAAAATCGGTTCTGATTTAGATTTACCTCCCATATATAGTTTTTTTCCGTATTTGTATTTACATTTGATGTTGTTGTTGTTCTGCATTTTCATGGAGATTTTCGTGCCTTTGAAATGAAAATCTGTCCCTACCATAGCTCTTGTGTTAAGTTTCGAGGAAATCGGGTTCGATTTAGATTTAAGTTCGTTCAATTTCATGTCAATGTATTTTCTAAAAAGCGACGTCTGTTAGGATACGTATGTAGAGTATACCCTAAGTGGTGAAGGGTATCATATACTCGGCCCAGTCCGACTTTACTACTTTCCTTAATGGTTAAAAATATTTGTTCATGGTCTCTAAATAGGCGTGGATATTTAAAACTATTTTTCCAAGGACCCCACGGTCTCTACATGGATGTGGATTTTTTAAAATATTTTTTCAAGGCCTTTCATTGGGCGTGGATTTTTAAAAATATTTTTTTATTCAAATTTGGCATTCCTGATTCCCCCATAATATTGGCATATCCTTAGCCGGATATCCTGCTGTATTTGTTACAGTTTTTAATCGTTATCTTTTTAGTATGATCCTGATGTTGTTGCTGTTGTAACTTTTTGTTGTTCATTTGTATTTTTTATGGGATATTAAATATGTGTAGGTATCCCTGTATGTCTGGGCGTGTTGTGTGTATGTGTGTGTACGTTTATTGTGGGTATGCTTTTGTTCCCATGATTTTGATTGTCGTCTCGTCCCTTTTGCTTAATTGGCATACATATTACCAAGTGGTCCAACCAACCAACCAACCGAACGACCAACTGAAACAATTTCCATTTACCATAAACTCTGATGTGATGGTCATGGTGGTTTTAGAATTAAAAACTTTTATATTTTTCTCTTTTGCACATTCTCTCCAGCTGCTCGTCATTGTCCTTTTTGTTTAGTTCGTGGCCAACTAACTCACACATACCCACACACACACACAAATTGAATATATATATTTTGATTGTATTTCAGTAACAATGAATAAATGCTGGAAATATGCTGGTAACTGTAAGAGTGTGTATGTATGTGTGTGTGTGTGGTTTTGATTGTTTGTCCATGTAATTGGCTACCTGCCTAGATGTGTGTGAGTGTGTAGTTGTGTGTCTTTTGATATAATTTCATTTACCTTGGCTTATTTTCAAACACACACCCACATCTCACTTTGTATATAGAGAAAGAGGGAGATATGAAAGAGGTAGTCCAGAAATCTGTATTGTATTTTTGGGTTCATTCCACTCGGAAGTGAAGTTTGCTCGTTGTGCTATTATTCACACATAAATATGATTGCGCCATAGTGTGCATTCACACTTACATATATATTCATATAGGTATGTAGCATATGTATGCATGTGTTAGTTAATGTATAAGTGTGACACAGTTTTGCGTTTTACAAAGTAAGGCGTCGAACAACAAATAATGTGTGCGGATTGTTATTTTACAGTCAGGGTATCGTGAATCAGAATCGTAAGATCGTAGAGTTTCTACTGTTAGAAGAGATTTTTTGTCATGGTCTTTAGAAAGTCTTGGATTTTTAAAATATGTTTTCAAGCTCATATAAGATGAGATTTTTTTTAAACTATCTAGCTCCTATTTTTTTTAAATCCGAAAAAATGGAGAAATTAAAAAAAATATTTTTTATAAATACGGAAATTTGAAAAAAATATTTAAAAAAAATGGAACTATGGAGACCTTTGAAAAATATTTATTAAAAATCTACGCCTAGGGAAACTCTTCAGAAAAATATTTGTTAAAAATCCGGAACTATGGAAAAATATTGTTTACAAAAATTTACGAATCCGGAACTATGGGAAAATATTGTTTACAAAAATTTACGAAAAATATTTTTTCAATCCACGGCATGGGAAACCCTCCACGAAAATGTTTTTTTCAAAGTTCACTCCTAGGGAAACCATTGACAAAAATATTTAAAAAAAATCCACGCCTAGGAAATCCAGAGTTTTTTTAATCCACGCCAGGGGAACCCTTTATAAAACTATTTTTTAGATGCAGGTCAAGGGAAACCACAGCAAGGGAAAACCTTAAAAATTCACGCTAAGGGAAACCCTTGACATATTTTTTAAACTCCACGCATAGGGAAACCCATGAAAAAAATATTTTTAACCAGTAAGCGGAGCAGTATAGTCGGACGGAGCCGACCATACAATGCCCTACACAACTACCATGGAACTCTAACTTTCTGCCGATGTTTATTTTGAACCTTGGCAATATTTCGTGATATTTCACACAAATTTTGTATTTTTTCACACAAAAATCAAGGTTCATTTGACCCGCCAAATATTGACCAATATTTATCAAAACAGGCATCCTTTACTTTAGCCCGATTCCCTTCGTCATGTACACGATATTCGGGCCATAATTGCGGCCTCTGGAGCGACCAAAACACCGACAAAAATTTAGTATTTGGTCCATTTCATCCCCAAAATATTAACCGATATTTACCAAAAATGTAGGGGTCTTCACTGGGCCGAATCCATCCTACATGGAAAATTTCGTGAAGATTGGTCCATAATGGACAGACGAACGGACGGACACACAAGTCTAGATTGACTCAGCTGGTCGAGATATGACGATCGGTATACTTAAAGGTGGGTCTAGGACCAACATTTCGCGGCGTTACAAACTCTTGGGGGTTGCACAAAGCTATAATACCCTGACAACATTGTTGTGTATGGTATAAAAATCCACGCCTAGGAAACCCTTTAAAAATATATTTTTTTTTTAAATACACGCTTAGGGAACACGCAATTTTTCCATGGGCTGTAATTTTATACAAAATTCAAATTTCATGTTCCTAGTTCAAATTCCTTCCATAAAACCTGTGTTTTTCATAATTACATAACTACAACATTGTAGTTTGGCTCTATATATGTATGACGACAACATTTTAGTGGTTTCTTATGTCTGAAATAACAACATACAAATTTACATTTCTCCCAATGTATCCTCCTCACCGAAAACCTTTCTCTCCTGAAGCAACAAAACTGTGCAACGATGATTGCTTACAGCGCCATCAACAGCAGCCATAAAAAGGAGCAGCAATATTTGTGTGTGACTGTGTGTGTACGTTTTGGACTAAAACAATAGAAACTTTGTTGAGCTTTCCCAATGGTGAAATACAAACATACATACAGACCAACCAACACATCTATACATCCAACCCACTCACTCACACCAGCACACATTAATTTCGTCCTTTGCTAATATACATTTACAAGACCATAGAAGTTGTAGCAACAACAACAACAGCAGCAGTATCAGCATCAGTGGCAGCAGTAGCAGCAGCAGGTGGTAAATGTGGCATTCCAAAGCAATTTTAATACCACTCACTAATCCCCACTGCAAACATCATTAGCCAATATTATATGCATTAAATTTAATGATAAAACTGTGTGTGTGTTTCTGTGTGTTGGTTTCAAACAGCGAGACATGGAGACATAGTAAGTTCCTTACCTTTTAGTCCTCTCTCTCTCTCGTCACTCCTTTAAGGCACCTTCAAACGCCGTACAAAAACAAAGGCAAATCTAGGGAATTCATTTCGAAGCCTTGCAATGCTTTAAATGTAAAGCAAAGCAACGCAAAGCAACTCCGTAAGGCTTTGCTTGCTCAACGTACACTTTATTTAGATGTAGGAAACTAGTTGCACGCACACACACACCCACCCACACAAGTCGGCACCAGCACCAACCAGGCTAACACCATGGAAGCAAAGCGCCAACCCGTCATTGAGCCATTTAGTCTTTTCACACTTCACACAACAACAACAGCAGCAGCAAAAAACTATGGGACAACTGCACAAACAACTGTGGTAAGCCAGAACCAGAGGGAAGCCAATGCTGTGGTCCAAATGGCTGGAATGTTCCCCCCACACACACACTCCGGCATATGCTTATCGGCATACTTATGGTACGTTTACACTTGTGTCCTATATGGGCTTAATGATGATTGTTGTAGTTGTTTAGCAAAAGAAAGATAGTGTATGATGGTTGGTGTATATGTATGGGTGTGTGTGAGGGTGTTGCGACTGTGTTGGTGTCTCTTGATTATTACTTAGTGATTTTCCTGCTAGATGATTATGCTGGTCCACCACATTGGCAAAGTGTGTTGTCATTATGGCACAGCAACAACGTTCGTTCGTATATTACCCAGAGCCAAAACTGTGACCATTGTTGGCGTCAAAGTTGTTCTGATTTCCTTTAACAACTATCCTCCCTCATTCCCTTCTGGCCCACTCCACCTCCTAAACTGTCATTGTGGCTCCTCAAGAAATATGAAAGATTTGGTGTCTCAGTTTCTTTTCGCCAGGCTTTTGTTTGCCCCAGAGATTAAAGAGGATCCAGTAAATTTGTATGCCTTTTGTCCAAATGTCCAACCAACCGACCGACATAACCATCATCCAACCATTCAACAAATTTTTTCGGGTATGGCTGACTGGCTGTCTGCCTTGAATGCCAGTTGAAATCACAAATCTTTTCATAACCACAATTAAACAATTTTTTTTTTGTTTGTTGGAAGACATCTACCACTAGGACATTTTAGTATCACCCATTTTTCCACATTTCTTTAGAAATCACTAACCATAGCAGCAGTCCAAGATTGCGGTCTTAGTGTTGTTGGGTTCTTTTGCTTCGAAAATTTGTCATCTCCCGTAAAGATGCAACCACAATTTCTTGTGGGGATTTTTTCCAAAGAGATTTGTTTTATAATTTTTTGTTGAGGATCCTGGAAGGTAAACAATAAACTTCGGCTTGTCAGATATCAATGGCATAGAGAAGGTAGAATAATTTAAATTCAATTCATTAAATTAAATAATCAAAATCAAAAAACGATATTTCAGATTTTATATGAAAAAATATATTTTTTTCAACGATAAAAAAACAATTCCTGAATGCTTGTGGATTTTTAAAGATATTTTTTAAGTCTCTGTATAAGGCGCGGATTTTTATACCCTACACAACTATGCTGTTAGGGTATTATAGCTTTGGGCAATCCCAAAAGTTTGTAACGCCGCGAAATATTGGTCCTAAATCCACCTTTAAGTATACCGATCGTCATATCTCGACTAGCTGAGTCGATCTAGACATATGTGTCCGTCCGGCGGTCCATTATAATTTGTAAACACGATGCAGGCCACAGTTATGGACCAATCTTCACGAAACTTTGCATGTAGGATGGGTTCTGGTCAATGAAGACCCCTATTGTTTTTGGTAAAGATCGGTTAATAGTTAGGGGATGAAATGGACCAAAAACTAAATTTTTGTCTGATTTTCTGGTCGCTCAAGAGGCTGCAATTATATCCCGAATATCGCGTACATGGAGAAGGGAATAAGCATGCTTGTTTTGATAAAGATCGGTCAAAATGGACCCTGACTTTTGTGTGAAAAATTGCAAATTGTGTATTCTATGACGTATATATTTACTCCTGAAGGACAAGGACCCGAGAAGTTGATAAAGTACCCAAGATGAGTGGTTGACATTTAATTGATACCAATTATGTTCCTTTATATATTCCTTTATTGCCGAGCTGAAGTGAGTCTTTATAGGTGAGCTGAAGGTAGCTTTTATAGGTAAGCTGAGCCTCTATATGAGACTTTATCGGAGAGCTGAAGGGATCCTTTATAGAAGAGCTGAAGGAAGCCTCGAGCTGAAGTGAGACTTTATAGGTTAGCTGAAGGGAGCCTTTATAGGCGAGCTGAAGGGAGCCTTTATAGACGAGCTGAAGTGAGCCTTTATAGGCGAGCTGAAGGGAGCCTTTATAGACGATCTCAAGGGAGTCTTTATAAGCGAGCTGAAGGGAGCCTTTTTGGGCGAGCGGAAGGGAGCCTTTATAGGCGAGCTGAAGAGAACCTTTATAGACGAGCTGAAGAGAACCTTTATAGGCGAGCTGAAGGCGAACTGAAGGGAGCCTTTATAGGCGAGCTGAAGTGAGCCTTTATAGGCGAGCTGAAGGGAGCCTTTATAGGCGAGCTGATGGGAGCCTTTATAGCCTTTATAGGCGAGCTGAAGGCGAACTGAAGTGAGCCTTTATAGGCGAGCTGAAGGGAGCCTTTATAGGCGCGCTGAAGGGAGCCTTTATAGGCGCGCTGAAGGGAGCCTTTATAGGCGCGCTGAAGGGAGCCTTTATAGGCGCGCTGAAGGGAGCCTTTATAGGCGCGCTGAAGGGAGCCTTTATAGGCGCGCTGAAGGGAGCCTTTATAGGTGAGCTGAAGGGAGCCTTTATAGGCGAACTGAAGGGAGCCTTTATAGGTGAGCTGAAGGGAGCCTTTATAGGTGAGCTGAATATTTTATAGCGAGTGAAATGGACCCTTACTTTTGGAGCTGAAAAATTACAAAATTTATAGGCGAGCTGTATATATTTACTCCTGAAGGTATAGGCGAGCTGCAGTGAGTCTCTATAGGCGAGCTGAAGGGAACCTTTATAGGTGAGCTGAAGGGAGCCTTTATAGGTGAACTGAAGGGAGCCTTTATAGGCGAGCTGAAAGGAGTCTTTATAGGCGAGCTGAAGGGAGCCTCTTTAGGTGAGCTGAAGTGAGCCTCTTATAGGTGAGCTGAAGGGAGCCTTTATAGGTGAGCTGAAGGGAGCATTTATAGGCGAGCTGAAAGGAGTTTCTATAGGCGAACTGAAGGGAGCCTGTCTAGCGGCGAGCTGAAGGGAGCCTGAGGCGAGCATTTATAGGCGAGCTGAAGGGAGCCTTTATAGGTGAGCTGAGCCTCTATATGGAGTCCTTTATATGAGATTTAAAGGGAGCCTTTATTGGCAAGCTGAAGGAAGCCATAATATGTGGTCTGAATTCAACCTTTATAGGTGAGCTGAAGGGAGCCTTTATAGGTGAACTGAAGGGAGCCTTTATAGGTGAGCTGAAGGGAGCCTTTTTAGGTGAGCTGAAGTGAGTCTTTATAGGTAAGCTGAGCCTCTATATGAGACTTTATCGGAGAGCTGAAAGGAACCTTTATAGGAGAGCTGAAGGAAGCCTCCATACCTGTAGACAATCGAAGGGAGTCTTCATATTAGTCATAGGGTCTATTGGGGAAGAATTCAGGGCCACCAGATACAGTTAAATATTTACAGGTGCTTACGTATTCATATATTTTTTAGTAACCCATTACCACACTAGAGGGCAAAAATATAGAGCTCGTCTCCTTAAAAATTTCCATGAGGATCCAGATATGGTCAAGGAGAACGCCTATAATCGGTGATAATCACATAATAATATTGGGAAGAAGTGGACCGAAAACTTATTTTTTTGTGTTTTTTTTCGAGTCGATTGAAAGCCGCACATCACAACACAACCCAAGTTGAAGGGAATCTGTACAATTAATTAGAAGGTCTGCACTGAATATTAGTAATATTTGTTGACCTCTAATTGCGAAAAATTGCCTAAGCTCAGAATATAGAACCACAATTTTCGTAGTAGTTGTTTAGGGTATCATATGGTCGGCTCCGTCCGACTATACTGCTCCGCTCACTAGTTAAACATATTTTTTCAAGGCTCTATATAAGGCGTGAATTTTTAAACGTGTTTTCCAAGCACTCTCCATAGCCTTTTAAACATATTTTTCCAAGGCTCTATATAAGGCCTGGATTTTTAAAAATATGTTTTCAAGCACTCTCCATAGCCATGGATTTTTAAACAAAATTTTTGGAAGCACTCTGGATAGGCGTGGATTTAAAAAAAATTTAGTTTACACTTTATATAAAAATATAACATTAAAATCACACAAAACTTGAATATATAAATAGAAAAATAGGAAATCTATATCATCTGCATTGAAAGAATGGCCTATGAATTACTGGCAGTAAAATCCGCAGCTAGTAACTGGCAAACAGAAAACTAGTTCAAAAGGACAATGGTAGGCAGCCAACACACAGCAGGAAGGCTGTGTTAAGAAGAGGAAAAAGAAACGACACACTCACACACACACCATTATAATAAAAGTAAGTCAAGACTATTGTGTAGATTTTGCCGAGATTTTAGTTATTGTCTGGTGTTATTGTAGTTGTAAACCACATAAATATATATATATTCACACATACACATTCACAATTTTATGGAAAAAAAACAAACAAAACAAGTTTTTTCATATAAATTTTACAATGCCTTTTTGAATAGTTGAAGTAAAATCAAGTAGATATATGGCTATGTTTGTGTGAGTGTGTGTGTGTGAGCGCGTCATATATCCTTGTAATGGGGTTTAAGTAGTTGTTAATAAAGAGAATATTGTCTGCTTTTCTTAAAATGGGAAAATATCATCATCATCCTTATTCTTATCTCATTCGTGGGTATAAGGAAAGCGCCTTTCTTTAAATTACTTTTCGCTACTTCATTGTCGTGTTTTGTTGTGCGTTTATATATATATATATATATATATATAAAAAGGTATTATAAACGCACACAGGATTCATTATTCAGGATTTTAGATATGTATGTTGTTCATTTTCATAATAACAAAAGATGAACAACTTAAAGAAAAATAAAAACAAAATAAATGTGTACAGAAATGGGAAGATGAAAATATTGTATATTAAGAAAGCCATAACAAACTTTATCTACAGGATAAATGAAAGCTATAACCCAATTTAAAAACAATAAAAAATAAAAAAAAAATAAAAAAATAACACCTTGTTTTGGTCCTTTAAACACGTCTTCTATTGGTACCCAAAAAAGTATTCATTTACAGAATCCAATCCTATTCAGGTCATTTAAAAATATTCTTAAAAAAACCACGTCTTCAGGTCCTTTAAAAAATATTCTTAAAAAAGCCACTCCTTGTTCTGGTCCTTGAAAAAATATTCTTTAAACCAGTAAGGAAAGCTTAAAAGTCGGACGAGACCAACTATATGATACCCTTCACTACTTTGGGTACCAATCTGAAATGTCAATCATCGTGCAAAATATGTAATATATATATAAATGCGCGCTATCCAAAATTTATCTCGACACAAAATCCAATACAAAACTTGACATGCATCAATCTAGACCTAATTAAGTACTTTGTGCAAAATTTTGTCGCAATTGGACAAACATCTATAGTATGGTGCATCATTTACATAAAGTCGGAGGAAACAATATATTCGTGAGCTTTATCTAAATCCGAACAGATTTCAACAAAACTTCGCATACATAAATTTGGACCTACTTCAGTACGCTGTGCAAAATTTTGTGTCAATCGGCCTAAATTTGACTCTTTGGTGCTCCATTCACTAAAAATCGGACGAAATCATATATGGGAACTATATCTAAATCTGAACCGATTTCAATAAAACTTGACATACATTAATATGGGCCTAATTCAATACTCTGTGCAAAATGTTGTCTCAATCGGACAAATATTGGCACAAAATCGGATGAAACTATATGTGGGAGCTATATCTAAATCTGAACCGATTCCAACAAAATTTGGCATACATCAATCTGGGACTAATTCAGTATTCTGTGCAAAATTTTGTCTCAATGGGACATATATTGGGAGTTTGGTGCATCATTTACATAAAATCGGACGAACCTATATATGGGAGCTATATATAAATCTGAACCGATTTCAATAAAACTTGACATACATTAATCTGGGCCTAATTCAATAATCTGTACAAAATTTTGTCTCAATCGGACAAATATTGGCAGTATGGTGCTCCATTTACACAAAATCGGATGAAACTATATGTGGGAGCTATATGTAAATCTGAACCAATTTCAATAAAATTTGTCATACATCAATCTGGGCCTAATTCAGTACTCTGTGCAAAATTTTGTCTCAATCGGACAAATATTGGGAGTTTGGTGCTCCATTCACATAAAATCGGACGAAACTATATATGGGAGCTATATATAAATCTGAACCGATTTCAATAAAACTTGACATACATTAATCTGGGCCTAATTCAGTAATCTGTAAAAATTTTGTCTCAATCGGACAAATATTGAGAGTTTGGTGCTCCATTTACATAAAATCGGACGAAACAATATATGGGAGCTATATCTAACTCTGAACCGATTCCAACAAAATTCGGCATACATCAATCTGGGCCTAATTCAGTACTCTGTGAAAAATGTTGTCTCAATCGGACAAATATTGAGAGTTTGGTGCTCCATTTACATAAAATCGGACGAAACAATATATGGGAGCTATATCTAACTCTGAACCGATTCCAACAAGATTTGGCTTACATCAATCTGGGCCTAATTCAGTACTCTGTGCAAAATTTTGTCTCAATCGCACAAATATTGGGAGTTTGGTGCTCCATTTACATAAAATCGGACGAAACTATATATGGAAGCTATATATAAATCTGAACCGATTCCAACAAAATTTGGCTTACATCAATCTGGGTCTAATTCAGCACTCTGTGCAAAATTTTATCTCAATCGGATCAATATTTGGATTTTGGTGCACCATTTACATAAAATCGGACGAATCTATATATGGGAGCTATATCTAAAACTGAACCGATTTTCAATTTCAATAGGGTTCATCCTTGTGCGAAATTTCATTCAAATCGGATAATAAATGCGACCTGTACTTTGTTCATAAAAATACATGGATAGACGGACGGATGGACAGACGGACATGCCTAAATCGACTCAGAGAGTGATTCTATGCATATTCTCAAAAGGAACCATGGTTCTTTCTCGATTCCTTTTGCCTGTTACAAACATATGCACAAAGACATAATACCCTGTACCACAGTGTGGTGAAGGGTATAAAAATAGACGCCTTGTTTTGGTCCTTCGAAAATATTTCTTACCAAATGCATGCCTTGTATTGGTTCTTGAAAAAAATATTATTTAAAAAATTCGCTAGTTGGTAAGATCTGTAAATTATATTCTTAAAAAAATTCCGCTTTCGGTAGTTTCCCTTCCTCGAAACCTTTGTGTGATGTCCTCTTAATCGGAAAAAGACTAATTAGCACCAGATAACAATAACCAACAAATGATACGCCCAGCAAGACCACAATAATTAAACATAAATAAGGAAAGGAAAATTAAAAAAAAATCTTTCCAATGTAAAGGGGTTGAGAAGTAACTGTGGGGAAATTGAAAAAAAAAATAATCTTCATTACGCCAACAAAAATCAAAGAAAAATTT
Organism: Musca vetustissima; assembly: GCF_032173495.1. Classification (NCBI taxonomy): domain Eukaryota; kingdom Metazoa; phylum Arthropoda; class Insecta; order Diptera; family Muscidae; genus Musca; species Musca vetustissima. Next base: position 140,911 of record NW_026882742.1, on the reverse strand, counting down.
AAACTTAGAAGAAATATTTGGTATTGCAAGCCGTATCATTGCAAAACTTCAATTAATGCTTTTTGTTCGGTTTCGAATTTTTGTTGTTGTGACATTGGTTTTTATCATTAGTTCGGCTTGAATGCTATTCGACCGACATTTATGCTTTTGTTACGCATTCCGCAAACACAGAAGAAAAAATGCCACAGAAGGAGGAGGAACATCATAACACCCCCTACTCCTTTTTCGTCGTTCCTTCTAAAGGACAATTAAATGGTTGTTTTGATGTCCAAATAAGAAAAAAAACAAAATCTCGCAAACATGAATGGCCATTGTTGTTCGCATTGGACGATTTCCGTATCCTTTTTAATTTCTTGTTTCCATTCATGACAGTGCTAAGAGTTTGTAATGTTTTCGTTCCATATATTTTTTTTTTTTTTTGGGCCTGTAACAAACAAAAATGTGAATTACACATATTTTAAGTAATAATCTTTTTTTTTTTCTCATTTGAAAAAAATAATATCCACTGCCCACTCTTCCTTTTACTAGGAGGGTAGCTGCTTACTTAAAAGAGTGTGTCATTACAGTTGACATTTTCATATTTCTCTTTCCCTGACATCGACTGTCACCAACAACAATAATATCACAACGCGCATCAGCTTCAGTTGAAACGACAACAAAGAAAAATATATCCAAGAATAATTGCAAAGAGCCCGAAATTTGTAGCAGCTTGAGAAACTACAGCAACAACAAGCAAAAAATATACTAATAATAAACGAGAGCGGAACAAATGACGAAACAGTGGAGGACATAAAAATACAATGGACACAACAGAAATATAAGGATGTAATGACCACCACCACATAATGAATATTTTTGAAAGGGACCCTTGAGGATTTTTAAAGAAAAAATTTCAAGGTCTCATTGGGAATATTTTTTCATGGCCTCAATAGGCGTAGATTTTTTAAAGAATATTTTTTCATAGCCTCAATAGGCGTAGATTTTTAAAGGTACATTTTTCCAGGACTCAATAGGCGTGGACTTTTCAAAGAATATTTTTTCCAGGACCCAATAGGCGTGGACTTTTCAAAGAATATTTTTTTCAGGACTCAACAGGCTTGGATTTTTCAAAGAATATTTTTCCAGGATTCAGTAGGCGTGGATTTTTCAAAGAATATTTTTTCTAGGACCCAATAGGCGTGGACTTTTCAGAGAATATTTTTTCCAGGCCTCAATAGGTGTAGATTTTTAAAGAATATTTTTTACAGGACTCAATAGGACTATATTTTTAAAGAATATTTCTTCAGGGACCAAATCGAGGGTTGGATTTTTATTTTTTTTTAAAGACCAAATCGACGCTTGGATTTTCTAATGAACATTTTTGCAGAGGTTTGAATAAATCGATACGATAATCTCAACAATCATATTTGTTCTAGTTATTATACACTCCACCATAGTATGGAGGGTATATTATGTTTGTTTTTCCGTTTGTAACGCATCGAAATAATCATTTCCGACCCTATAAAGTATATATATATTCTTCATCAGCGTAAAATTCTATTACGATATAATCATCTGTCCGTCTGTAGTAATCACTCAAGCGTCTAAAAGAATTGAGATAAATCGCCAACATGTTTCATAGAGTCGTCTTTTGTTTGCAGGCAGGTCAAGTTTTTTCAGCGTAAAATTCTATGACGATATAATCCGTCTGTCCGTCTGTAGTAATCACTCAAGCGTCTAAACGCATTGAGATAGATCGCCAACATTTTTCATAGAGTCGTCTTTTGTCTGCAGACAGGCCAAGTTCGAAGATGGGATATATCGGTCCACGTTTAGGCATAGCTCCCATATAAAGGTACCCCCCCAATTTTTGGTATTTTGAGGTTTCTGATCTCGTTTTTCAACCGAATTCGCTGAAATTTGGTACTTTGAGTTCTTATTTGGTGTCAAATATCTACACAAAAAATTGTAAACATCGGTCCACTTTTTCTGATAGCCCCCATATAAGGGTAACCCCAAATTTTCTGTATTTTGATGTTCTTGAGTGCGATTTTCAACCGAATTTGCTGAAATTTGATACTTTGAGTTATTATTGGATAGCAAATCTCCCCACCAACAATTATAAATATACGTCAATTTTTTTCGGATAGCCCCCATATAAGGGTACCCCCCAATTTTCGGTATTTTGTAATTCTTGAGGGCGTTTTTCAACCGAATTCGCTGAAATTTGGTACATTAGGGTCTTATTTGGTGTCATATATCTAAACTAAAAATTTTAAACATCGGTCCACTTTTTCCGATAGACCCCATATAAGGGTACCCCCCAATTTTCGGTATTTTGAAGTTCTTGAGTGCGTTTTTCAACCGAATACGCTGAAATCTGGTACATTGGGTTCTTATATGGTGCCAAATATCTAAACTAAAAATTATAAACATCGGTCCACTTTTTCTGATAGCCCCCATATAAGTGTACCCCCCAATTTTCGGTATTTGGTATTTTGTAGTCGTATATGGTAACAAATCTCCCTACCAAAAATTATTAATATTCACCCCATTTTAGGGGTAGTCCCCATATAATGCCCTTTTTTATATTAAAATAGTTAGCTAATTTGTTCCGTGTGTTAGGGTTATCCCCATATAGCTGTATTCCATCATAGAATGGAGGATTTTCTGTAGACGAAATTTGCAGTTCATACCCTGCATAGTATGGAATTCTAAAACGATTTAGTCGATTTAGCCATATGTTGTAATAATTTTTCTATTGGAGGATATCGACATAAAAACTAGAACGTGAGGTTTGAGAATGAACTATATCGACCCGCATTTAGTCAATTTAGCCATATGTTGTAATAATTTTTCTATTGGAGGATATCGACATAAAAACTAGAACGTGAGGTTTGAGAATGAAATATATCGAACCGCATTTAGACCCAGGTCCCATATAAAACATCCTTTAATATTTAGCATGATGCACGGTATTGGGATTCAAAACTAAATTATTAGCTTGGAATTGAAGCTATATCGGCCCTTAATTACGCATTACCTCGTTGATAATGAAAACACCAAGTATTCGCTAATTTCTACACAATGTTGTCAATATTGTTCCCGCTTTAGTATGCCTCTTATAAATTTGCCCTCTAAGTTTGAGTATTTGCAGGATTTTATACAAATGTTTCACCCTACTATGTCAACATTTTGGGGTTTTGAGATTTTAGGGAAAACCACCCATTGAAATTGCTGAAATTTCTATTTGATTTGCAACAATCGGTTGGTAGAATTGTAGTTATATGTATGTTCCCTATATTTTCATTTAAAACATTTTCAATATTTCTATGGTATCCAAAGTTCGGCCGGGCCGAACTTAACGCTTTTTCACTTGTTTTTATTCTTTTTTCAGTACAACCTAACACACTGAACTAAATCCTTTAAATGCGCACACACACATAGATATTCAAAAATTCATATACATATTTGTTCGCACAATAAAGAAATCCCCGAAATTCCCTAAAGTTTCGCCATAAGAAAAAGACGAAATCGAATCGAAACAAAGAATGCAAACGAAAAACTCTGTAGGACAATGGACAACAACAACAGAAACAAAAAATTACACCAATTAACCGACGAATCTTAAACGAATTTTGTGGCGTTGATTAATGTTTTCACATTTTCCCTGTGACAGGACATGGGTCAGTTTTTATTGTTTGTTCAAGAGTTGGAGTTGTGCTTTTTAATCGACCAGTTGGAGAATACTCTCGTTTGTCCAGCCACACTAACCATAACCCGGGACCCAGCCAAACCCAAACAGCCATGAGCTATGTTATGTGGTTGGTCTGGCGGAATGACCAAGGAAGCAACATGTTTCTTGTTAAGGCTAGACAATATGTTTTCTTATTTGAACGACGTATAAAAAAGATGAGCACATCAATTGTCCTTGCGTTTATCTCCACTCCTTTTTCTCTCTCTCTCTCATCTTTATCTCCGGTTGAATGTGAAAGTGTAAAGGCGGGAACAACAACATTTTTATTGATCTAACATAAAGCTGTAGCCGTTTACGCTGCTCCACAAACATTATTGTGATAATTGATACATGTTGTGAAATGGGAATATCTGTGATTTGTCAACCACTATGAAGAGGAGCTGGAGGAGGAGAAGGATTGACTGGTTGTCCTGCGAAACTAATTGTATTTATCACTATAAATCATGACTATCACAAAGGGGATATCGAAGCAATCAAATCAGTATAGAATTTGATGCGCAACATCTATATTTGGATTGTAATTTTGTTCGTAATGGAATTGAAAAGGAAAATAGTATATGGGGACCATAGACTTACTCTATAAAAAATCCTCTCCTTTAAGAGACCTTAACAAATATTCTTTAACAAGTGAAAAAGCGTTAAGTTTGGCCGGGCCGAACTTTGGATACCCTCCACCATAGTTATACTGAGAGATACATGCAATGAAAATATAGGGAACATACCAAAAAGTGGGCATATACCGATAATTCTACAAACCGATTTATGTAAACCATTATGTACACCAAATACAAACTTCAGCAATTTTTAATGGGGATTTTTCCTAAAATCTGCAAGATCCAAAAAGTGGACAGATAGGGATAACGCATGGTAGAGCATAAAATCCTCAAACTACTGTAATCTAGATTACAAAGTTATATGAGGGTATGCCTAAAAGGGAACCAATATTGATTACATAGTGTAGGAAATAGTGAATATTTGGGGATATCATTATATGTGGGCTATGCCTAATTAATGACCGGTATATGCAAATTTTGAACCCAATATTTTAATTGTTTATCTCAATTCTTTCCTTCAGGAGGTATCACTATATAGAGGAGATGCCTAAATGTCTGCCTATATATGACATTATAGTCATGTTTGAGTTTTTTTAATCACAATATTATTAGAAGGCGGAATGTTTACAGTAGATGGCTAAATAGTCTTTGTAGGGTAAAAATTGACTATTCCCCGTAACGACTACCCAACCGCAACACACGGAATAAATCAGATAACTATTTTAATATAAAACCAGTAAGGAAAGTAGTAAAGTCGGACGGGGCCGACTATATGATACCCTTCACCACTATGGATATATTAAACAGGACTGTTAACATGAAATTGGATGAAATAAAATATGTGATATTTATCTAAATGTGAATCTACCTATATATCCATAAGTTATATAAATCGACTTCAGTCAAATATAAATAGGTTATCTGTTGGGCTATGTCTGTACTTCTAGAAAACGCAACTACGTAGTTCTATGCTCAATTTTGTACGTTGTGCAAAAATTGATGTCAACCTGATTAGCATGAAGAGTTTGATGTCCAATTTACTTAAAATCGGGCGAAAATATATATGGAAGATCTATCCAAATATATCGAAGGATATATAGGGACTTTGGTGCACCATTTACATGAAATCGGACGAAACTATATCTGAATCTGGGCCGATTTTCTCGAAACTGGGCAGACATCATTCTAGGCTCAATTCAGAACGTTATGCCAAATTTCCTGCAAATCGAAAGATATATAGGGACTTTGGGGCACCATTAACATGAAATCGGACGAAACTATATATGGGAGCTATATCTAAATCTGGACCGATTTTCGCGAAACTGGGCAGACATCATTCTAGCCTCAATTCAGTACGTTATGCCAAATTTCATGCAAATCAAAAGATATATAAGGACTTTGGTACACCATTTACCTTAAATCGGAGGAAGATATATACGGGAGCTATATCTAAATCTGAACCGATTTTCACGAAACTTTGCACACATCATTCTAGACTTAATTCAGTGCGCTATGCCAAATTTCGTTCAAATCGAAAGATATATAGGGACTTTGGTACGCCATTTACCAAAAATCGGCCGAAACTATATATGGGAGCTATATCTAAATCTGAACCGATTGTCACGAAACTTGGCACACATCTTTCGTGGCTCAATTCAGTACGCTATGCCAAATTTCGTGCAAATCGAAAGATTTTCAGGGTCTAAAGTCCGCAAATCGGGCGAAACTATATATGGGAGCTATATATAAATCTGAACCGATTTTCACGAAACTTGGCACACATCTTTCGTGGCTCAATTCAGTACGCTATGCCAAATTTCGTGCAAATCGAAAGATTTTCAGGGTCTTAAGTCCGTAAATCGGGCAAAAATATATATGGGAGCTATATCTAAATCTGAACCGATTTTTCCCAATTTAAATAGGGTTCGTCCTTGGGCCAAACAAATGAGCTGTGCCAAATTTCATCCAAATCGAATCATAAATGCGACCTGTACTTTGTTTACAATTTAACATGGACAGACGGACAGACGGACGGACGGACGGACGGACATGCATAAATCGATTCAGAAAGTGATTCTATGCATATTCTCAAAAGGAACCATGGGTCTATCTCGATTATTTTTGCCTGTTACAAACATATGCACAAAGACATAATACCCTGTACCACAGTGTGGTGAAGGGTATAAAAAAGGGGGTTATATGGGGACTACCCCTAAAAAGGGGTGAATATTAATAATTTCGGGCGTGGAGATTTGTTACCATATACGACTATAAAATACCAAATTTCAGCGAATTCGGTTGAAAAAAGCGCTCAAGAACCTCAAAATATCGAAAATTGGGGCTTCCTTATATGGGGGCTACCCGAAAAAATTGACATATATTTATAATTTTTTGTGGAGAAATTTGCTACCCAATAAGAACTCAAATTATTAAATTACAGCCAATTCGGTGAAAAAATTCACTTAAAACTCCCCAAAAACTGGAAATTGGGAGGTACCCTTATATGGGGGCTACCAGAAAAGGTGGACCTATCTTTATAATTTTTAGTGGGGAAATTTGGTACCCAATAAGAACCCCATGTACCAAATTTCAGCGAACTCAGTTGAAAACCGCGCCCAAGAACCCTAAATTACCGAAAATTGGGGGGTACCCTTATATGGGGGCTACCCGAAAAAATTGACCTGCGTTTATAATTTTTAGTATAGAGATTTGCTACCCAATAAGAACTCAAAGTACCGAATTTCAGCGAATTCGGTTGAAAAACGCGCTCAAGAACCTCAAAATACTGAAAATTTGGGGGTACCCTTATGTGGGAGCTATGACTAAGCGTGGACCGATATAGCCCATCTTCGAACGTGACCTGCCTGCAGACAAAAGACGACTCTATGAAAAATTTTGCCGTTCTATCTCAATTCGTTTAGACACTAGGGTGATTACAACAGACAGACGGACATGCTTAGATCGTCCTAGAATTTTACGCTGATCAAGAATATGTATATATACTTTATAGGGTCGGAAATGATTATTTCGATGCGTTACAAACGGAAAAACAAAACTAATATACCCTCCATGCTATGGTGGAGGGTATAAAAAATCCACGCCTTCAAGAGACTTCAAAAAATATTCTGTAAAAAATCCACTCCTTCCAGAGACCTGAAAAAATTATTCTTTAAAAAATCCACTCCATCAAGAGGCCTTAAAAATATTCTTTAAAAATCCACATCTTCAAGAGAAAATATTTCTTAAAATCCCACGCCTTCAAGAGACCTTAAAAGACATTCTTTAAAAAAACATACACGCCTTGTTTTGCCCTTCAAAAAATATATTTTTAAAAAATCCTCGTTGTATTATTACATATTGAACTGGGGACACCATGGCGTATAACTACTGTCATAACGTATACGCCCAATGTCTTACCATTTCATATGATTCAGATGCTATTTTTGAAAGTTTAATTAAAATGTAAACCAAAAATATCAAATGTGCAATAAAATATTATTTTTTTATATTAAATTAAAATTTTAAATATTAATATCTATGCATTTCTATAAATCCCATTTTAATCACAAAAACATTATTCTACTGAAATTCATTTTTCTCATTTTGATAATATAAATACCACACACTGAGATATTAAAGACACACAATCGTACTTAGTAGCTATATGTACGATTGTGTGTGTGTCTCGGTTTGTACAAATGTACATTTAATCCACTTCGTGATATATGCCAACATTTAACATTTATTATCTACTTTGGTTTGTCTACTACATTTCATCGTTTCTTTCTTCTCTTGCTCTTCCATTTTAGGGTTTTTTGTTGCAGCAACAAAATTTTCTTCATTTCAACTTTAACCTGGAAAAGCAAAAAAAAAAATATATTCACGACTTTTGTAGTGTGCCGTGTGACAACAATTCTACACACATACATACATATATATGCAAAAAAGTGTGCTAATTAAAATGGAATTTCCCTACGTCGTCGATGTTCATCTTCTTCGTTCTTCAGATGCTGACTCCGCTACCGATGGTGTGTTCCTGCTTCTATTTGCAATGATATTTAATATGCGACGACGGTGCCGGCAAATGACTGGGTGAGTGTTGAAGTAAAAAAAAAATGCAGAACTAACATGAAATGAACAAAAATTCCCTTTGGTCTCAAAAGGCTTACATAATGTTGTTATACATACAAACTTATGCACACAGTGAGCATACACACACATATTATATGATTGCATATTTTCACACGAACAGATATAATTACCAACTTACTAATACTCAGACGTATATGATAATTTTTATCTTCGATGTTTATTCGGGAGGGATAGACCAATAAATTTCTTTGAGAATTTTCTGAATTTGTTTCACATAAATAAACACTTCATTTAATGACCAGTGTAGTAGTGCGTATGGGTATTGTCATAACGTATACGCTTCCAAAATCAATAAAATAAGGGTCAATCCAAGCGTTAAAGGCGTAGATTTTTTTAAGGATAAAAAAAAACAAGAGGTAGGTTGTCACTCTTGGTCCACGAAAAGTACTAAATATGGTATCATTTGTATTTGGCGAACCAGTAGAGCTAGAACTCTGAACATTGGATTGAGGGTCACTGATGGAGTGTAGAATGGATGTAGCAAAGGGCCTTTTGGAAATTCGAACTATAAGTATCCGAAAAGTACTGAAATGTACTAAATTTGGTACAAATTCATAGCATGGATTAAGCTAAAAACTTGGAATGAAAATGGTGGAAAGTGTGTACTCATGTGTACGAAAAGTAATATATGGTACTATATTTGATTTCGAGGTACAAATCGAGCTGGAATCCTGAAAATTTTGGAAATTTTTACTTATGTGTACAAAAAGTACTAAATCGTACTATAACTGGTACAATTTGGATGAACCGAAAGAACAGGAACAATGAAGTTTGGTGTTAGGATCATTGTAGGGATGTAGGATTGTTGTCAGGATTCAGTTTAACAAATTAATACTTATGGGTACTAAATGGTACTAAATATGGTACAATTTTATTTTAGGTGAACCAATAAAGCTAGAATCATGAAATTTGGAGTCAGGATCACTGTTAAGGTGTAAGATTGAAATATGTATGTAGCAATAGAGTTGAAATTATGAAATATTGATTTAGGATCACTGTAGAGGTGTAGGATTTGTGTATGTAGGAAGTTTTGGAAATTGGTACTATTGTGTACTAAATTTTGTACAATTTGAATTGTGGTTGAACGGATAGTGTTGGAATCCTGAAATTTGGATTTTGGATCACTGTGGCTTGTTGGTTTGGGGTAAGAAGGAGGTTCTGAAAATTCGTACCACTTTGTACTAAATTTGGTACAATTAGAATTGTGGGTGAACTGATAGAGTTTAAATCCTGATACTTGGATTTAGCATCACTGTGGGGATGTTGGTTTGAGCTAAGTAGATTAAGTAGTTTTGGAAATTCGTACTATTGTGTACTAATTTTGGTACAATATGAGTTGTGGGTCAACCGATAAAGTTGAAATCCTGAAACTTGGCTTTATGATGACTGTGGGGTGTTGGATTGGGGTATGTAGGAAGTTTTGGAAATTGGTGCAACTATGTACTAAATTTGGTACAATTTGAATTGCGGGTGCACCAATAGAGTTGGAGTCCTGAAACTCCGATTTAGGATGACAGTCGGGGTGTAGGATTGGGGTATTTAGGAATTTTTGGAAATTTGTACTACTGTGTACAATTTTTTTTACAATTTGAATTGTGGATTTAGGATCACTGTGGTGTTTTTGGTTTGGGGTACGAAGGAGGTTTTTGAAATTCGTACTACTGTGTACCAAATTTGGTACAATTTAAATTGTGGGTGAACCAATACAGTTGGAATCCTGAAATTTGAATTTGGAATCATTGTGGGGGTGTAGGGTCGGGGTATGCATGAAGTTTTGTGGGATGTTTGAACAGGGTACTTATGGAAATAATGTGTGCTCAATGGAAAATTTTGATTTGGGTGAACCTTTAGAGATCGAATCATTAAATTTGGTACTAAATGGTAGTCAAATTTAATTTATGTTCGATATTAATGTGTGAATTGGTTTCACTGACATATGCAATTTGTTTAAATATTTCCTACATTCGCTAGCGAAATTGCGGGCATATACTAGTTTTTTAAATAATTTTTGTCAAGGGCCAAAACAGGGCGTAGGTTTTTTAATAATTATTTTTAAGCACCAACACAAGGCATAGATTTTTATAATAATTTTTTCAAGGACCAAAACAATTCCCTTTTATTTTCAATCCACCCCCATACACATTCCTACAATTATGAAAAATACGGCTACGAATGTGTCCAAGGATGTGTCGTGTCGGCTGCAGCAAATACCTTTAAATGGTATAAAAGTGTAACAGGCATTTAACTCTACGGCTCAGACCTAGGCAAATATAAGAGCCAACATATTTTTATTTAACTTACAAACATACAGACGCACACACACATTGGCACTCTGGCTCACAAGATTTATATGGAATATTTGTTGTAGGGACATAAAACAAAAGCAGGTGCTGGCAGGTAAAACTCCAACACTACTTCTCCGATACGTTTGCTTACCGAGCTGAGCTGGGTGTATGTGTTTACACATGACTGTGTAAGTGATAAGGGTGTTGCTTGAAATACAAAGAAGAAGAAGAAGAAAAAAGACAAACGAAGAAGAAAAAAACTATACCATTTGTCACATATATAGTGAGAGTAGTCAGTGACACACACACATGTACACTAACTTTTCTGCCTTCTATCTCACCTTAACTATGTTAACAGACTTGCAAATGTGTGACGATGATGACGACAACAACAACAGGCAGCATAAACCAAAAGCTAAAGGACTATGAAAATGGTTGGTTGGACTGACTAGGTGGTTGGCTGCTAGGCGTCTGAATTGTATTACACCATCACGTACATAAATACATATGTATGTATTTTTGTATGTTCAGATACATTTTTAAACTTAAATAAACTTCAAGTTGAGTTTAAATGGCCCATTATGACTGTTTGGCACATTTTAATTTTAAATAAATATTTACTTAGCAATAAATGTTTATTTTTGTTTTTTTTTTTTGCTGTGTCACCCACTCATTCCCCTTTTTTGAGTAATGCCGACACGAACATACACGAGCAGATGGAGTGGGCTGCTAGATGTGGTAATTTATAATTTAAAATATCATGGAAAATCGCTTTTCATGGCTTGGGTGTGTGGGGTGAAATGAAAACAAAATACTCTTTAAATCCACCGACAATCCCTTTTTGTCAAAGACTTTATTAAATATTTGAATGATTGTGGGGAATGGTGGTTTTGTGTGAAAATTACTTTTTTACCCGAAAATGAGAAAAACCATTCTAATGCGCGCCTATAATAGCCCTGAAAAAAATATATTCTTTAAAAGTTCCGGCCTATATTAGACCCTAAAAAATATTCTTTAAAATCTCACGCCTATATTAGAGCCTATAAAACATTCTGTAAAAGTTCCCGCCTATATTAGAGCCTAGAAAACATTCTGTAAAAGTTCCCGCCTATATTAGAGCCTAGAAAACATTCTTTAAAAGTTCCCGCCTATATAAGACCCTAAAATATATTCTTTGAAAAATCCACCCCTTGTTTGTTTAAAAAATCCACGCCTTTTCTGGGTCTCTGAAAAAATATTCTTTAAAAATCCACGCCTTTTCGGGATCTCTGAAAAGTATTCTTTAAAAAATCCACGCCTTGTCTGGATCTCTGAAAAAGTATTCTTTAAAAAATCCACGCCTTTTCGGGATCTCTGAAAAGTATTCTTTAAAAAATCCACGCCTTGTCTGGATCTCTGAAAAAGTATTCTTTAAAAAATCCACGCCTTTTCGGGATCTCTGAAAAGTATTCTTTAAAAAATCCACGCCTTGTATAGAGTCTTGAAAATGGACCTCTGAAAAGTATTCTTTAAAAAATCCACGCCTTGTCTGGGTTTGGGTATCTGAAAAGTATTCTTTAAAAAATCCATGACTTGTCTGGGTTTGGGTATCTTAAAAAGTATTCTTTAAAAAATCCACGCCTTGCCTGGGTCTGGGTATTCTTTAAAAATCCACACCTTGTCTGGGTCCTTGAAAAAGTATTCTTTAAAAATCCACGCCTTGTCTGGGTCTGGGTTTCTGAAAAGTATTCTTTAAATAATCCACACCTTGTCTGGTTCTCTGAAAAAGTATTCTTTAAAAAATCCAAGCCTTGTCGGGGCCTCTGAAAAGTATTCTTTAAAAAATCCACCCCTTTGTCTGGGTCTCTGAAAAGTATTCTTTAAAAAATCCACACCTTTGTCTGGGTCTCTGAAAAGTATTCTTTAAAAAATCCACGCCCTGTCTGGGTCTCTGAAAAGTATTGTTTAAAAAATCCACGCCTTGTCTGGGTCTCTTGTCTGGACCACTGAAATTCACGCCTATATTAGACCTTGGAAAAATATCGTTTAAATAATCCACGCCTATATTAGACCTTGGAAAAATATCGTTTAAATAATCCACGCCTATATTAGACCTTGAAAAATATCGTTTAAATAATCCACGCCTATATTAGACCTTGGAAAAATATCGTTTAAATAATCCACGCCTATATTAGACCTTGGAAAAATATCGTTTAAATAATCCACGCCTATATTAGACCTTGGAAAAATATCGTTTAAATAATCCACGCCTATATTAGACCTTGAAAAATATCCTTTAAATAATCCACGCCTATATGAGACCTTGAAAAAATATTCTTTAAAAAATCCACACCTATATTGGACTATGAAAGAATTAAAAAATCCACGCCTATATTAGACCTTGAAAAATTGACTTTAAATGTCCATGCCTTAGATAGACCTTCAAAAATAAATAATTTCAAGGACCTCTCGACTACCAATTTTTTACTATGTTCATTTTCTAATATTAAAGTTTATTCAAATTCTACTCCATTAGATATTTGAACGTCTCTCTACTTCATTACATTAGAGATAAAAATGAGAACAAAACGAAAATAACAACTTAAATCTATTTACCTTAGTTTTTTTATTTTTTGTTGTACTCCGAATACGATACTAAAATAAACAAAATTTATCAAAATGAATGAATGAAACCAAAAACACTAACCTACAATCAGCAGTAAAGGACAAGAAAGGACCCCAGTTGCTTTCCTTTGCGGTAAAAGGGCAAGGGCACAAATATTTACAAATTTGCCTTCCTGGCCATAAATTGAGACTCAGCTGGCTTTTAATCTATACCGAACTTAAGCGGATTTTAAAAATGTGCGTAGGAAATGACACTCAAAATTGGAAACACCAAGCCCAACGTACACACATACAAACCGGAAGACCGAATACCGTGTTTTCTTTACTTGGTCTGGTGAACAAAATTAAACAAACATTTGGAGACCAGTTGAGATAGTAAAAGGGCCACCAGTCAGCAGACTTAGAATTGCAAGGAACTCCGGCACACAAGTTTCAAAATTCATTTATTGCCGATGATAATGATGATGATGCTGCTCATCATCAGCGCTATTACCGTGGTATTATTACGCGATTGTCTGTCTGTCCGTTTCCCTTTCAATTCATTGGGTCATTAATCATGTTTCGTGCTTAAATAAACAAAATACGTGCGTTGACTTTCATATTGTTGTTGTTGTTATTTTCGTTCGCTTTATTTTTATTTATCCATTTCCTTGAACACCATTTTTTTCTTTTTTTTTCTGAAAAGGAAAATTGAAACCGTATTTAAAATGAATTTAGCAAACAAAACAAAAACACCAAAACTGGGTTGCTCAACAGTCTGTCTGTCTGAATCCGTTTTTTGGGACACCTCCTTACGCCGTTTCTTCTTGGCTTATATTGGCTTAACTGCCTGTCTGGCCTTGTGTCTCACGGTGTGTGTATGTTTGTGTTTGTGTGTGTGTGTCTCTGTGCGTTGTTTATCATCAGAAAAGGATGTTATTTAAATTTTCATAGCAAAATACATTCTTCATTCATCGTCCTGACACACACACACACACTTATACAAAAGCTGCCAAAAGAAATATTCATTAATGTCTGAGTCTCAGTCACTCACTTCTCCGCTTGGCTGGCTGGCTGACAGTCACTTTGAATGTTAAGTCTATCACAAGACTAACTGCCTGAGTCTATTCGACATGAAAAAAAGTTTAATTCAATAAAGATTGACAAACTTACAATTAGTTAAATTGAATCATAATATTTTTGTTGTCGTTACTGGTGTTGTTGTTGCTGTTTTCTCTGAAAAACATTATGAAGGAAGATTGGAGGAGGAGAGACATATTTTAGGGAAGTATTAATTTCTACAAAAAAGACTTTGTTACACTTTTTGATGTATGTTTAAGGATTAAGGTGGCCTCAAAGGGGTCATATAGTCAGTAATCATATTCCTTAACAAATGTAGAAGTTTTTTGCCCATAAAAAGGTCCTTTGAAATCCAGTCCTTAAAATGTTATAAAAAATAACGCCTTGTATTTGTCGCTGCTTTAAAAAAAACTATTCATTCAAAATTCACACCTATCATTGGGCTCTGAAAAAGGTATTCTTTAAAAAATCAACTCCTTTGTTGGTCCCTGAAAATATATTCTTAAAAAAATCCACGACTTGATATGCCCTGAAAAGTATTCTTTAAAAAAGCCACTGTTTGTGAAAAATATGTTTTTTTTTTGTTTTTGAAAAAGTTCTGCCCTTAAAAATATTCTATAAAAAATCTGTTCTCTTGTTCTCTGAGAAAATATTTTTTAAAAAATCCACTCCTTTGCTGGTCCCTGAAAAAATATTCTTTAAAAAATCCACATCTCTGATACGCCCACCTCTGATACGACCTGAAAAAATAAAAATTCTCGCCTGTGATAAGTCGTAAAAAATATTCTTTGAAAAATCCTCTGATAAGTCGTAAAAACTATCTATAAACCAGTGAACGGAGCAGTATAGTCGGACGTGGCCGACCATACAATGCCCTTCACAACTACCACGGAACTTTAACTTTCTGCGGATGTTTATTCTAAGCCTGGGTAATATTTCGTGATATTTGAACCTTCTTGTCCGATAAGAGGTCAACACCTCTTCCTTACACTGACATATTTTCCGAACTACTAGTAGTATTTTCCGAATTACTAGTATTCAGTACATCCCTTCCAGATTCCCTTCACCGTATGTTGTGTTGTGATGATTGGCTTATAATTGTAGCCTTTAGATTAATTCGAAGAAACACAAAAAAAAATAAGTTTTCGGTCCACTTCATACCAATCTGACCATCAGCGAAAATTGTAGGCGTTGTCCTTGATCATAACTGTAACCTCATGGAATATTTAAAGCGATCACAGCTATATTTCCGCCCTCTAGGGTGGTAGTGGGTTACCTGTAAATATTTAAGTGTAAATCCCACATCCGAGTGCATACGACAATATAATTGGTATCAATTTAAAGGTCCACCACTCCTCTTGGATACATTATCAACTTCTCGGGTCTATGTCCTTCAGGAGTAGATATATATGCCATAGAATACAAATTTTGTCATTTTTCACACAAAAGTCAGAGTCCATTTGACCCGCTAAATATTGACCGATCTATATCAAAACAGGCATGCTTATTCTTTGGCCCAATCCCCTTCTCTATGTAAAATTTCGTGATGTTCGGGCCATAATTGCGGTCTCTGGAGCGACCAGAAAACCGACAAAAATTTTAGTATTTGGTCCAATTCATCCCCTAAATATTAAACGATATTTATCAAAAACAATAGGGGTCTTCATTGGCCGGAACCCATCCTACTTGCAAAATTTCGTGAAGATTGGTCCATAACTGTGGCCTGTATCGTGTTTACAAATTATTATGGACAGACGGACGGACACAGATGAGATATGACGATCGGTATACTTAACGGTGGGTCTAGTACCAATATTTCGCGGTATTACAAACTCTTGGGGCTGCACAAATCTATAATACCCTGACATAAGTTTTGTGAGGTATAAAAATTCATGCCTTATAAAGACCCTGAATAAATATCCTTCAAAAAATCCTCGCCTCTGATAAGTCGCAAAAATATTGTAAAAAATCCACGCTTCTAGTAAATTCTGAAAAAATATTGTCTAAAAAATCCACGCCTATAATAGACCCTAAAAAAAATATTCATTCGATCCTCTTTGGATCGCTGAAAAAATATTCTCTCGATCATGTTTGGATTGCTCAAAAATATTCTTTGGATCGCATTTGGGTGTCTGAAGGAATATTCTTTAAAAAAACCAAGCCTTGTTAGGACCTTGAAAAATATTCCATAAAAATCCAAGTCTTCTTTAGGACCCTGAAATATTCTTTAAAAAATCCAAGTCTTGTTTAGGACCCTGAAAAATATTCATTAAAAAATTCATGCCTTGTTAGGACCCTGAAGAGGATACTGCAAACAATATTCTTTAAAAAATCCAAGCCTTGTTTAGGACCCTGTAGAAGATATTCTAAAAAAAATCCAAGTCTTGTTTAGGACCCTGAAAAAATATTCTTTAGAAAATCCAAGCCTTATTTAGGACCTTGAAGAGGATACTGCAAAAATATTCTTTAAAAATACACGGCTGTAGAGAATACTGCAAAAATATAGACCCTAAAAATTCGTGGATTATTCTTTTAAAAATACACGCCTATAATAGACCCTGAAAAATATATTCTTTTAAAAAAATCCAGTAATTTTTATTACGCCCTGAATAAAATGTCCTTGGATTAATCACCGAAAAATATTCTTTAAAAATCCAACCTAGTTGAGGTCCTTGAAAAACCTTTCTTAAAAAATCCTGATCATTTGCCCTCATTACAAACTTACCTTTATCAAAAGTCAATGTCCTTTTGCTGGACTTTTCCTTTGCAAATTTCCCTTTAGCTTGTTCAAATATAACCCTAACCCTGATACCTTTCACCACGTACCAATTCATTGCATTCGAATTTTTTTGTTTATTCTGTTTCTCCTCCGTTGCCTGTATTGATGAAAACATTTGAAAATCGCAAGCTCTTAATAAATTATTCTGCTGAAAAAAAATCAACAACAACACCACCAAAAACAAAATATTTCAAAACTTTTTTCCCCTAGATATCATCGGGGAAATATTCCCCATTTGGTGTACTCGATAGCAGCAACGAGGGACCATCATACAACATTTTACATTAAGCACGTGTACTATATAAATAAAGGGAAAATAAGAAGAAGAAGAAGAGAAGAAAACAACAAAAAAATTTTACAAGATATTGTAACAAGAACAAAGGCTGTTGGGGGACTCTTTCCTGATGGGAACCCTTTACCATCCTTGACAAACATTTTCCACCATCCATCGAACATCATCGCATCACTTCTTGTAATGCATTTTATTTTGATTTTTTTGTTCAATTTTTCCTTTGCAGAAATAGTGTGTATGATGGATGGGAAGAGGGTGGGGGAGTTGTAAAGCGATATCACCTAAACGAAGACCTATATGTTTAGAAGTTATAGTGTTTGGCCATACGTATATTTTTTGCAAAAGGTCACTAGCCTTGATGATGATAACGTGAGTAAGTAAAGTAAATTTGTGGGTGTTGTGCTCTCTCCAATGCCGCCAACTCTCCCCAGACCCCCAATAGTCCCTCCGTTTAAAACAATTACACGTACACACGTGCAAAATAAAAACAGAGATGCTGCTGCATGCTGTACTCAATTTATCACAAATTGCTTTCAATTTAAAAAGCTACTACTAACGCACGCACTCGTTTAAATTATTAAGCTGCAAAGGAAGATGGAGAGAGAGTGAGAGTGCATTTGATTTGAACTTTCCAATTAGAGTTTGCTGTTTGATGGTCTTCACTTCAATGTATGCAAAAGGTGGCCAATAAAATGTACTCATTTAATTTAATATTAAAATCTACTACACCACATCCCAAGAGAGTTTTTTGGCAAAGAGAGTGAGTGAGAAAGAGAGCATAACTACCTTATCAGCAATACCACAACAATGCAAACAGTACAAGGAAAACAATCACTAAAAACATATCACAGTTATGTGAGGCTGCATAGTCAGACACACACTCTCTCGCTCTCTTCTCACATCTCATTCTCTCGCTCTCCTACTCAATTGTTGTATGACTCCAGCATCCTTTTTGAGTCATTTCTCTGGGTTTGCAACCACAATAAGAAAAAGCTTTTTTGTCAACTCCCAATTAAGCTGTTCGCTCGTTCGCCCCCAAAACTGAATTGAATGGCATTTGAGTTCAGTGCTCTCTCCAATCATTGTTGTTGTCTCCCCCAAAACTAATAGCAGTAAACCTTAATAAGAGATAATTGAGTAAATGTATTACTCAATCTCAATCGGATAGTCATCTGTGCTGCTGCTGTTGCTGCAAAATTCTTTTTTGCTTGATATTTTTGCGAGGGAGGTCACAGCATCTTTGCAATTTAACCAAAATTCATTTAGTTGCAGTACACGGACGTGACAAGTCACATAGGCTCTTGTGGTGGTCGCCAAGTATCCAACAACATAAAGACTGAAGAGGGCGGCGGGCGGTGTTAAAACTTTAATTTATGGCAAAAAATATTTTCAAGTTGTATTTTATTGTGCTAGACTGTGTGTGATACTTAAGTGTTAGTGCAAATGACTTTGTGTGGGTGCAAATGTGTGTGTCGGATCTTAGTGTGTCTACTACTCGACTCTGTTATAAATTGAAACTATAATTTACTATGACGCGCTTTGCTCTCACCAGACTTGCTACAACAAATATAAATAATAAATAAACAGCAAAAACAACAACAATTTGTAGACTTTTCCAAATACTTTGAAGGAAACAGACCTCATCATAGTATCGTATGCGGGTGATAAATGTGGCCCGACTTAGTTTCCTCATTTATGCGTACTCCCCGAAACTTTTTATTTATTTTTTTCCTCTGTGTGTATGGCTGTCTCCTCACAGAAAGATAAATTGCAAAAAGAAGAACAAGAAATACAAAAAAGAAAATCAAAAAAACGAACACAAAAAATGCAACAGAGAAACTCATAAATAATGATGTTAATTTTCCGATACAGTAGTGGCCGAAACACACAAAACAAGCAGGAAAAAAACAGAAACAGGAATGAACCGTTGCTTCCCTATTTTTTGTGTCTGCAAAAACTAACCGGACTTTTACAACGTAACGAATGCATTGCTGCTGTTGTGTGTATTTTTTTTTCATCTGCTGTGTAATTTTGCAGAGTCTGGGTAAGTGTTTTACAGAAACGAAAAAAAAAGCATTAGTCTGTCTGTTTTATTTCACTTATTTCGTTGAAAGTTATTGTATTTGACCGGAAATCGGTATTTTGTAGTATGCGATAAAATGCTACGTTGTTGCACTTATAGTATTTTATATTGGAGTTTTTTGTTAATGTGGTGGAAATTTATTTCACAATAATTAAAATTGAAATTTAAAGAAAAAGTTATACAAATTTAATTCAAGTAAAAATTTGGCAATTGTGAAGGCAGTTAATATATTTTCAATGCTTGTTTTAAAAGACCTTAAATAATATTAAAAATAAAAGGACGAAAAAATAAATTTAAGTTTAAAATGTATATTCACACATTTTTCATGTTGTAAGATCTGCAGATACCTCCATAATAGGGTCAAGTGCATATTAAATTTGCCATTTCGTTTTGAACACCTCGAATGATTCTTTGGAGACCCCATTAAGTATTATTGATAAGAATAAATTTTGAAAGATATACTAATATTGAAAATAGAGCTTTGAATTTTCGCACATGTATTGCTATTACCCCCAGGAGGTATTTGCAAATGTTGGATATCTTTCCACGGTTTTGCCTAATTTTTGGTATCTTAAAGGGTTTTATGCACAGGAAAATATCAATATCGAGGTTTTTGATAGGTTCCATGTAAAGGTCCCGGCAAATGTTCGGTATTCGGTATATTTTAGCCACATTATCTAATCGAAAAAGCTCTAATTTGACATTTCAGGTTTTGGAGGCTAACATACATCTGCCTAGAAAATTATGCCCATAGGAAAATGTTCTGACATAGCCCCTATATAAATGTCTCGCCGAATTTTTAGCATATCCTTCTGAAAATATTCAATATGTTTGTTTTGGATGTTTATTTGAGTAGACTAGAATAATTTTCCAAATATATCACGTTATTATTTTACAATGCCATTGTCTTCGCTTACTTACCTTGCTTAGCTGGCTTGTGGCAGAACTTTCGTTCCATAAGCCGAGCTTAGAAAATATTTCTAGGCGCGTCGGTCTTTTGCGCAGTTTTTTTCAATTCGAAAGACCATACTCGGCAATATTGTCTTCCACTTGATCTTTCCATCTTATTCGTGGTCATACCCTTCTGCGTGAACCATCAGCTGGTTTGCTTTTATATGCCTTCTAGGCTGGTCGCTGCAGCTCAATACGTCCTACAATGTCGATGTCGGAGAATAGCTGGTACAACTCATGGTTCATTCGACGGCGATATTCACCGTCAACGCAATTTATTCAAAGGTGGTCGTTACCGCTCTCATCGCTACTTTGTTAAAAAAGTATGTTCTTTAAAGTCGAGTTCGGGATGTTGTTTTGTTGATACACTATTTTTCAGCCCTTTCAAAGTTCATTTCTATGTAGTCTTTTCCATAGTCTAGTATAGATCGAAGTCTTCTAGAAATTGTTCACAAATTTATTTATATTTTTATTGATCATTTCAAAGATGTGCAATATCTACTTCAACATACCGAGATATTTTGCTAGAAGAAAGTTCAGGTTCATGAATAAGTCCATTTTCGAATTTTTCAACAGATTGAAGACTATCCTGTTGACTTGAAAAATAGCGGGGTTACAGTGGCCTTCTACATTTGGAAGATATTTCTGATAACTTCTGTAGATGGGATATTTTAAAAATTGTTTTTGTAAGGCATTCCCACAGACAGTAAGCCCTTCATAGGCCATACAAATTTGAGAAAAAAATTTAAAAGTCTTCTAAAAAAAATAATTGACTCAATTTATTTTATATAAAAGCAATGAAGAATCTCTGGAATATATATAACCCTTAAAGTGTCTCATACATTGGACATTTTCATGAGACTTCGTATTCACCGCCCAAAGAAAAATATTTTCAAGAATCTTTGAAAAATAATTCAGAACCCATCCATATGCATGTAGCAGATCCATTAAATTCCTTCTTTAGCCAAAATTCCTTACTGGACTGGGCAAATACGATATGCTTTCTAGAAGAGGTCTCCTACAGTAATATTCTTTCAAAGACTTTAACGAGTAGATGTAGGAGATTTTGTAGGAAATTGGTAAAATATTCAGAGCTTCCTATATCCGGGTTCCTGTTATCAAAACGATTTAAAATGGATAGTTTTAAAATATTTTAAGGAAGTATCGGATATTTACCCAAGTATTTACCCAAAAATTGGGTATGAACTCATTAACTGGCGAACCACTGCTTTAAAAGCGAATAGTAGTAGTGAAAAATTGTATCTCTTGGTCCAAATTTTGATATAACCCCCCATATAACAGTAGCTCCTGATTTAAAGTATTTATTGTCCAAAAACGTCTTTAAAGTATTGTAAAACAATCCCTTTTAAATCGATTTGTTAATAAAAATCCCGGAAATAGGGTGTAAGATGTTGTATTACCGATACAATATAGTAAATACCCAAATAAATACTTACTAATTGGTATTTACCAAATTTACCGGGTATTTACCCTATTTAACCACTGCTAATCTCTATGCATACCTTGTATAAATAACCAGTGAGCGGAGCAATATAATCGGACGGGGCCGACCATACACAACTACCACGATAATCTAACTTTCTGCGGTTCTATATTCTGAGCCTGGGCAATATTTCGCGATATTTGCACTCTCTTGAACAGATAGAGGTCAACAAATATTACTAACTCAGTACAGTACTTCTAATTACTTGTCCAGATTCCCTTCACTGTGGGTTTTATTGTGATGTTCGGCTTTCAACTGTGGCCTATAGATCGACTCGAAAAAAATATAAAATTAAGTTTTCGGTCCACTTCATCACAAATTTTTTATCTGATCATCACCGAAAATTATAGGCGTTGTCCTTGCCATACCTGGATCCTCATGGAAAATTTCTAAGCCATCAGCGCTATATTTCCGTCCTAATGGGTTACTAAATAATATCTGAATACGTAAGCACCTGTAAATATTTAAGTGTTACTCCCACATTCGAACCCCTAAAATCCGAAATTGCATTATCGTTAAGATAGGTCCATAACTGGAGCCTGTATCGTGTTTACAAATTATAATGGACAGACGGACAATGGACGGACAATAATGTCAAGATAGACTCAGCTAGTCGAGATATGACGATCGGTATAAAATAAAGGTGGGTCTTTCATCCTCTAAATATTAACCGGTGTTACAAACTCTTGGGGCTGCACAAAGCAATAATACCCTGACAACATAGTTATGTAGGGTGTAAAAAGTTCCATGTTTAACCACATTCTATATATTCCATATATACTATATATTCCTGGTCTTCTAGAACGATTCTTTAACAAATTTAGGATTGGCATTCACAAAAGTAAAAAAAAAACACTCTTGGACTTGTATAATATTCGCTAAAACTATACTCCTTCACGCCTTCATTATTAGAAAATATACTTAAAAATCAACGCTTTTAAAATTTCTTAAAATATCCAGGCCTACAGCTCTTGATCTTTGTTACTGTAATAAATCCATCCAATAGCGATAAGTATACATTTACTGCGGAATATGTTTGCCACATCGCCATTTAAATGTCTCTTTGGAGGTCCTTCCATTCGTTCCTTTTGCATTTATTAATAATCCCGCTATATCGTCAACATTAGTTAATGTTATACTATTTGTCTTCATTTTATTTCGATTGTATTCGCCTGTCTATCTGACTTCCTATGTATTTACTCTATTTGTGTGTATATATATGGAAGTATATAGAGGTATGTAAAGATGTTGTCATTATTATTATTATTATTATTTTATCCATGTGTACACAAAACAGAGAATTATGATATGGCAAATAAATGCTAATTCACGCACTTAAGTGCTCAGCACAAATATTCCTCTCATTTGTTGTCATTTGGATTTGTATTTGTATGGGTTAGTTTTGTATGGCTTTGTGTAGGCACACGCACACACACATACACCCGACAATGCCTTGAGGTTGTGTTGCTTTGATAGCAGACCTCTCTACTCCACTCAACCTCCCCAATTCCGTCGCAGCCTCCTCCAATTACTACAATTGTCATTATTAAAGTAATGCAAAGTACTCGTTGGGATGTTTGGCGAGCACTAGTGGCTGTGGCAATGCTCCGCACTCGCCCCCTTACCCACACTATTGTGCAAAAAAAGAGGAAAACAAAGCAGATGAAACAAACCAATTGTTTTCAGAGGCAATCAATAAAAATCCATATACAAAGGGGGAAGGAATAGAAAATGAAATAATAATAAAGCGAAAAAATAAAAAAGAGGAATATGATAAAAATACAAAATAATGATTATAAATATTTAATAATGTCAAGAAACATCTTTGTTTGACATATTGCAAAGGAGACAAAAACAAATAATAATTGAGTGGTGTGCAGGGCAGAGCAGAAAGATTTGAATTCTTTGTGACCAATTGCTGCATGGATTTCATTAGGTTTTCAAATAACATTTCAATGAATTAAAAGTGATTGATATGTAAATAAGGGAGATTAATGGTAATCGGCGAGACATCTTGGGGGCAATTGGAGTAAGGAATTAATATGATTACTTTATATAGGAAATCCGAATATGACGACTATAGCAAAGTTTAAAAAATTCTTTAGGAACTAGGAATTTTTTAGGCGGAAGTGTTCGAAATTATTTAATGACTACAAGGACCAAAGGGACAATTTTATTGAAAAATATGCCAAGGTATTAAGGCGTGTAGGTTCATCTCCAAGCTTTTATTTTCACTGCAAAACTTCGATAATTAAGCTCGACTCAAAAAAAAGTTACTTAAAAAGTTTCCAACAATTGGAAATGTAGTTTCAATACAATGACCACATACTGCACCCTATATCATAGTGTATATTTTCCTTAAAAATCATTTTGAATTTTTATTTTTCTTATTGATATATCTTGACATGCTTGTCAGTATGTCACTTTGTCAATCGATTTGTCTACACGACTGGTTTATTTGTCTATACTGTACAGAGATGAATTCATACTTCTTGAGGAGAACACACTTACATTTGGTACGTGTCTCAAATAAAATCTCCAGTGTATTACCCCAGAAGTCAGTTGTTGTAGTTGTAGTACTCGTATTCCCAATGCAATAACTTTGACGTTGAGAAAATACTTTGAAGCAATATATTTGTGTGTGTGTGAGTTTGTATTTTTTTTAATATTATTTAGTTTTTCATGTATCACTTGTTGAGTTTTGTTTTAACTGATTTGTTTATATGTGCGTTCGACTTTTCTTGTGATTTAATTTTCTTTTTGAAATAATGGAAGAAATGCGAGTTTAAAAGGATCGCCATGCAAATTTCTTAAAATTTTTAAGACCTATTATAAGGCCTGTATTTTTTAAAGAACCAAAACATTAAAAAAAAAACATATTTTATTGATCAAAATAAAGGATCCTTTCAAGGACCAAATCAAGGCTTCGATTTTTAAAGAATAGTTTTCAGTGACTCACACAAGGCGTAGATTTTTAATGAATATTTTTCAAAGACTGGATATTTTTTTCAAGAACCAAATCAATACGTAGATTTGTTAAAGATTATTTTTTCAAAGACTCACGCAAGTCGTAGGTTTTTTAAGGGACCCCCATTATCTGTGTCACATTTTTTTTTGATTTAATTCGAATCGACTCTAATTTTAGAATGTCCCTACAAAATAACTCTTGTATCAGCATCAAGTGACGGCAAGAGTGATTCTCAATCTTTAAACGCATTTTTCTCGAAGCAGTATTTTACGAATGGCAGGCACGATAACTCAAAAACTAGTAATCCAATCGGTTCAAAATTTTGACACATTTCTCTGGGAGTGTATAGCTCTCGTATGAACTAGGATAAAGCCAATCGGTGAAGCTCTCGTATGAGTGTATAGTGTATAGCAAGTGTATAGCTCTCGTATGAACTAGGATAAAGCCAATCGATGAAGAACTGCCTTAGTTTTTAACATAGTTTGTAGTCAAAAATAGGCGATTTTTCAAAAAAAATTTTCAAAGGTCCACCGTTTAGTTATTTATTTGAGCGAAGTCAATAATTCTAGTTCATACAGGAGCCAGATATGTACCCTTTCTAACACCATTGGAATTTCCGGATTCCGATGTTCCAGTGAGGAGTTATCATGCCCACCATCAAAAATAACGAATTTTCTTTAATCACCAAAAACAACAACAACCAAATTTTGCAAACTATTTTTCTTCTTTTTTAAATCTTCAGTCATATATATGTAAAGTTACAAACCATAACAAGCATTGGTATTCATTTACCAGCCCAATGAAAATCTTGAAAATTTTAAATCGAGAATGGGGGAGGTCCCCTTAAAAAATATTTTTTCCAAGACTCACACAAGACGTAGATTTTTTAAGAATATTTATCAAGGACTCACAAGGACTCAAAGAATGCGTAGATTTTTTAATGAATATTTTTCAAGGACACACAAAAGGTGTAGATTTTTATACCCTACACAACTATGTTGCCAGGGTATTATAGCTTTGTGCAGGCCCAAGAGTTTGTAACGGCGCGAAATATTGGTCCTAGACCCACCTTTAAGTATACTGATCCCCATATCTCCACTAGCTGAGTCGATGTAGACATGTGTGTCCGTCCGTCCGTTCGTCTGTCTATTATAATTTGTAAACACGATACAGGTCACAGTTATGGACCAATCTTCACGAAATTTTGCATGTAGAATGGGTTCGGCCCAATGAAGACCCCTATTGGTAGAGATCGGTTAATATTTAGGGGATGATGGACCAAATACTTAATTTTTGTCGGTTTTTCTTGTCGCTCCAGAGGCCGCAATTATGGCCCAAACATCTCGAATTTTTACATGAAGAAGGGGATTGGGCCAAAGAGTAAGCATACCTGTTTTGATAAAGATCAGTCAATATTTAGCGGGTCAAATGGAACCTGACTTTTGTGTGAAAAATTACAAAATTTGTATTCTGTGGCGTATATTTTTGCCCCTGAAGGACATAGACCCGAGAAGTTGATAGTATATCCAAGAGGATTTGTTGGTCGTCAAATTGATACCAATTATATGGCTGTATGTACTATGACGTGGGAGTTATTCGTAATTAGGTAAATGTGACTATGTGCATAGTATTACTATTACTCCAAAAGAGATCGAAAATGTCGCGCTGATCGCTTTGAAATTGTACATGAAGTTCCGATTATGGTCAAGGACGACGACGATAATTTTCAGTGAAGTTGAGATTTCATTCATTGAACCGAAGACGTTAATTTTGCCAGATTTTCTAGTCGCTCTATTTTACAAGGTTAAGGGGATCTGACCAAATACTTAGAGCGGCTGTTTAGATGATGATCGGTCAATATTCCGAGGGTCAAATCAACCAAAACCTAAAGTGACCAATTTTTATTTTATGGCGTAAAAATTCACTTCAAGAAAAAAATGTTGGAAAATATGCCAGGGTTAGAAAGTGATCTATAATCGATAAAAAGGGTGCAAATATCACGAAATATTGCCCAGGCTCAGAATATAGAACCGCAGAAACTTAGCTTTTCGTGGTAGTTGTGTAGGGTATCATATGGTCGGCCCCGTCCGACTATACTGTTCCGACCACTGGTTTTTTATATTATGTTTTGAAGAACTTTTTTAGAGACCAATGCAAGCGTGATTTTTTTATTGACTAAAGCAAATTGAAACCTGTTTTATATATTTTCTGATATATTTTGATACAAAATATCTCAATTTCCACTCCCCAAAGTGTTTGAAATTTTTACATAGATAGAATAAATTGATGTTTATACCCTACTGACTTATTGTTCATAAAACCGTTACATTTCCAAACCAAAAAATCACAACACTCATAAACCTATCAATTATATGTTTATCACCAATTTTAGACTCAATTTGCGGTTCAATTAAATTTACATGAAATTTAATGCAATCACTACAAATAAACATACATACAAATGACATTGACTCACACACATCCTCACACAGTAACTATGAGATTTCCAAGCAACCAAAAAAAAAAAAACAAAGCTCACACAATTACACATAAGCAAGAAGCAAGCCAAAAAATATACAAATCTCATCAGGATGCAGGATAAAACAACATTAACAAAAAATATAGAAAAAAACAACAAAACAAATTGAAATGAATTAAAGAATGGAATGGAAACCATATTCTTCCAAGTACTGTCAAAATCAGTAAAATTAGTACATACTTATAGATCTATATATGTATGTATGTACATTTGTACATGCACATATATGTGGACATCTGTACATTTGCCACTGCTGTGTTTAGAATTAATGAAAAAGAAATCGCAACAGCAACAACAACAACAACAACAACAACCCGTCCTAGTAGTACACAAATCCAGCTTATTTCATTTTTGGAACCCCTCGAAAGAACTCAGCTAAGCTGCTGTTCTTTCGCTTCTTTCTATTCGGCACTGAACTTTACTGCTTGTCATCAGTGTCGTTCATTGTTGTTTTTTTGTTCTGTTCCTTAAATTTTATTTCATTTTTTGTGTGTGTTTGTGTTGTTTTTTTCGTACAGATGTCAAAACCACAAATATTTTCTCCTATTCCCCCCACCATCCTCCCTCCCCAGCTTTGTCAAGAACATTACTTAAAATCAAAAAACCACAGAAACAATGGCACACAACAACAACAACAGCACACAAAAAAGTCAAACAATCAGCTCAAATAAGAAATGAAATATATCCGTATATGTGTGTTTAATATATCGTACATACATATATACGATTTACAGTAAATATGTATAGCGTATAGGGAAATATATTTATGCACATGTGTTTAAATACTTTGGTATTTATGTTTGATGAAATGTAATTGAGTACATAAAAATTCCCCTAAATATGAGCATTAAAAAACACAAACACACATTCGAACATCTTTGTTGGCTTTAAACCTCAGACTCAACTCGACTTCGTTGAGAAATGTTCGATTTTTTTGCAGGCAATCGCACTTTTTTCAAATATTTGGGTGGGATAGTGGGTTAGAGTGACTACCATAGACGTAGATTTTTTAAAGATTATTTTCATACCCTTCACCACACTGCGGTACAGGGTATTATGTCTTTGTGCATATGTTTGTAACAGGCAAAAGGAAACGAGATAGACGCATGCATAGATTCATTTACTAAGTCGATTTATGCATGTCCGTCTGTCTCTCTGTCCATGTTAAATTGTAAAAAAAGTACAGGTCGCATTTATGATCCGAATTGGATGAAATTTGGCATAGGTCACTTATTCGGCCCAAGGACAAACCCTATTGAAATTGGGAAAAATCGGTTCAGATTTAGATAAAGCTCCCATATATATATTTGCCCGATTTAATGTAAACGGTCCCTATATATCTTTCGATTTGCACGAAATTTGGTGCAGCCTAATGATTAAGGTCCAGAATGATGTGTCTTAAGTTTCCTGAAAATCGGTTCTGATTTAGATATAGCTCCCATATATATTTTCGTCCGATTTAAGGTAAATGGTATACCAAAGTTCATCCGATTTAATGTAAATGGTATACCAAAGTCCCTATATATCTTTCGATTTGCACGAAATTTTGAATAGGGTAATAAATTAGGGCTAGAATGATGTGTGTTAAGTTTGGCGAAAATCGGTTCAGATTTGGATATAGCTCCCATATATATTTTCGTCCGATTTAAGGTAAATGGTGCACCAAAGTCCCTATATATCTTTCGATTTCCACGAAATTTAGTACAGCCTAATGATTAAGGTCTAGAATGACGTGTGTTAAGTTTCCTGAAAATCGGTCCAGATTTAGATATAGCTCCCATAGATGTTTTCGTCCGATTTAATGTAAATGGTGCAAAAAAGTCCATATATATCTTTCGATTTGTACGAAATTTGGTATAGCGTACTGAATAAAGTCTAGAATGATGTGTGTTAAGTTTCGTGAAAATCGGTTCAGATTTAGATATAGCTCCCATATATATTTTCGTCCGATTTAATGTAAATGGTGCAACAAAGTCCCTATATATCTTTCGATTTCCAAGAAATTTGGCACAGAGTACTGAATGAAGTCTAGAATGATGTGTGTTAAGTTTTGTGGAAATCAGTTCAGATTTAGATATAACTCTCATATATATTTTCGTCCGATTTAATGTAAATGGTATACCAAAGTCCCTATATATCTTTCGATTTGCACGACATTTGGCATAGTGTACTGAATAAAGTCTAGAATGATGTGTGTTAAGTTTCGTGGAAATCGGCTCAGATTTAGATATAGCTCCCATATATATTTTCGTCCGATTAAAGGTAAATGGTGCACCAAAGTCCCTATATATAATTCGATTTGCACGAAATTTTGAATGGGGTACTGAATCAGGTGTAGAATGATGTGTGTTAAGTTTCGCGAAAATCGGTTCAGATTTGGATATAGCTTCCAAATATATTTTCGTCCGATTTAATGTAAATGGTATACCAAAGTCCCTATATATCTTTCGATATGCACGAAATTTGGTAGAGCCCAATTATTTATGTCTAGAATTATGTGTGTTAGGTTTCGTGGAAATCTGTTCAGATTTAGATATAGCTCCCATATATATTTTCGTCTGATTTAAGGTAAATGGTGCATCAAAGTCCCTATATATCTTTCGATTTGCACGAAATTTTGAATATGGTACTGAATTAGGTCTAGAATGATATGTTTTAAGTTTTGTGGAAATCGGTTCAGATTTGGATATAGCTCCCAAATATATTTTCGTCCGATTCAAGGTAAATGGTGCACCAAATTCCCAACAATATTTTGCACAACGTACTGAAATTTATATTGCCTAACGTTGTAAGAATCGTTTCCGATTTAGTTAAAGCTCCTATATAGTTTCGTCCGATTTCATTTAAATGGTACTTCGATATAGCTTTTATGCTGCACCAAACTTCTCATGTTTATCAGATATTTATCCAAATAATCAACGGGTTTCCGATTGATATTTGCTTTAAATTGATTTACAATGTTAGGATTAATCTGTTGAATATACCCAAAGTGGTGAAGGGTATCATATAGTCGGCCCCGCCCGACTTTACTACTTTCCTTACTGGTTTTAGGGTCTATCTAAGGCTTGAACGTTCTAAAGAAAATTTTCAAGGTCTATCTAAGGCGTAGATTTCTTAGCATAGGCCTTGACATTTCAAAAAAAATATTTTTTAGGAACTGTCTCAGGCGAAGATTTTTTGAGAAGGCGTGGATCCCAAAATGAATATTTTTTCAAAGTTCTTGAATTGGTAAAGAATGTCTTTCAAGGGCCTACACTAGCCTTTTACAGTTACCCCCACTATTTGGTATTTTGGGAAGGCCTCTTCTCCCTTTCTCTTTTTTGGGAAGGCCTCTTCCAATTTTCCTATCAAAATTAATAAATACTGGCACCAGTTGGAGATTTTTATAGAAACGCGTTAACTACATTCCACCCTATTATATGCATTTCAATGAGCACAAAAAAACCTTCCACAAAATTTGCAATATTAAATTTGTCGATTTAAAGGATTGATGTTGGGTATTATGTTTTTTTCTCCAGGACGAATGATTAAAAAAATATTATACCTTTCTATATATATGTGTACGTACGAATGTGTGTGATTTGCAAATTACCAAGGAAAAAAAATACTCAAATCGATTGTTACTAATGCAAAGCATTGATTTAGAAAACAGTCAGTGACTTCCTTTCTGATTTTTTTTTTGTGCTGATATCCTTCTGACATATGTACGTACATGTGCATATATCACAAAAATCACAACGGAAACAAGGATACGAAATCGTATTAAAAATTGTATAAAAATACCCAAATAGCAATGAAAACAGGGGAAGGGATGGACAACAACAAAAAATCAATTCAATTTTGTTTCTCATGTTGTATCGATGTGTGTATGTATGAATGGTGTATGGCAAACATACAAAAGCCATCAACCTCAACATCATCGTCATGCAGGATAATGATTTAAATACATACAAAACATTGATTTCAATATACATATTGTATGTGTGAGTGATTCCCTTTCTCATTTTTTTGGGTAAGGATATATGAATGATTTGCAGGACACATATTAAAGCTTCGTAGGAAGCAAGAAAGAAGAATGTTTGATAAAAAAGTAATACCTTTTTGTTGGCTTGGGAATTCAGTTCGAAGTAGAAGTTTGAATATTTGTTTTGTTAAGATATAATCCTGTAATAGGATGAGGAAATAATTCATTTGGAAAATTAAGGCAATTTAGATGGACCGAAAAAAAGAAGCAACAGGAGGACTTTATGATACTTCGTAAAATCAATAAACAGCAAATAAAATATGTGTCCCAACATGAAAGGTATACATCAAAAAGTCCTGTGTATCCTTATTATAAGGCTCTTATTGTTGTAAGGTAGAATAACCTTAGACAAAAAAATGCCCAAGATCTTGTCTCTCACTTAAATGTTGTCGTATTTCCCATTCAAAAACACAAGTCCAATGATCTCTCATCCAGCAATTAACACGTGTTTACCCTCTACCATCCCCGCATTGATGATGACGCATTTGACCATTGGCCTTTTCCTGTAGTCATGAGAGTGTGTGTGAATTATTTCAGGAACATACTCAAAACAATCCAACACCCCGAGAAAAAAATAAACAAAAACACACTATAATAAATACAATAAATTAAAATCTTCTAAATAGACCATATCCGGTGAGCAGCACAGACCCCCATAGATTTACATACGAACATTCTACCTTCGTTGTATGCATATACCAACCAGTGTGGATACAACAGACAAATGTTCCGACATATTAGGTATGCGTAAAAATAAATATTTCAAAGTGAAACTATAACGAATACCACACGAAACTATTCACAGTTTTAACATTTTGAAAAAAAAAACTAGTAATATACTGCGGTTCAGTTATATAGGATCAAAATACGTGATAAATCAGTAGATGGACAAAAAATAAAATAAATTCAAATTATTCTTTAAAAATCCACGCCTCTACAAGACCCTGAAAAATTATTCTTTAAAAAATCCACGCATTGTGCAGTCCTTGAAAAATTATTCTTTAAAAATCCACGCCTCTATAAGACCCTGAAAAATTATTTTTTAAAAATCCACGCCTCTATAAGACTCTGAAAAATTATTCTTTAAAAATCCACCATCTATAAGACCCTGAAAAATTATTCTTTAAAAATCCACGCCTCTATAAGAACCTGAAAAATTATTCTTTAAAAATCCACGCCTCTACAGGACCTTGAAAAATTATTCTTTAAAAATCCACGCCTCTACAGGACCTTGAAACATTATTCTTTAACCAGTAAGGAAAGTAGTAAAGTCGGACGGGGCCGACTATATGATACCCTTTACGACTTTGGGTATATTCAACAGATGAATTCTAACAGACGTCGCATTTTTAAAGGACCAGTATAATGAATTTGGTTCCAAAAACATGTCATTCTGCAACCGATACCAAAATTTTTCATTTGGTCAGATATAGAAGCTATCAAGAAACTTAACACACATCATTCTAGACCTAATTCATTACGCTGTGCCAAATTGCGTGCAAATCGAAAGTTATATAGGGACTTTGGTGGAACATTTACATTAAATCGGACGAAAATATATATGGGAGCTATATCTAAATCCGAACCGATTTTTCCCAATTTCAATAGGGTTCGTCCTTGGGCCAAATAAGTGACCTATGTCAAATTTCATCCAAATCGGATCATAAATGCGACCTGTATTTTGTTCACAAAAATACATGGACGGTCAGACGGACATGCGTAAATCGACTCAGAAAGTGATTCTATGCATGTTCTCAAGGTCTTGAAATTTAATTCTTGAAAAAAAAAATCCACGCCTTGTTTGAGACCCTGAAAAAAAAATATTCTTTAAAAAAAATCCAAGCCTTGTTTGAGACCCTGAAAAAATATTCTTTAAAAAATCCACGCCTTGTTTGAGACCCTGAAAAAATATTCTTTATAAAATCCAAGCCTTGTTTGAGACCCTGTAAAAATATTCTTTAAAAATCCACGCCTCTAATAGACCCTGAAAAAATATTCTTTAAAAAATCCACGCCTCTACTAGAACCTTAAAAAAATATTCTTGAAAAATCCACGCTTTGTTTGAGACCCTGAAATTTTTTTCTTTAAAAAGCCACGCCTCTACTAGACCCTGAAAGAATATTCTTCAAAAAATCCACGCCTTTACTAGACCCTGAAAGAATATTCTTCAAAAAATCCACGCCTTCACTAGACCCCGAAAGAATGTTCTTAAAAAAATCCACGCCTTTACTAGACCCTGAAAAATTATTCTTTAATAATGCATGCCTCTACTATACCCTGAAAAACTATTCTTCAAAAAATCCACGTCTTTACTAGACCCTGAAAAACTATTCTTCAAAAAATCCACGCCTTCACTAGACCCTGAAAAACTATTCTTCAAAAAATCCACGCCTTTACTAGACCCTGAAAAACTATTCTTCAAAAAATCCACGCCTTTACTAGACCCTGAAAAACTATTCATCAAAAAATCCACGCCTTTACTAGACCCTGAAAAAATATCCATGCCTTATAGGAATCCTTGAAGAAAATAGTATTTAAAAAATCCACGCCTTATAGGACTCCTTGTAAAAATATTCTTATAAAATTCCACGCCTGCAATAGACAAAAAAAAATCAAGGCTATAATATGCCCTGCTAGTTTTTTTGTCTTGTATCAATTATAACTAAAAATTGAAGCCTACTTTTAGGCGTTTGTGTTGATATTATTTTCAGTGTGCCATCTTCAACTGGCCCACAGTGTATCATTTCAGCTATTCAATAAACTATTCGATTGTTTTTCCAGCACATTGCACATATAAATATTATTCAAAACCAACAACAACAGCAACTACAAAGACCCGCAAAACAACTAGAAGAAGAAAAAATATTGAAAAACACTACAAAACTTTATTCAAATAATGAATTCAGACCAGAGTGTGTTTTGGTCACAAATAGTCAACCCCCCTTTCCCACGCGTCCCCCCATACAAGCTGACGAGAAACGACAATAAATGGAGGATTAAATATGCACACTAAACTATACAGAGAATATCTACAGATTTCCATATACATATATACATACCTACGTACACACACAACCATGCATAAACATACAATTTGCATTTCTAATAGAATGGAAGGCATATCTAAATCTGGATATGTTGTGTTCATATGATGAAGTCGGTTGGCAAGAGAGGGAGATGAATGAATGGACGCGGGACGTTTGTGCGTATGCAATGACCAATATTTAAATAATTGTTTTTGTTGTTGTCGGTTTTTTTCTCTCAATTCAAAAAAAATTGTCGCGACGCATGCAAATGGGGGTTTATCGCCATCATCATCATCCGCGTCCTCGTCCATTGTGGATGGTCCGACAGACAACCATGAGATTCATTCTCATTTGGACTTTAGCAGCGTCAGTCAATATCGTCATTATCACGACCATCATTATTTAAATAGTTCACATCAGAACTGGCCGGCCAGACGATGAGCCAGTGAGCAGTCACTCATCGTCATCAGCAACCATCATCATCATCGCCATCGTCGATGTCGTATCAAAGCAATTGTCCCCATCATAGATACGGGTTATTTATGCAGTTCTAGTTGTTGCTACTCTTTGTTGTTGTTGCTGCTGCTGTTGTTTGTTGTCTGCATGTACATTGGTTACTGGCTTTAATTAAAGCAAAGCAACAGGGTGATGGGTTTCCTTTTCACTAACCTCACGGAAGAGACAACACAGTGGCCGTGGTGTTGTTGTCATTGGATTTGTTTTTATTTAACAAAAAAGGGATTTGTTGTGTGCGAGTGTGTGTGTTGGTGTGTGTGCTCGCTTGCTTGCTCGTTTTATAATTTCATTATTTTGTTTGTGTGTGCTGGGCAGGCAATGTGACTGTGTGTTTACTTGTTGATTTAATGCCAGAGGTCCATAGCCAAAGCGGCAGTCCTGCTCTTTATTCCGTCACCTTCTCACTTCTCCCCTCCTCACTCTCTCACAATCTCTCTCTTAGTGTTGTGTACCCATCACATTTACAGTGCGGTATAAAGTTGCCTGTTTTCAGGATCATTAACATTTAATGACATGTCAAAAGTCAGCCAACCACCACCACCACGATTGTTGACTGGTATGGCATTGTATTGTTTGGCCCTGCAAAATAGTTAGTGGCCGCCTCCGGTTAGTAGTGTGATGTGATTTTTATTTTTTCCGTCGTCTCCTACTTCAGCTTGTTCTTCTACATCTTTTGTTCACTGAAACCCATTTGGAGTTGCCTGCCTTCCATCCACAAAACAATGCAAATATTGAAATTTAATCTTTTTTGAATTTTGTCAAAATTTGAAATTAAAATGTGCTGCAAGAGGGGAAGGGGTTTAACATCAATAACCCACAAAGTTAAATGTTTGTCATGTAAACGGAAACGGATATCATGAGACATGAATAATGCCGTGATTAGATAAAGAGGGGATTTGATTTGTGAATGAAATGAAATTGACCATCATAAATTTACATAAACAGGCATTGAGGACAGGCGTAGATTTTTTTCAGAGAATTAAAAAATCACAAATGAGGGTCAAACAATAACCATTCCGGGACTATTTATTTATATAAAAAAAAAATATAAAATTTTATATTTAGGCATTTATTTTAAGAAATAAATATTCCACCCTAGGAGTAAGAAACCCGAAAATTTCCTCTATAGAAACACAATTCTACTTCAGGATAGTTTTTTCTATAGAATGTGAAGAAACTCCCGGTTATTGTTTCACGATATTTTTCTATAAAAAAATCATTAAAAATCTGAACCAGCGAAAAAATTATTTATTTGGGCTAGTTTTTTTTAAATCGATACAAATTATCCTCAGAACTCAGACTTTTTTGAATAGCTCCCATATACAGACTTACATTGAAAATTTCTCTTAAGTGTGGGATGATATTCCTATATATCCAAAATATTCGTTCCAAAATATTTTCTTAATTAGTTGCATCTGGTTATTAACGGTAAGATACAACTCATAAAGTGTGCTCCTATATATTCTCCAAAAAATATCAATATCATCAATGTAAGTCTGTATATCCACATAGCCCCTGAAGTTCACCCTACATTTTCGTTATTTTCGAGGTCCTAGCTCAATTTGCCATCCTAATGTCTGTAGTTTCTTATTTCATTTTCTTCTGGCAGCAATTTACCATGACTAATAACCCATAGAAAAATCCAGATTGATTATAGATATTTTGCTCCGGGCGAACGGAGCCTTATTAGCTGCATCTGGTTATTAGAAAGTAAGTCTATAAAATTATCTTCCCATCAGGACGTTTATAAAGACTATTCTCAGGAATTCTATATAGCCTCTCTTTAGGAAACATACTACAGCTTGCCAGTTGAATTATTCCTTCAGACCATCTATATACCGCCGGCCTTCAGCCGGTCTATAAATATTGCCTTCATTTCGTCTATAGAGATTCCCTACAGTTCGTCTAGGGATCTGATCTCTTGGGACAAGAGGGTCTCATTTCAGTTGGCCTCTTCAGTTTTTAATTGCCAATAGAAAACTCTCTCGGATGGTATGTGTAGAGTCCTCTCAGCAAGATTATAAAGTCTATGTTCAGGAATTCTATAAAGACGACTCACGTCAGCTTTTTAATAGACTTCTCCCTTCAGCCCACCTATGAAGACCCTTGGCCTGTCTTTTAAGATTGCCTTGAATTCGTCTACAGCGATTCCCATTTATATGAGACACCCTTTTCACCTTTTTAGACTTTAGGGACTCCATTCCGTTCATCAACCGTCAGCTCGTCTTTAGAAGACCCCGTTCAGATCGTCTAAAAATACTGGCTTATATACTGGTTTCAATTCGTCTATAGAAGAAAAACCTCTTTACTATATAGACGAGTTGAAGTCTATATAGAAAAAAAATCCCTACAGCTTGCCTTACATATCTTCTACAAAGACTCTAATTAACTCGCCTATAAATAATCCCCTGAACTATTTAGCTATTTTAAAATGATTATTCACAGCTCTATAAATAATCCCTACAGGGTCTCTTGAGACTCCCTTCAACTATAGAAGAAAAAAACTCTACAGAGATTTCCTAAAAAAACTCATCTATAGAAACTTCTTTCAGCTCGTTTATTGTGATTCCCTTTGGCTTTTTTAGGGATTCCCATCAGCTCATCTATGAAGAATATCTCCCGCTTGTCTATAAAGACTCCTTCCAGGTCCCTATGGTCGAGATCGTGTGTCTTCAGTTATTCCATAAGAACTCCTTTCAGCTCGTCTCTGAAAATACTTTCTCTCAATAAATACTTCCATTATCCAATCCATTAATACCCCCTACCGCTCATCTATACAGGTTCTCTTCAGGGAGTCTATAGACTTTAATAATTTCTTCACGTATCGCCTTAATAGCATTTGTAAAAAAAAGACACCTCCAACTGTTTTTCATATCTCCCACTTCCACATTATATTCCTTTAATAACTACAACTCCATTCATTTGTGTGCTGCTGTTCTGTTCAGTTTTTGCTCCTTTTTATCCATTTGCTATCATCGGTTGGAGTTTAATGCAAATGCCACCATTAAAATGAGCAAACAATTCGATTACCGTTCTTTGTCCTTGTTAGCCGCCTGCGGGGCAAATTCAGTTCAATATGATCTTCATCTTCAAAAGGCTGTTTCTGCTTCAGCTTCTGCAACAGCATCAGCAGCTTTTTGTCTTTGTTTCCTTTGATACTTAAGCAGAAGCAACAGAAAAAAGGCAAAGAATAAACAACCAAATTCACACACACTCATGCTGCTCATTGGAGGAGGCAGCATGCGAACACTTTTGTCGGCCGACCCATACTTAAACACTCAAGAGTCCTTTAAACAAAACATCAGACACATGACAGGAAAACCAAAAAAAAAAAAAAACAGAGAGAAGAAAAAATCCTTTATTGATAAAAACTGACGATGGTATGGTTACGCATACCACCATAATATTCATAACGTTTGTATGCCGAATCAATAAAAGTTACATACGTACATATATGTATACAAAGGTAGGAGGACAAAGGATAAGGTAGAGATATTACGGCAAATGTGTTGCAAAGAAAATGAGAAACAAATGTATTATGGAAATGGAAAATAGGTTCGTAAATAATCTTTTGTAGGCGAGCTGAAGGACGGAGAGTCTTTATAGGAGAGGTGAATGTTCGGTAGAGGTAGACAAGCGGGGTGTCATTTGAAAGGAGTCTTTATAAACGAGATGAAGGGGGTATCTGTAGACAAATTGAAGGGAGTCTCTATAGACGAGCTGAAGGGAGTCTCTTCTATAGACGAGCTGAAGGGAGTCTCTTCTATAGACGAGCTGAAGGGAGTCTCTTCTATAGACGAGCTGAAGGGAATCTCTTCTATAGACGAGCTGAAGGGAGTCTCTTCTATAGGCGAGCTGAAGGGAGTCTCTTCTATAGACGAGCTGAAGGGAGTCTCTTCTATAGACGAGCTGAAGGGAGTCTCTTCTATAGACGAGCTGAAGGGAGTCTCTTCTATAGACGAGCTAAAGGGAGTCTCTTCTATAGACGAGCTAAAGGGAGTCTCTTCTATATACGAGCTGAAGGGAGTCTCTTCTATAGACGAGCTGAAGGGAGTCTCTTCTATAGACGAGCTGAAGGGAGTCTCTTCTATAGACGAGCTGAAGGGAGTCTCTTCTATAGACGAGCTGAAGGGAGTCTCTTCTATAGACGAGCTGAAGGTAGTCTCTATAGACGAGCTGAAGGTAAAGGGAGTCTCTATAAACGAGCTGAAGTGAGTCTCTTCTATAGACGAGCTGAAGGGAGTCTCTTCTATAGACGAGCTGAAGGGAGTCTCTTCTATAGACGAGCTGAAGGGAGTCTCTTCTATAGACGAGCTGAAGGGAGTCTCTTCTATAGACGAGCTGAAGGGAGTCTCTTCTATAGACGAGCTGAAGGGAGTCTCTTCTATATACGAGCTGAAGGGAGTCTCTTCTATAGACGAGCTGAAGGGAGTCTCTTCTATAGACGAGCTGAAGGGAGTCTCTTCTATAGACGAGCTGAAGGGAGTCTCTTCTATAGACGAGCTGAAGGGAGTCTCTTCTATAGACGAGTTAAAAGGAATCTCTATAGACGAGCTGAAGGGAGTCTCTATAGACCTGACCTAAAGAATTCTCATAGAAGTGGACGAGATAGAGGAAATCTTTATAGACGGACTGAAGTTAGTTTCTATTGTCGAGCTGAAGGTAAAATCTAAAGACTTTATAGGCGAACTGAAGGTACTTTTCAATAGACGAGCTGATGGGAGTCTTGTATAGAGTCATCTATATACGAGCTAAAGGGAATCTCTATAGGTGAGCTATGGGTACTTTAAGGTCTTTATTTGGAAGGAAATCTGTATCTTCTATATTTCCTTGCACTTTTCCCTACCTCCTCAGTTTTAAGGAGGACATTAACTAAAGCTCCTTCATATATTTAAAATTACAAATGAATTGAAGTATGGATATCAATACTTCGGAGCAATTACTTCAATACCTATCTTAGCATCACATATACATACAGACATAGCACATAATATCCATATATGAGGTTATTGCAAATATAAAAACACAACAACAATAACCAAAGACATACAATGTGTAAGGAAATCCATAAAAATTCCTCATACTCTTCCCAAAAGTGAAGTACACAACAATGGTTATTGCATCCTGCAACTGGCCAGGATATGTATGGAATACAAAGATGCAAAGTGGTAGTATGTACAATGAGATGGCTGTTGCTGGGACCTTAACAGTCTACCATCCATTCAGCCAACAAAAATGGCAACGTCTTTTCGAAAATAAAAGACGAGGACGAGAGAGTACTTGAACGAACAGCAGCACAACACAACAACTTGAGATTGAATGAAAGCAGATCTGGGTACTTTCCACATGACTAAATGTGTTTTGTATTAACCAAACAGTGTGTCACTAGTGTCAGCAGTAAAGCACAGACACAGTGCACACACGTACACACACACACATGTGTAATTTGTCGTGGTATAACCCATGGCATAACCATTGTCACATCCTTAATAAAGGATACGGAACTTTGTGTCTCAAAATTGTGCTGCATATGGTACAAAAAAATGTCAATTTTTGTTATTGTTGTAGTGGGTTAGGGTCGAGTTGGATTGACTCTTTTTGTTGTTGGCATTTTTTTTTTTTTTTTGTTTTCTGTCACTTCCAAAACAAAAAAATAAACTCTCAAAAAAATCTAAAACAATTGAATTTTGTAATAAAAAATATAAATGCAAAAAAGTGTACAACAACATCAGTGGGTTTTTTTGAAACAACAGTTTGGTTGCACACACACACACACTTCTATATATATTTTGTATAACAAAAATGCCATTATTTGTAATTTCATCACCCCATAACTGTTGGATGATGACTCTGTTGCATGAATGACTCGTTCCATTCTTTCAGATAGTTGAATTAAACCAATGTGAGAAGTAAAAGGACGACAATGAGCGGGAGAGAGAAATAAAATGCGAATTCGAAATAAAACAATGAACTTTAATCTGCTCAAAGATTTATGAGATTTTTTGGGACACATTTTTTTTGTGGTATTGTCGTAACCTTGTTTTTTTTGTGTGTGGAAAGTAAAACAGTTTGTTGGTCATAAGGGGACTCTCGTTTATATTGAGAGCAACGAGTTTTAAATTTTTATACAAAAATAGAAAATATATCTCTTTTGTATTTTGTGGAGATTTCCAGTTATTTTATATATTAATTGTATTCCGCTAAAATCCTTAGAGCAAGACGTTAACGGAATGAATTTAATTTTATTTCTTTATTTTTGTTGAATTAAATTTAAAATCAATTTCCTTTGAAAAAGTTCCGCAGGGATAAGAGAGTTGAAAACGGTCGATAAGAGTTGAAAATGGTCCCAAGAGGCGGGGTGCGGAGATCCTTTAATAGCTGAAGGAAGTATTTATAGGAGACCTGAAGGGAGTATTGACATATGAGATGAAGGGCGTCTTTATGGAGGAACTGAATGGAGCCTTCTATAGACGAGCTGAAATGAGTCTTTACAATCGAGCTAAAGGAAGTCATGTATAGACGAGATGAAGTGAGCCTCTATAGATAAATTGAGGGGAGTCGTTAAAGATGAGGTGCAGACTGAATGTAGTCTTTATAGACCAACTGATAGGTGTCTCTATAAACGAACCGAAATCCATATAAACTATAGACGACCAAAAGGGTATCTCTCATAGACAAGTTGGTAGTCTTCTATAGGGAGCTGCAGGTAGTTTTCCATAGACGAGCTGATGGGAGTTTTCCATAGAGAATTGATGGAAGTCTTCTATATACTTAAAAATGAAAGAACTATTTCAATGCGAAGTGAAGAGAATCTTTCTATATGAGCAGACTCT
Organism: Musca vetustissima; assembly: GCF_032173495.1. Classification (NCBI taxonomy): domain Eukaryota; kingdom Metazoa; phylum Arthropoda; class Insecta; order Diptera; family Muscidae; genus Musca; species Musca vetustissima. Next base: position 99,006 of record NW_026882742.1, on the reverse strand, counting down.
ATTAAATAGCTGAAGGGATTCCTTATAAAACAGCTCAAGATAGTCTTCTATAGAGGAGCTAGAAGAAGTCTTTATAGACAAGCTGAAGATCATCCCAATGTATTAGCTACAAGAAATCATTATAGACGAGCTGGAGGTAATCTTTAGGAACGAATCCGGAGAGACAGAGATAAATTGAAAACAATAATCTCTTATAAAGGCGCACAGAAGGCTTCCAATTGAGGATCATGAGGCCCGGATAAACAAGTTCATTGTCAGATAGTAATTGTAGAAGTTTTCGGAGATCGATGGCCCTTTATAGAGCGTTTGCAGGACTGGAGATCTTTGATTTTTTTGCTGAAATCTAAATGAAATCTATGAAAGTATTTTAGGCGAGGTGAAAGTCATATGGAGGACAGCATGACCATATAGAGCATTTAAAGGATAAGAGGATATTTATATTCAGGGTGAAAGTTATGTGGAGGGCATTATGACCTTATAGAGCATTTACCGGACTGAAGGCCTTTGATTGATTGTCAGATAGTAATTGTAGAAGTTTTCGGAGATCGATGGCCCTTTATAGAGCGTTTGCAGCACTGGAGATCTTTGATTTTTAAAGAGGCGAGCTGATAAAATCTAGACAGCATATGAAAGTATTTTTAGGCGAGGTGAAAGTCATATGGAGGACAGCATGACCTTAAAGAGCATTTAAAGGACTGAATTCCTTTGATTCTTAATGGAAAACAGAGAACCATAGATCTTTGATTCTATATAGTTGAACTAATGAGATGGGAGTTCTTATGGACAGCATAAGAGGGTATTTATATTCAGGGTGAATGTTATGTGCAGGGCATTATGACCTTATAGAGCATTTACCGGCCTGAAGGCCTTTGATTCTTTATAGACGAGGTTTCTTTATATAGTTTATCGACGAAATGGAAGCCAGAGGGCCAAATACGAGTTAAAGAGAAATTAATTTGTAAGGACGTAAGTCTTCAAATGCAAGACTTTAATGACTCTTTTAAAAGAAGCCGAAGATTGAAATAAATATAAAAGAATCCATGTAGAGTTTTAGTTAGGGCAGGAGCATTTACAAGACTGAAGACCTCTGTTTCTTTATATGCGAACTGATAGGCTGGGTGACTTTTTAGAGTTGCCGAAAACAAGGCGTTTATAGACGAACTAAAGACGAGGGTCTTTACAGGCGATCTGAAAGACAGACGAGACCAAACGAGCTGAAGGTTATGGAGTTTTAAAGTTCTGAATATCAGTCGAACTGAGGGCTGGCAGTGGCATATATCGAGCAGAACTAATAACAGTTTTTATAGACGAGTTTTTTTATACCCAAAGTTTTTTTAACTAGACTTTCTGAGGGGAATATTTCTAGAGAGTTCCTTGCAACTATTTCATATATATGCATCCTTTCTGAGTTGCTACTGGATCCTTCCAACAAAGATCCTCTTTTGAAAAACACCTTGACGATTCAAAAAACTAAAATCGGTGGAAAAACTAAAATCTGCATAAAATCTTTAAGGACATTATATAATTATATGAGAGTGACTATAATCCAGCTGAATCAAGTGTTTATAGACTTAATAGGCGGCATGATTTGTAAATGTTTTAAAGGACAGAAGTCAGGGAATTTTATAGGCAATTTGAAGGTCAGGAATCGTTCATAGCCCAGCTGAAGTTTGGGAAATTTGTATAGATCATAGGCCGTAGAAGCTGAGTAGAGACCATGACAAGAATTTCATCTGAACGAAGCCTTACTAACCTTACTAATATTGTTTTTAAATATGTTGCCAGATTTCAATTCCATGTGTTGGTTTATTTTGCTTAAAGTCTCCAGAAATGTGAATGATTAAAGAGTTTTAATATGCTTAAAGAATTTTAATATTCGAGTTTACAGATGTATGTAACCTGAGAAGCACGGAGTCGTTTTAACCGACCGAACTGAATTCATGGAATTCTTTATAGATGAACTGGCAAGTTATTTTAGACGATTCCAGATTCAAAGAGCCTTTATTGTCAGTCTTCAAGATCAGAATATTTTTATATATGAATTTAAGGTCAGACTTCGTTTTGAGGAGCGGTATGTCAAGGATTTTTTATATCCCAGTGAAGTCCAGGCAGACTTTATAGAATAATTAATTGGTCTGAGAGTCTATATACAGGCTATAGAAGCTGAGAAGAATTGAAGAGTAATTGTTAATTATCATCAGTGATCTAAGTATCAGGGCATTGTTATATTCGAGCTGGAGGCCAGAAGATATTTGCTATAGGCGAATTCATAGTCTTTAATGGTTCGTAACCTAACTGGAGTAAGGCAGTCTTTTGTGGCGAGGTATATGGCAGAGAGTTTTTATAGCTAATCTGAATGTCATGGAGTCTTTATAGATTTTTTAATGGTCAGATACAAATTATAGAAAAATTGATAGTCAAAACGTATCTAAATATGCAAGAAAAACTGAGGAGATGTTCTGACAACAATTTTACCTTTATAAAGGCTTACTAATCTTCTGAATATCTTTTTTATTAAATATTTAATCCCTGTTGTGGGATTTTCTTTTGAATGTTCTTCCAATTTGTTTTTACCTCCAATGGGATTTACCTTTAACATTTCCTATATATTATGACATTAGTATTTGTGAGAATAATTTGGTGTGTGTGTAGTTGTTATATTTATTTACCTAAATTGTTATACTGAGTATAACACAATGTTGGCAACGTTTCAAAGAAAACAGTGACAGTAATCTACATAAAATATTCTTAGATGGGAAAAATGAGGTATATTGCATTCGTCATCACTGCCATAATCGGTATATGGGTGTTATCATTGCCGTCATCATCATCGTCATAATTCATGCTCACTCAAGGTTTAAAATTATATACACTCGAGAAAAAAAATCGATGAAGCAAATGGGAGATAAAGGACAACTGTAATGTGGTCTAAGGATAGCTCAAATTCAATCAAAAAATATCGTTATTTTAATTTCTTTCTATTGAGGCAAATAATTATTTGCATTTAGCCATATTGATCCGATTGTGTAGCAGTTTTCTGCAGAAAATATGCACTATGTAAAACCTATAAATACAAATTCAAATACGATTTTTATGTTGTCAAATTATTCCAATTCATCAAATTTTTTCCTCAACCGGACCAATATGTTTTACCCATCACCAAGTCTTTTCAATAGATCAACCTCTTTAGTCTAATAAGCACCAAAGATTTCCTTTCGATCCCCCATAATTCTGATTAGCATTAGTAGAGTTTTTTTCTTTTAGTAGATCATCTTTGGGATTGTGTGGATAGAACAAAGCAACATTACCTTAAAATCAAATATCACACACACAAACAAACCACAGAGAAAAACACAACAACAACAACAAAATCATATTTTACTTTGTTGTTTTTCCATGATGCGGGAATTCTAGTTTAGTTTTCTTTTCAATTTTTCATTACTTTACGCTCTTGCACTCTTCTGTGTGAAGACAATGGATCCTTATGTACCTACAGTGTGTTTGCATACAATCAGATTTCTAGGACACACAGACGCACACAAAAACAAATGAACGAGTCATCATAGATTGCATGTGGAACGAATGAACGACCGACCGACCGACAGACCCACCAACCAGCATAACCATAGACGTAGAAATTTTCAAAAATGCAATGACAAAAAGATTACAATACACCAACAAATAATGCAAATATGGAAGTACTCATTCATGCAGACTCAACACACACAGACATTTTCATTACATTACTGAGTGACGAACGCGTACACACACGCACACACTGACAGCGAATGCATGTAATCTTACATGTGCTGCTGATAAATGTGCGTACATTCCCACACACAGAAGATGAACAACAACAGCAACACAAGGCCATCACGAATCCGACAATGAGAATAATGATGACGATGTGTGTAAGATTGTGATGAATAAGAAGAAGACAATTTCATGATTATGATGTATGAAAACGACCAACAAAAGTAAAACCCTAGCATGACATGTCACCAACATATGTTGCACAAATGTTTCACGCTATCATTTCGTTGAAACATTTTTATCTAAGAAAAATATTCGCTGGTCTTTCTTTTGCGTTCTTGATAATGTTTGTTTGTGTGTGTGTTTGGTTTACATACAAATAAACAAAAACATACTCGTATTCAAGGGTATTACAAGGAAATTGTCAATCGATTAGAAATACATAAATATGTAAGGGATTCCAAGGGGAAATTTGAAAAAAAAACAGAGAAGACCTATAGAAAATCTTAAGTTTACATAAGGTCATCAGGCTACCAAGAACCTATAGAAGGTTTTCTATATAAATACATACATGAATATATACATGAATTCAAGTTTTACTATGTTTAGAGAATATATAAAAATGATATATAGCCACCTTGGCTCTAAGCTCGGCCTGAAAATATCAACTGAAGGTTAGAAAGTCTTCATAGCTAAGCTGAGGGACAAGAAATGTTTAATGACCAGCAGAAGGTTTGAGAATTTTGTATGAGAGAGTTCGAGATCAGGAATTTTTAAAATGATAGCAGAAGCCAGACAGTCTTTATAAGCGAACTATGTGTCAGGGAGTTTTTATAGCTGAGCTGAAGGTCGGGAAACCTTTATACATAATTTGAAGGTCATATAGAAAAATTCGACGTTCATAAGCGGAAGGGTTAGGACATTTTTACAGACCAGCTGAGGCTCTGGCAGTTCTTATAGGCTAATTAGAGATTAGGAATTTTGAAAAAATTAGCTGAAGCAAGATAGTCTTTATAAGTGAACTGTGTAGCAGGAAGTTTTTATAGCCGAGCTGAAGGTCGGGAAACCTTTACAGATAATTTGAAAGTGGTTCAGAAGAAAGCCGTTAAGAAGCCGACTACTTAGATTCCATAAACTCGTCCGTAAAGGCTTGGTTTGCATATAAACCTTATATAAACGACTATCGGTTGCATCTATAAATCCTACCCGGCTTTTAGTTCGCCTTTAAAGCCTCAGTGGTCTTCAACTCGTCCATAAAAACTCCCAAGTCTTCAGCTTGCCTATGTAGCCTTCATATCGCTTGTTTTAAAGTTCTTTACGTTTTTATGTATTCACTGAAATTTTGGTAATCATCGGCCAATCTAAACCAAAGTTATAAGCAAAAATGTACTTAGCATGGCACGTACATAAATTCCATACTTTGATTCTACTGAAAAACTCACTTTTCAGACTTAGCATACTATGGTTCGGAGGCGTCGATATATTCCTTACAATTCGTATGTGAGGACTTGGTCTGCCTATAAACATTCTATAAAAGACTATTGGTGCATCTATAAATCCTACCTGGCTTTAAGTTCGCCTTTAGAGCCTAAGTGGTCTTCAACTCGTCCATAAAACTTCCCATGTCTTCAGCTTGCCTATGAAGATAATCTGCTTTAAAAAACTCTATTGCCTTTACATAATCTATGAAAACAATCGGCCTTCGTCTTTAACAACTTCATGGCCTTCAATATATTTTTTTGTTACTATTCAGGTCGTCTAGCACTTTCACTCCTATATAGAGACTATGTAGACTTGAGCCCGTCTAAAAAAAACTCACGGATTTTAGTTCATATATATTGAATTTAGCCCATCTATAAAGATGCCCTCCCCACTGCATTCATCTAATGTACAAGGACTACCTGTTTAGGTCGTCTGGACAAGACTCTCTTCAGGTCGTCTACAGAAGTTTATTTCCTTCCAAGTTTTTAACGACTTCCTGACCTTCAATGTGTCTGCAATTTTTTTTCAGCTCGTCTAGCACTTTCACTCATTTATAAAGACAATGTAAGTTTGAGCTCGTCTATAAAAACTCACGGATTTTAGGTCATATATATTGAATTTAACTCGACTATGAAGAATCCCTTCCCACTGCCTTAAAATAAATTATAAGAACTATCTGTTTATGTCGTCTGGAGAAGACTCTCTTCAGGTCGTCTGCAGAAGATTTCCTTCAGGTCGTCTTTAGAAGAATTCCATATATTCGTTTATAACAATTTCCTACCTAATCTACAAAATCTCCATGTATCAGATTGTATATAGAAGACAGTTCATTTATACCGTCATAGGGAAACATAAAAAGAGCTGAGAAAATATTTTGAATATTTGTATATAAAGGAAAATGAAATACTTTAACCAAATACTTATAATGGCGCCCAATGTGAAGAACTTGTATGAGAAAAATATTTTAAACAATCCGAAGAAATATTAAAAGCTAAACATTTATAATATTTTAAAACATATTGGCGCCCAACGTGGTAGTCACTGAAATCATCAAGCATTTATTTATATTAAAAGGCGATAAGAAAACACATTAAATTAATTTTAATTTTTAAGTGTTCCTAAAAAAATAACATCAAGATATATTGACATGATCATACATACGGCGCTCATGTGCTGAAAATTATGGAAAAAATAACATATTTGTAAAGGAATATTGCTGTCCCAACCCACAGATTTCTAAACAGTGTGGGCTCTATATTCATTTCTCGAAAAGTGTTTTAAAATGTACACAAATTAACGATTTTGCAAATAAAAAAATTGTGGCGCCCAACGTGGAATGCCTTTTCAATTTTCTATTGAAACAATGTCCAAACGTTTAAGTTCATAAACGCACCAGAAAAATACTTTACAACACCCTTAGAAAGAATTTTAAAAATATTTATAAATAACAATTTATAAAAAAAATCACATTGGCGCCCAATGTGTCTGGAACTAAAGAGCTAATATTTTTCTCCTGCCATAAGAAATTTTTAATAGTGTTGGGAAAACTGAAATTTTTATTTTTCTGAGAGTCCCCACAAAATTTTAAAATCCACAGATATTGAGATTAAAGCTCAGGCGGCGACCAATGTGTGGGAGCTTTCCAGCACAATTTGTTGGTGAAAACGAAAAAAGGCCCTGAAATATTTTCCGAACGAACTTTATACAAAATTAAAAACATAGTGGCGCCCAATGTTGGGCTACATATGAAGCCCTATCCCACTGATCCATAAACTTAGTTGGCTCTGCTTTCATTCCTTATAAATGGTTTTCAAAAGCTATACAAGAGTTTTAACAATATTTAAAACTAACATTAAAGTGTTTCAAACATATTGGCGCCCAACGTGTCGTTAACTAAATATATCTAATATATTTACTCTTAAACAGTGTTGGAAAATATTTATACCCGGTTTTGTCTTAATATTAAATATGGGAATCCACTGATATATGAATTAATATTCAGATGGCGCCCAACGTATGCGAGCTTTCCATCTTCATAACAGTTAATATGTGAAAAAATACATAGGTAATATTATTGAAGGAACTCTAAATTCTAAATTAAAAACATTGTGGTGTCCAATATTCGAAACTTGGGTTTCCAAATATTTGACACCTTCTTATGAGTCCAAAAGGTTTTAATATGGTCTTTATTAAATTCATAATATTCATTCAAATTTATATCATACTGGTGCCCAAAAGCCCATATATAAAATCTCCCAACGGACTATAAAAACTATATTCAGCTCGAATAGAAAGTATCTCTCTATAAATATTCTCCTCCGCTATTCTACAGAGCTCCTTAATAAAGACCACCTTCTGGTCGCTAGGCCTGTATTTTTTAGGTATTTATTATGATAATTATTTTATTATTTTTTATTCATTTTATTTATTTATTATTATTATTATTTTTTTGTTTAATCAAATTTCATATATTTATTTTTGAAATATCTCACATATTAATATTATATCCACTATAAATAGCCTCCATAATATATTTTACTATTTGACAATATGCATTGTTGCTATTGTTGTTGTTGTCGTTGCTCTTTAAGCCTTTAATTGTTTTTATCCATCAAACATTTAAGTTAAGTTGTTTGTGAAAAATATATTCATACCGAACAACAACAGTTTCGAAATATTTTTACATACAAATTCATTGGACATATAAAGCTGATGTTTTTTTTTGTTGTTGTTGCTGCTGCTGCTGATAGATAGATAGAATTGTATTTGTTGCATACCCATACACATTAATAAAAGCTAATTGAAAAATATTGTTGCCATGAATGTTTGTTTGTCGTCCGCCCGGTATGTGTCTGCCACCCATATGTGTGCACAAGTTGGTTGGGTGTTCTGTTCGGTTGACTCCCAGTGGTAGACACCCCTTCTCCTTGAAGCCACAACAAAAACAAAATAATAATAATAATTGTGATATTGATGATGATGATGATGATGACCATCATCCTCGTCATCACGATAAATAAATATCACAGCGTATGGTGATAGCGAGAACCATCTCATCAGTTTGATGTTCGCTGGTTGATGGCTTTCAATGTTTGCCTTCATTCCACTATTTTTTCATTTTTTATTTTTATAAGTGAACGAGTTTTTGTGCGTTCGCGTTTGATGCCTGTTAATGTTTATATTATTTTTATTGGGTTCAATTAATTAATTGTTTTGATGGGTAGTCTGGTTTGTTATATGCGAGTGAGTGTGTGTGTGTGTGTGAGAGATGCTCGATCTCTTTGTAGGAATGTGTGTGTTTGTGTTGCATGGAATGTATTGTGTGTGTTTTTGGATTACATGAATGAAATAAACTAAATTGTGAATGAAATTTAATCAAATAATCATAACACAGAAAATAAAAAAATAAAAGAAAACAAATGAAAATAATTTAAATTAAGAAATAATAGCATAGCGCTGCAGAAGTACATACAAAAAAACTAAAATTGTTTAAATAGTTTGGGAATTCGTCATCATGTTTTGGATATTTTTTATTTTGTGGGAATTAGTAAGACGATAACAATCAAATTTATTTGCGGAACACAATAAGCAACTATTTGGCAAAAATGGCTCAAATTATTTATTTTTTCTTAATTAATATATATTTTTATTTTTACTTCCAGATTGATGCTCATGGTCCACACTTGAAGTCAAAGAAGAAACTGGAGTTCTCAGAACATGTTCCTACAAAGTACCATGTATTCTTACAAAGTAATATAAACTTTTCAGGTAAGCCAAATTTAATTTTGTTTCAGACTCTTTTGTTTAAAAAGAATATTTAAAAAATACCGTTTTAACGTTGACATTTTTCTCAAAGGCTTCTTAATGTGTGTATTTTTAAAAAACAGTTTCATATGCCAAAGGTCTTATGAGGAATGATTTTTTTTATTTTTTTTCTTTGAAGGCTTAGATTTTTAAAATATTTTATATTTGGAGGGCCTTGATTTTTTAAAAATATTTTTTCGAAGGCTTGGATTTTTTAAAAATGTTTTTTCAAAGATTTGGATTTTTTTAATTTTTTTCAAGAGCTTAGATTTTTAAAAATATTTTTTCGAAGGCTTAGATTTTTTAAAAATATTTTTTTGAGGGCCTTGATTTTTAAAAAAATATTTATTCGAAGGCTTGGACTTTTTTAATATGTTTTTTTCGAATGCTTAGATTTTTAAAAATATTGTTTCGAAGGTTGGATTTTTTAAAAATATTTTTTCGAAGGCTTGGATTTTTTAAAAATATATTTTCGAAGGCTTGGATTTTTTAAAAATATTTTTTTTTTTTTTTTTTTTGAAAGCTTGGAGTTTTAAAGTTATTTTTTCAAGGGCTTGAATTTTTTTAAAACTGTTTTTCAAAGTCTTGAATTTTTTAAAAATATTTTTTTCGGGGCCTTGATTTTTTAAAAATATTTTTTTTCGAGGGCTGGATTTTTTAAACATATTTTTCAAAGGCTTGGATTTTTTAAAAATATTTTTTCGAAGGCTTGGATTTTTTAAAGAAAATTTTTCGAAGGCTTGGATTTTTTAAAAATATTTTTCGAAGGCTTGGATTTTTAAAAAAAATTTTCGAAGGCTTGGATTTTTAAAAAATTTTTTCGAGAGCTTTGTTTTTTTGAAAAAAAAAATTCGAAAGCTTGGAGTTTTTTAAACATATTTTTTCGAGAGCTTGGTTTTTTAAAAATATTTTTTCCAAGGCTTCGATCTTTTAAAAATACATTTCCATGACCTGTCATAAAGCGTGTATTTTTTTAATATTCTTTTAAGGCCTGCCATAAGGCGCGTATTCAAAGCCTGCCATAAGACCTGAATTTTCGTAATGCTACAATATTCTCACTTCGGTTGGATAATGCACCCAGGCACATGGAAATGGATATTAACAGACTGGACCTTTATATGAGGGCAATATCAGAAAATGTACCATTTTTTATAGATTTTAATGGAATAAAGTTTTGCCACCCAATAAGAACTCAAAATATCAAATCAGAGCGACTGACATATTTTTTTTTAAGAATATTTTTCAAAGATTTTCTGGCCTCCAAATTGTCCTACCTAAAATCCCTTCCTTATTGCTTCTTTAAAAACATTTCAAATTGTTTATAACGAAAATCTCTTGAGAATTGTGTCAATCGACCAATTTCAATTAGGAATTCCGAAAACTAAAGAATCTCAGGATTGAATTTCAATCCACAATTATTTGAATTAGAACCACAAATAATGACAGCTTGGCAGAAAAATGTGAAATAGAATAAAACCGAACAAACATTCCACAAAAACCCAAAGACGTTGATGATTGAGTGAGAGTGAATGAGTGCATGTGTTTGTGTGTGTTGTTGGGTCTTCATTTGTTGAGTACTTGCAATAAGTAAATCAAAAAAAAAACAAACAAATAATAAATATTCAACAACAAAAACAATAAGAAGCAACAAGCAAAAATATTCACGCGTTCGCATATGGATGGGATATTTTATAGAGGCCACAACAATAAATGACTAGAGCAACAACAACGACGCTGACGGTAAAGAAAACAAACACAGCAAGGCAAATGAAAGGAAAAACACACAGGCACACACACACACGCACGCACACTGAGACACTTTGGAAATCTGTACAAATCCAAACGAAACAGAACAACAACATCACCAGCAATAAAATAACATCATAAAGACGACGTAACTTCATAACGCCGCCAACCGCTATGGATAGCCAAACAAACAACAACGAAAAAACGCAGCGAGTATTGTTTAACGGAAATGTTGTCGTCGGCATAGCATAGCCACGAATGAACTTCGCCACATTGCAAAGGAACACAAACAGACACACACACGAGTATATGCGTGTGAGTGTGCGATTCAATAAGACAACACAACAACAGTGAAATTGAAAAAAGCCCCCAACATCCATATGAGCACGAAAGATAAGACTGAGCGAAAATTACCGAGCACACTCACTCGCACGAACTCACACACATATAGCAAACATTACACAGTTGTTTGTGTGAGTGTGTGCTTGAGTGTCATTACTACTTGAGTTTTGCTTAATGAGATATGGTGAAATTCTTCCCGGCTCAGAAACGCAACAATTCTATAACTGTGTTGGAGTGTGTGTGAGACACACACACATCCGCACAATTCTGTGTGCATTAGCATTAAGAAAACTGCGAAAAGCATTGTTGTCGTTGACGTTGCCTTTGTCTCTGCTGCTGCCATCCAATTTGTGCTTTATCGTATTTCGGTTAGATTTTCGAAACGAAATTCAAAAACACACACAGAAATTACACTCATTTCCACATGACAAATTTTTTGTTTTGCTACAATCAGTCTGCGATGAAGCTTCGAAGGGAGAGGTTGGGTGTTGGGTAGCGTTCTTTGTTGGTTCTTGCTTTTTATCAGTCATTCAGCCAGTCGGCCACTAAAAGGCAAAAGAAAAACATTGAGTGATGATATGATGATAAATAGTTCCGAAGATGGGCTCCCCCTTGGAAACGAAATATCAACAATAACGGTGACGTGACATTTCAAAGTGATAACAACGTAAAACTACAAAAAAGTGAAATAAAAGAGAAACCAAAAAATATTTTTGCGTGCCACCAATTCATTTACATGTGTGATGAGTGTTGATGTGATGACATATAGACAAAAAGAGAGTGATAATGAATTTTAGTGAATATTTTTTTCGTGGTCGTTTTTGCTTTTCCTTTTTTGAAATATAATGACGTCACAAAGGCTTAACAAAGAGACATGCTTTTTATTGTCTATTTGCCTCTGCGTGTGTGACTGTAAACTAAAAGCCTTGAGGGAATAGCTTTTCGTTTATATTTTCACTGTGTGACTAAAAAAGGATAACGGCAGAGAGAAAAACACGTGGTCCGCCGTTCCTTTTTCAACTAGTTTACCAACCACTATTTTCTTGTTTTTAAATTGCAAATAAACAAACAACCGTGACATTTCATGAAAAAAGGATAATGAAAAGCAGCGTTCGAAAATAAACATTATGGTACCGTTCCATAGTGTTCTGTACCGTACCAAGGTGGATAGGTACACTAAAATAACGTACTGTACCGGTACACAAACACTAAAAATATTTTTAGCGTTACTGTTCCGGAGCACAACGAAAATCTTAGCGTACCTGCTGCGGTACACTAAAAATTGTAGTGTACCGACAGCGGTACACTAAAAATCGTAGTGTACCGGCAGTGGTACACTAAAAATTGTAGTGTACCGACTGCGGACATTAAAAATCATTGTGTTCCACTGGTCGGAACACTAAAAATGTTAGTGTTCCGCTGGTCGGAACACTAAAAATCTTAGTGTTCCACTGGTCGGAACAATAAAAATCGTAGCGTTCCACTTACTTGAACTGTACTGGTAGTGTACCATACACGTCTGTTTTTTTTAGGTAAAATGAGATAAAATAGTAACAAAAATAAAACTGAATATAACTTTATTTGCAATTACAAAAGTGAAAATGTCCATCAGAAATAGGTATTTTGGCCAGTTTTTGTGACAAAATTATTCAGCTTTGGATAAAATGTTCATTGATTTACAAAACGAACATGATTTTTCCCATAATATTGGGAGATCTCCTTGTAAAATGTTAGTACGAAAACATTATTTCCTAAAACAATTATACCTGCATCCATCTATGATTCATACTTTTAGGAAATTTTAGCAAAAATATTCAAAATTTGGTGATTGTCACACAATCAACATAATAATTACCTGTTTATTCATTAAAAGAAGTGTACAAATTACGCGGATATGGAAAACATATTTTTATGATTTTGGGATAAATATTACAAAACCACACACAGGTACCGTATCAACAACGAATTTCATATACATATCCATTATTGGAATATTCTTCCTTTTTATGATTTTTGCACAGGTAGTCTTATGCAATACATTTTTCCGATCAGCACAATCGATTATGGAATTTTCAGTTGCGAGTTGGCCTCTGATTGAATTTTCACTAGACGACCTTTTTTAGTTATAAAATATTTATTATGTTAAAGGGTTGATGCTAATAAAATATTACTAATTTTTAATCAAATATATAAAAAAAATAAAAAGTTTTATATTTATTAAATCTATTGGAAAACAATAAAAATATAAATTTTATTCATAAAAAAATAAAATATAACAAATACATCTTTTTGTGTTCCGACAAATGGAACACTACGATTTTAAGTGTTCCGTCAAGTGGAACACTACGATTTTTAGTGTTCCGCCAAATGGAACACTACGATTTTTAGTGTTCCGGCCAGTGGAACACTACGATTTTTAGTGTTCCGACCGCGGTACGCTACGATTTTTTAGTGCTCCGACCGCGGTACACTACGATTTTTAGTGCTCCGACAGCGGTACACTACGAATTTCGTTGTGCTCCGGAACAGTAACACTAAAATATTTTTTAATGTTTGTGTACCGGAACACAAACGCTAAAATTTTTTTAGTGTTTGTGTTCCTGGTACGGTACACTACGATAGTGTACCGTTTTTTTGCGAACACTGATGAAAAGTGAAAGCTTCCACCAACAAAGATAAGGGGTACACAAAAGCAATAAAGAAGGAATGGCAAGACAGAAAATTGAAACTAACATATGTTTGAAATTAGTAGTGTATAGATTTGGCGAATAAAAAGAATCGAATTGTGAAAGACAATAAAATTCGGTATCCTTTAAATAATCGTTAATAAAATTGTGGGGAATTGACTAAAGCAACAGTTGATTTTGTAAAAACTATGTGATTTAACGTATTTCTGTTTTCGTTTTTTTTTTTTTTTTTTTTTTTTTGTTAATTCCCGACTACAATAATTATTGGGTAAGTTTATGAAATTTCCAAGTAATCTCTTATCAAAAACAAGGGAACAACAATTTGATTTATGAACAGTAAAATACAGTATGACCTCTCAATTATAGACATGAAAATGTCTCACAATTGAGGAGACCCTATTATCGGCTTCAAAGCAAAAATAGTTTTTTTCCAAATATATGAGAAGATATGAGAAATGTTGAAAAAAGTAAATATTAGATTTTTTTGAAAAAAATTAGTTAGCATTTTTACCATTATTATTGGTATGTATTTCTTTTTTAGGGTACCACAAAAGAGGTAAAATGTATATTAAATTTGTCATTTTGTTAGCAGCACCTCGATATTATCCCCAGAGATCCCACAGAGTAAAAATATTTTTCAGAAATCGATCAGAATAAAATTCTATGTCGATTTAGATAAATCTTTGTTTTGTAGAATCACAATTGTGCTTCGAAATTTTGCATAGACATTGCTACTATTAGGATTTTTGGTATAGAAAATGAAATATATCGGTTCATATTCGGTAATTTAGACCCGCCTTTTGAATGAAATGACTGTCATTTGGTACTTTGGTCATCATTATCAAAAAAAAAAAATTCTTGCCACTTTTAATGGTTGCTCCCATATAATGATACCCCCAAGTATTGGGTATATTGTTTTTAAAAATCTTAAATAAAATATTTTTAAAAAATCTATTCCTTGTAAAAATCAAGAAAAATATTTTTATTGAAAAATTATAGTGTTGTAAAAATCGCGAAAATATGTTTTTTAAAAAAGCCACACTTTATAAAAATCATGATTTTCATTTTAAATCCATGCGTGGTGTAAAGTTTAAATTTTGGTGAGCTTCGGCACATTTTTTATCCCAATAGGCTCCAATTTGACATTCTTAGATCTCATCGATCGGTAAATCTTCCTACCAAAAATTAGATATATGAATCCATGTTCTGTCATACCCTCCATATGACGGTACCCTTCATTTTCAATATTATGCGGATTTTAGGATCGTTTTTCGGCAGATCAGTCTATGATCAGGTAAGAAGCAAACAGTTATGACAATGTTCAATATAAGTCCATGTTTCTACATAGGCCCCATACGAAGGTCACGAGTCATTTTCGGCATATTCAATGTCCTAGCCCATTTTCCAACCAGTGTGTTAGGATTTCGTTTTCTCCTGGCACCAACTTACCATGACAAAGCTTCATATAACAGTTCCGATCGACTTTTCCCATATATATTATGTATAGCTCATGGTTGAGGGTACAAAAAGTGCGACCTAGACAAAGTTAAGGTAGAAAAGAGTTAATTTTGGTTCCTTATGTTTGAGTTTGATTTTAACGATTTCAGACACTCAGTTTTAGTTTCAATCTTGTCCTGAAGATTCACAGTGCCGAAGTTAAATTAAAATAGCCCTGTGCAAGCATGGGAACTGGTGCCCTTGTTTATATTTATCAATACGCTCGTTCTTTACGTTCTCATTTAATAAGTCTTTTCATGTGGTGGTTTTTCATTTACTCTCCGAGCATTTTCTCTCTGTTCACCTCTAAATTAGATTCTCCAGCTATTTTGTGAAGAGTTCTAGTTGCTGTTGTACGCAGTTCTCCACATATACCTAGTGGTCAACTATGCTGGCTTCTCTCTTACACATCTCTTATCCCAGAAGTAGTTGACCGAGATTCTTTTTTTTCTCTAACATGATTTAAGCTTAGAGGGAATTTGACGATTTGTAAAGTGTGAATCAAAGCGAATAGACATGTCACAACAAAATAATTTTAAATGGAGTCAATATCTAACTGGACTCCTGTCTCAAATGAATTCGAATTCGGGGTCTGAAACAAATATTTCGGTCCTATAATGTAATCAAATATGCTACAGGTTCCACTGTAGCGAACAATGGCCTCAACTTATTGTAATATTTATTTTAGCTTCGCTTCTCTCTCTTCACATTTCTTAATTGCCTTCAATATATTTTTGTTGACGTCGACAAATGTGAACAGACATTTTACTCTCAGGGTACACATCTGTTGATAAGGAAATTACTGATCACTCTCTATATTTTTTCATATACATTGTTTATTATTACATACAGAAATAATTTTGAAACAGACAATGAGAAAAAATGTATTTCTGTAATTTTTTATTTCAATATTTAAAAATTTATTTAAAGGCCATAATCAGGCTTGTTTGACCGAATGATGGATGCCTTGAATTTTTATGTAGGGTATATTATAAAACAAATTTAAGGTTTAAATTTCAAGTTACGGTGAAATTTATAACAAAATTTCTGTATCACTGAAAAATGCATATTCTTAGGTTTCTATGTTCTCACACTTCCATTTTACCACATACTGAAATATAATCCATGTGGTATCCATATCCTGATACCGTTTCAATTCAATTTATAATTATTAAATTTTCACAACCTACGTGGGTTCTCAACCATCTACCTACAACCATTTGGTGTGGTTAGCACCTTGTTTGTGGACTCTGCCATTCTGATAACAATTGTGAGTACCTCTGCTTCTTCCTCTTCTTTTCCTGATAAATGTCAAAACAAATAAACAGAATGGGAATTTGTAATCACAACGTCGTTTTGCTGTTGATTGTCGTCGTTATCTGTAATTTGTGGAAACACAACAAAAGGGGGTAAATTGAGTTTGGTTTTTGATAAAAAAAAAACTCAAGACTAAGAGGTTTTATTTTATTAAATAAAATCGTTTATTTTATTATTAATGTTGTTGTTATTGCTATTGGTGTGTTGGCATACCAAACAATTGTGGTTGTTAAGTGGAATTTGTTTTATAGAGCAGAAAATAATAATGAATTAATTAAATATGTTTTGCCCATCGATAGCAAAGGGTGTTGAAGGTTGATAAGAATAATATCCCCTGAAATGGAGGTCAGATTTTTTGTCTATAATTTGTAATATATAAAAATGCATGGATAGGTGAGATCCGATTTTTATTCTTTTTTCAACAAATAACTCTATGGCATAGTAAGGATTTTTTTCTATAAAAAATGTATCAGTATTTGAGGTCGAATTTTTTAATAGAATAAAACTGTTCAGTAAATGAGGAACGATTTTTTTAAGGAATAAGATTTATCAGTAACTGAGGTTCATTTATATAGAAAAAAATTCTAAATACGGATGAATAAATGTATGCATCATAAAAGATTCCTCGGTAACTGCGGTAGATTTTTTCTGGATGAAAAATTTCCACAAAAATCAAGTTCAATTTAAATTTGGATAAATTTGTGCAGCGTAAAAGCATCCTCTATAAATGGGGTAGATTTTTTTCAAGATTAAAAATTTCCACAAAAACCGAGTCCAATTTAAAAAAAGGTGAGACCGAGTTTGTTTTGGCATACAAGAAAAAATAAATACAAATTTATTGGCCCCTTTTTATTCCATATTTGTTGAATTTATTATGGCCAATAATATTTTGAAATCAATTTCATTGAATCAACATCAACAAAGTTTGATTCGTTTGTTTTGAAAAGAAAACCAAAATGTGACACATTTAATATGAAGTATTATTTCTCTCCCCCTCCGCCACACCGCTAATTCACATTAAATGTCTTTCAATCATTTCCAATCATTTGACAATTTAACAAAAGTGTCGTCTAGAACCCAGAGACACGTACGCCTGCTCACATGCAGTGAGTGTGTGTGTTTGTGTGTAAGTGTGACTGCTGCATGTACGTGCGGCGTGTGGGCGTCTTGTCAACTGGGCATATGTTTATGTCTGTGGGTCGAACGTGCAGGGCACTGATTGACTGATTTGTTGACTGACTTAGCCAGTAGTCGCTTCGTTCATCATCGTCATCATATTGTTTTAATGGACACTTCCTAATATGGATGCGGCGGTGTGTGCATGCCCGCTAAATTTGTGTGAAGAGTGTAAAGTAAAACAAAAAAAGAATTAGCTGTGTTGTTGTTGTTTTTTTATGCTAAGCCATAACTTTACTTACTAATAAATAACTGTGAACTTCCTGTTTCCTTATTATGGTGGATGTATGTCTGTCTGTATGGAAACGACAACATTGTGTTGAAAGCTTACAACAAATGTTGTTGTTGTTGCTATTTTCACTTTGTCCCAGAACCAAAGAATCAACACCCCCCTCCAAACCAATACCATATCCGTAGTTGGAGTTCCCCGACTTTAAAAGGAAATCAAATTCTTAGTTAATTTCTCAAAAATACCGTTAATTTACACTTGCCTATTAAATTGTGCTGTTCACATGTTGTTTTAATAAAACACTTGCTGTGTTTTTGTTAATTGTTTTTTAATAGAAATTTTAATTCTTACTTCCTCCTCTTCCCGCCACTTGTCCTAATTGACAATTGGTTTCACTTATTTTTGGGTTTTGGGTCATTCATTCATACATTTTTTTTTTATTTGACTGGGGAATTGGAATAAATTGATTTTTTTTATGGCGCTCCGAAAATTTACTTAGTGAGGAATAGTTTTGGACGATTTATTATGGACTAAAACAAATCAAACCTCTGTTTCGGAGAATCAGACCACAAATTACAGAGGATTTTTATAGAAAAAATCAGACATCAGTTCACTGAAGATTTTTTTTCTATAGAAAAAAATTAAAATTAGAAATCAGTTCACGGAGAATTTTTTTCTATTGGAATATTGATGATTGTTTTTTTTATGTATTGGAAAATAGTCGGTAATTTAAAAAGGATTTTTTCGGTAGGAAGAAATTGATATTCAGTTTACTGAGGATTTTAAATAGAATAATATCAAATATCAGTTCACTAAAGGTTTTTTTTCTGTAGACAAAAAATCAAACCTCAGTTTGCTGAGGAACATCACGAACAAACTACAACTCAGTTCACTGATGTTTTTTTTCTATATGAAAAAATCGACATTAGTTTACTGAGGGGTTTTTCTATAGAGCAAAATAGAACTGATTTTATTGATGGCTTTTTCTATGTCAGTTCACTAAAGAGTTTTTTCTATAGAAAAAAAAAAACAAATCAAACCTCAGTTTGCTGATGAACATCAGACTTCAGTTGATCGAGAATTTTTTTTTTATAGAGAAAAATCAGACTGCAGTTACTGAGTACTTTTTTCTATAGAAACAAATTAGACCTCAATTCACTGATGTTTTTTTCTATATGAAAAAAATCGATATTAGTTTACTGAGGATTTTTTTTCTACAGAGTAAAATTGAACTGAGAAATTATTTCTATAGAAAAAACATACCTCATATTACTGAGAATATTTTCTACAGAAACAAAATATTCGATATCTACTAATTCTGAACATTCTGAACATTTTTAATATAAACCAGTGAGCGGAGCAGTATAGTCAGACAGGGCCGACCATATGATACCCTACACAACTTCCACGAAAATCGAACTTTCTGTGGTTCCATATTCTGAGCTTGGCAATATTTCGCGATATTTGCACCCTCTTGACTGGCTAGAGGTCAACAAATATTACTAATATTCAATACAGATTGCCTTCAGCTTGGGTTGTGTTGTGATGTTCGGCTTTCAATTGAGGATCGACTCGAAAAGGTTAAAGGTTTAAAGGTCAACCACTCCTCTTGGATATACTATCAACTTCCTTCAGGGGTAAATATATACGTTACAGAATACAAATTTTGTAACTTTTCCCACAAAAGTCAGGGTCCATTTGACCCGCACAATTGTGGCCTCTGGAGCGACCAGAAAAACGACAAAAATTATGTATTTGGTCCATTTCATTCCATAAATATTAATTCAATATTCATTGGCCAGAACCTATCCTAAATGCAGAGTTTCGTGAAGATTAGTCCATAACTGTGACCTGTATCGTGTTTACAAATTATAATGGACAGACAGACACACATATCTCGCCCGACTCAGCAAGTCGAGATATGACGATCGGTATACTTAAAGGTGGGTCTAGGTCTACAATTGATTTACCTCAACTTTACCACACTATGTATATGCCCACACTCACAGCTATACAAATGAATGCATGTGTTTCAAAGCTGAAAATGTAACAATGTTCTGGTTGATAGATAAACCCCATTTGTGAATGTGTGTGTTGTATCTCTTTTTTTTTTTGTAAAGAAAAATAACTCCTATGTGCTCTAAATTAGGTCAAGGAGTCACTTGGGTAATGTTAAAACTCAAACACCCACACACTCACACACACCCCTCCTCCACTATACATATGGTTCTAATTTATATGTTTGCCTGCGATGTAAATTAGAACATGCCAAGTAAATTATTGCTAGCCAACATACCAACTTTTTAGATGAACGAAAAAAGGCTAACCGGAAATTACTTGCATGTAAAAAAATTTTTAGAGATATCTTGTCTTTTTTCCATTACCATGTTAACTAAGGGGATGAGGAAGTGAAAGTAGCTTTCTTCCGCCTCGCACCACCCTCAATAAAACTGCAGGAAGAAGTGCAAATCCAGTTAACTTAAATTCATTAGAAACTCAAACATTTGCCTGGCATAGTTAACGAAGCCCAAAGTGGTAACGGAAACTAAACATTTGAGAATACTTTATTGCAGAAAGTGTGTGTCTCTTTCTCTTTATTTAGCTTGCTAAGAGGAGGAGAAGGAGAGGGTTGGGTTCAGGTCTCTGACAATGGCTTTTCAAGGCTTCTGGTATAATTTTGTGCATTATCATTCTTAATGGCTTCGTGGTAATTAAAGTTCAAGACGCACATTTTTTTCGCTTTTGATCCTTGCTGTTGATTTAATGTGCCACTAAAATGCAAATGCATCACTCAAACGATGACTAACCATTTGCAATGCAATGTCGTCTGTTCTTGGCATTTTCAGGGAAGGGGTAAATGCAGGGAGAGCAGTTGGAAATTAGAATGACCTAAATCACAAAGAATATATATGTAGTTTTTTATTCTTTTGTTTAATTTGATTGTATTTTAAAAAATTCTACAAAAAGAGAATCTACTTGACTTTTTTGTGTAACTGAAAAAAGTTCAACAAACAATCACTTACTAACTTATTCATCTCATTAGGATAGAATTACAATTCTACGAAAATATTTAAACAAAACAAAGGAGGAAATGAAATTGAAACGAATGTAAATAGTTGAGTTGAGATAGTTGAGGATTTTGGATAACAAAATTACAGATTTGTTTTTTGTGGGCAAAAATGTTTCAATTCCCAGATAAGGAGGAAAAATGTTTTGTATAGAAACTTTCATTGAGTATTTTTTTTTTTTCTTTAGAAAAATGAAACCAGTTGGGATAACTGGTGAGAATTTTTTTTATAAAAATATTTTAACTCAGATTAATTCTTTTTTTAATCAGACATCGGTTGCTATTTTTTTCTATAAAACTGTCATATCAAATAAACCTTAGTTTGCTGGAGATAATCTTTATTTAGGAATCCTCAGTTAGCTGAAGATAATTTTTCTATAGGAAAAAAATCGGTTCCCAGAAATATTTGTTTCTATTGAAAAACCACACTTGAATTTAATAATGATATTTTCTATAGAAAACATCAGCATTTAGTAAGCAGAGGAGATCATAATGACTGATATATTTTTTCCTATAGAAAAAATTAGAATTCAGTTTTGGAAGAATTTTTTCTAAAGAAAAAAAGTCAGAACTCAGATTCTACGGAATTTCGTGCTATAGAAAAAATCAGACCTCTATTACTGAAGAATTTTTTCTATAGAAAAAATCAGAATGCAATAACTGAGGCATTTTTTCTGTAGAAAAAAATCAGACCCCAGATACAGAGGATTTTTTATTGATATAGAAAAAATCTGACTACAGCTAATGAGGATTTTTTTTCTATAGAAAAAAACAGACCTCAGTTGCTGAGAAATTTTTTCTAAAGAAAAAAAATCAAACATCAGTTACTGAGAAATGCATCAGAGGTGTACAGGACTTTTTCGATAGGAAAAGAAGTCAACTACAAATTTCTAAAGACATCCACGACTACGAGTAGTTTATTCTTAAAAAAGGAGGACTCCTTCTTCTAGGGACTTCTTATAGATCATAGCTTCAACGTAATTTGCAATTCTATTGAAAAAATAGACCTATATTTCAGAGTATTTTTATAGGAAAATTATCGGATTCTGAAGGTGAATTTGATAGGTCAAAGTCGTTGTCAGGTCATTGAAAAAGTAATTCAAAAAATAGACGCCTTTGGGAAGTCTTAAAAATCATTATTTAAAAGAATCCACATCTAACATAAGTCTAATTATTCCCACATTACTGAAGAATTTTATATTTATACAAATCGGACTTGATTCTTGATTCTACAAAAAATCAGCATTCCTTTTACTAGGGACTTTTTTCTCTGTAAAAATATTGATTTCGGTTTCTTTAGAAAAAATTTAGACCTTAATTTACTGATGCATTTCTATCTTCAAAAAAGTACTGAGGTTGGATTACGGATTTTTTTCTGCGAAACTGAATTTTTCTAAAAAAATTTCCTACTTTAGCTTCTCTGAAATTTTTCTATCAGAAAATTAAACATCATTTTGAGGAAAAAAATATTTAAAGTGGAGATTACTTTAAATATTTTTTATAAAATTTTAAAAATCAACAATTCTCCCATTATAAGTTTTAGATGCCTTAGAAATACTTCGGTCCCACTTTTACTGACCTATTGATCCCACTTCACTACAAATAACTTCATTAGCCAATTTCCCTTCCCCCTTACAAAATCTTGGATCGCATTCCATTCCATATTATCAATTGACTTCCATATAAGTTTATTTTTAAAACATTGAAGTTGTTTTTTCTTTTCTTTTCTTTTCATAGATTTGAATTATTTTCAATATGGTGGTGCTCTGGTTCGGGGCCCCCATGTTATCAGCAATCACTTGGGTGTTTTGTTGTTGTTATTTTTGTTCATTATGCCAATTCAATAAAACACGATTGTTTATGTAAATGATCGCTGTATACATAAATATGAAGAAGAGGAACGAACAAAAAAATGAAACGCCAAAAAGGCGACAAGTATGGCAGGCTGTGGGTTAGGGGAACACAAGCCGGCTGGAAAAAAGGCAGGCAGGCAGATATTCAAGCAAATAAGAAATCATATGTAAATATAGGTTAACAATATCATTCATATACAACAACAACTGACAAACGGTAGATATGCAAATCGGTGTGTATGTTTGTGTGTCCTCCTCCTACTTTCCTCATGGTGCTTATTTGTTTAACATGAAAAATATTAACAGGGGGGGCAGAGCGAGTGAAACCCAAAGAATTTTGATATTTTCCTGATAAGATAAGGAACGTTACTTTTTTCAAGTGCCTAAATATTTGTATGTCTGATAAGCGTAATAGAAGGGAAGGCAAGACACAATATGGGGGAAACTAACAATAGCAACACATGGATTCGAAAATAAAAACATGAAATTATTCGGAAATTCCGTTATGGAATAGGATAAAGAAAAAAATATTTTAAAGGTCCACGCCTTTGTTAGGTTCAAGAAAAAAATATTTTAAAGGTCCACGCCTTTGTTAGGTTCAAGAAAAAAATATTTTAAAGGTCCACGCCTTTGTTAGGTTCAAGAAAAAAATATTTTAAAGGTCCACGCCTTTGATATGCTCAAAAAAAAAATTATTTTAAAAATCCACGCCTTTGATAGGTTCGTGAAAGAATTGTTTTAAAAATCCACGCCTTTGATAGATTAAAGAAAAAAATATTTTAAAGGTCCACGCCTTTGATAGGTTCAAAAAAAAAATATTTTAAAGGTCTACGCCTTTGATAGGTTCAAAAAAAAAACTATTTTAAAGGTCCACGCCTTTGATAGGTTCAAGAAAAAAACTATTTTAAAGGTCCACGCCTTTGATAGGTTCAAGAAAAAAACGATTTTAAAGGTCCACGCCTTTGATAGGTTCAAGAAAAATATATTTTAAAGGTCCACGCCTTTAATAGGCTCAAGAAAAAAATATTTTAAAGGTCCACGCCTTTGATAGGTTCAAGAAAAAATATTTTAAAGGTCCACGCCTTTGTTAGGTTCAAGAAAAAATTGTTTTAAAAATCCACGCCTTTGATAGATTAAAGAAAAAAATATTTTAAAGGTCCACGCCTTTGATAGGTTCAAGAAAAAAACTATTTTAAAGGTCCACGCCTTTGATAGGTTCAAGAAAAACACATTTTAAAGGTCCCCGCCTTTGATAAGTTCAAGAAAAAAGTATTTTAAAGGTCCACGCCTTTGTTAGGTTCAAGAAAAAATTGTTTTAAAAATCCACGCCTTTGATAGATTAAAGAAAAAAATATTTTAAAGGTCCACGCCTTTGATAGGTTCAAGAAAAAAAACTATTTTAAAGGTCCACGCCTTTGATAGGTTCAAGAAAAACACATTTTAAAGGTCCCCGCCTTTGATAGGTTCAAGAAAAAAATATTTTAAAGGTCCACGCCTTTGAAAGGTTCAAGAAAAAAGTATTTTAAAGGTCCACGCCTTTGATAGGTTCAAGAAAAAAATTATTTTAAAAATCCACGCCTTTGATAGGTTCAAGAAAAAATTATTTTAAAGGTCCACGCCTTTGACAGGTTCAAGAAAAAAATATTTTAATGGTCCACGCCTTTGATAGGTTCAAGAAAAAAATATTTTAAAGGTCCACGCCTTTGATAGGTTCAAGAAAAAAGTATTTTAAAGGTCCACGCCTTTGATAGGTTCAAGAAAAAATATTTTAAAGGTCCACGCCTTTGATAGGTTCAAGAAAAAAATTATTTTAAAAATCCACGGCTTTGATAGGTTCAAGAAAAAATTATTTTAAAGGTCCACGCCTTTGACAGGTTCAAGAAAAAAATATTTTAAAGGTCCACGCCTTTGATAGGTTTAAGAAAAAAATATTTTAAAGGTCCACGCATTTGATAGGTTAAAAAAAATAATAAAGGTCCACGTCTTTGATAGGTTCAAGAAAAAAAATATTTTAAAGGTCCACGCCTTTGATAGGTTCAAGAAAAAAATATTTTAAAGGTTCACGCCTTTGATAGGTTCAAGAAAAGAATATTTTAAAGGTCTACGCCTTTGATAGGTTCAAGAAAGAATTGTTTTAAAAATCCACGCCTTTGATAGGTTCAAGAAAAAATAATTTAAAAAATCCAGGCCTTTGATAGGTCCATGAAAACATTCCATGCCTTTGGTAGGTCATAAAAAATATTTTTCAAATCCACGTCCTTGATATGCCCGAGAAAAAAAATTAGATTCAAAGGCCAGTCTTTCCGCCTGACCGGCCAACTTCGAAGATGGAGACAATCTTCCAATTGTTTTAAAACTAAATTAAATCTGAAGATGGCGCCCATCGCTCTAATCCTTCTGGTACCACCCTTTGCAAAAACGATAGATTCAGTGTATAGAAAAAATGTTGCATACCTTTCTTAAATTTTAAGACTTATTTTAAAAATTATCCCATGATTTAAATTGCCCCACAAAATAAAATTACATTAATTATTTATGTAATTAAACATAAAATTATAATTAAATGCCACACATTAGATATACACGAAAAATTCCCATAAATATTAAAGTATACAACATGACAACAACAACAACGACAGTAACAGCAACAACCACAACAACATTTTATTACATTTCCTTACCTTTTATCCCTTTGACATAACAAAACCCGAAACACACACCACCCACACATTTGTAAATAGTCCCACAAAATCGTCTACTTTAAATCCATAAGCCTACTATTTACAACAACATTTTTGAGGACAACCACAGCAACAACAACAGCAACTACAAACATAAGATAAGATAAGCGGATGTTTTGTGACAATTAAACGGATAAACATCTCTCTTGAGGATTTTTCGAATACAAAATTCATTGCGAGCGGGGGAGAGAGTGATGGAGGAGTGAGAGACAGAGAGTAGATAGGTGGGTAGGAAGGTAGGAAGGAAAAGAGGATGCACTTAATTAATAGGATTTTTGTACAAAACAATCCTCAGACCAGGGAACGGAAATTCAAATACACACAATTGTAAACATATATCTACGTACATACCTACATATGCCTACTGATGAGTGTATGCGTTCGTATTTGTTCGCACATTATGTAAACTTATATGGGTCTTGATTACACACACACACAGCCAAGCTATCCACTTTAAAATGCAAATATCGTTTCGTATATGGAATTGACAACTACAGCACACATACATACGAACCTACATATGTTTTGTACATGCATACAACAATAAAATTTGAAAACTTTTACCCAGATAAATTCACAATCATGTAACTTTAAATCGTCACATTCACAACCAGGCAGGCAGGCAGTCAGCCATCCATTCATCTCTCGAAGATTGTCCATGAATAATGAATCACATGAAGTTTTTCACATGGCACACAGTGTTCGAAGGCCCTGAACGACTATATCTACTGTTTGGTATATTTTTGGGGGGAGGTGGTGATGTTTGGTGGATCAAATGGAATTAACAATATGTAATGGAAATTGTGAAATTTATAGTATTTGATGTAATATGTTCATGAATCAGATTCTATATTTTTAGATTTTACCTTATAAGTACTACCCACAAGCTATGCATCGAAACTAATTTTCAATTATCTATTCCTTTATTTTCAGAATATTCCAATTGATGCTATTTAATTGATATTGGTGAGTATTGAAAAGACAATATTTTATAAGGACATTGGTGGTCTCGTTATAATCCTTATAAGATAATTTTTAAATAATGTCTCCCAAGGCCTTTGAAGGCAAAGTTTTTTTTAAAAGGCCTACCAAAGGCGTAGATATTTTAAAGAATTTGTCCAAGGCATATCCAAGTCGTAGTTTTTTAACCCTTTGTGGCCCAATGTTGCCTACAAGCAACAAAATGTTTTAGAACTTTTATTTAATATGCAGCTAGAAAATATATATTATTTGGATTTCATATATCAAGACCTGATTATGGACGACACATATCAAAAGAAAAATCGAAAAAGTCAACATTTTTGTAAAGTTATGAGCTTTTCAATATAGAGAAGAGGGTAAATTTGTGTACAGTACTAATTTGTGTATACAGTCGATATTATTTAAATCGCTTCGTATTCAAATTGTACGAGTTCTGCCATCAGAATTTTTTCGATTCTTGTAAAAATGAATATAGAGAATAATTTAAACCGATTTTTCTGTCGATTTTGCATTTGGTTTTCTTGATATTGGACTTTATTTTTTTCGAAAGAATGTACTGTATCTCCCGAATGCAAGGATGTAGGGATGTCAAATTTTGTGCATATCCTATTTAGGATAGTTGCATTAAATCCATGAACAGAAATTTGTTCTAAGATTGCGGAAAAAATTTCGGGGCTCAAAGGGTTAATACAATATTTTTCAAGTTGTAGATTTTTTGAATAATTTTTTTCCAAAACCAATCCAAGATTTTTAAAATATTTTTTTTCAAGGCCTATCCAAGGCGTAGATTTAAAAAAAAATCCAAAGCCTAGATTTTTTAAATAATTTTTTTCAAGCGTCGATTTTTTAAATAATTTTTTCCAAGGCGCAGATTTTTAAAACAATTTTTTTTCATGGCCAAAACCTATCCAAGGCGTAGATTTTTTCCAAAGCCTATCCAAGGCATAGATTTTTTTTCAAAGACTATCCAAGGCATAGATTTTTTCCAAAGCCTATCCAAGGCATAGATTTTTTCGAAAGCCTATCCAACTCATAGATTTTTTCCAAAGCCTATCCAAAGCGTAGATTTTTTCGAAAGCCTATCCAAGGCATAGATTTTTTCCAAAGACTATCCAAGGTATAGATGTTTTCCAAAAGCCTATCCAAGACGTAGATTTTTTCCAAAGCCTATCCAAGGCGTAGATTTTTTCCAAAGCCTATCCAAGGCGTAGATTTTTTTCCAAAGCCTATCCAAGGCGTAGATTTTTTCCAAAGCCTATCCAAGGCATAGATTTTTTTCCAAAGCCTATCCAAGGCGTAGATTTTTTCCAAAGCCTATCCAAGGCGTAGATTTTTTCCAAAGCCTATCCAAGGCGTAGATTTTTTCCAAAGCCTATCCAAGGCGTAGATTTTTTCCAAAGCCTATCCAAGGCATAGATTTTTTCCAAAGCCTATCCAAGGCGTCGATTTTTTCCAAAGCCTATCCAAGACGTAAATTTTTTCCAAAGCCTATCCAAGGCGTAGATTTTTTCCAAAGCCTATCCAAGGCGTAGATTTATTCCAAAGCCTATCCAAGGCGTAGATTTTCCCCCAAGCCTATCCAAGGCGTTTAAAAGGTGTGGCTCTTTCAATAAAAAATGTTTCAATATGTTTAGAATTTATGCATCTATTTCCAATTATTTCCTTGGAGTTTTCAACTTGTTTTTCTTATGAAAATGATCACCACTTTTCCAGGATCCCCTTTTTAGAAATTAAAGATTTTTCCTTTTACAAATATTTTGGGCTCCATTGTTCTAACTGTTCATGGTTATTTTCATTTCAAATCAAAATCCATCACCCTGCCAGGACTCCAAATCACAAATTAGCTGAACAACAAATTCATGGAACAATTAATTCGTTGAATGCGAATAGAAGATATTTGAGTAAAGATTATCTCAATTTTCCCACCACAAAACTACATGGACTGACAAAGGATTCGTGGGAATTAGTTTTGTTATTGGAGGAATTTTTTCGTATTAATTTGAAATTTGAGCTTAATTGTTAGCAGCAGGTACCTGCAAAAAAAACTCCAAAACATTCATTGTTCTACAAGGATGTGGCATTGAATGAAGAGAGCAAGTAAAGGATAATAACTGATTTGCTGTATAATAAGTGTGGAGTGATTAGGATGGATGCTCCTACACCAAATTGGTGGTTGAAATGAATTTCATTTTTTTCATTGGGGGTTTTTGGAGGTTCCTTTTGAATTGAAAATCGCCAGCTATTGTTTGGGTGGTGAAACAAAGGTTTGCGTTTTTAGAAGAAGGCTAGACATGAATGAACTGCTGTATTTTGTATATGATGGGAACCTGACCTATTTCAATATAATGTGGATTTTCTAAAAATTCCTTTTGTGAAGAGAGAGAGAGAGAGAGAGAAAGAGAAGCAGGGTTGGGTTGTTTGAAAGGTCCCTTCCACTGCCAATTTTCTTCCGTTGAAATCGGGAATTTTTTCATTTGCAAAATAAAGATGTTAAACATGTGAGACATTTTCGGTGATTCTGCGGCGAACATCTCCGAGGAGGGTATCCCACAATGTTCGTTGTTCGATTTTGGCTATGGTTTTTCACATAGTTATAAATTTTTATGTAGCGGACATATGGTTTTAATCTTAAACATTCTCGCATATAACGTCAAAGAGAAACAGCAGCAGAAATAATGGGAAAGGGAAAAAACACACCGCCATACAAAACGGACGTACAATGCCATGTAAAACACTTCCAGTAACCATATATATATATATATCGAGAGTACATGAATATTCTGTGGCATCCCACACACGCTCACACCATCTCGACCCCTTGCTACCTTTGTGTAAGGGTAAAAAAAAAAACAAAACATAATACTGAGGCTCCCTCTGACTATAGATTGCATGTGTAAAAAATTCCGCACATGAATAGGGAACGAGTTGTATTATTTTTTTATTACATACAAATGTAGGTGTGTGTGAGTACAAGAGGGGGAAAAGAAAAAAATATTTAAAAAAACCGATCTGAAATAATATCAACAGCTACAAAATGTATATGATGATGTAGTCTCCTACCTTTTCGCTCTTTCCTCCTCCCTCTATCTCTCCCTCATTTGGCCGTACACTGCAAAAACCATAAACCTTTGATGCTCTGCCATACATAAATTCCTTCCGGCGGAAGTGTACAGTTCATATGCGAACTGCCTGGCTGGCTGGTGTACAGTTCAGTGCATAACCCCAGCCCCAAAGCGATTTAGAAGAAAACTATAAAAAGCCGAGGGACGAATGAGGGACCAACAACTAACAAACACACACGACCGACCGACGACCAGCAAAACCACGATTATGCTACATATAATTCTCACCGTATTTCTATGCGGAATCCCTGGCCCCGCTTCACCACCACCATGCCATGGTAAACCAAACAGATTCAGTGTTCAGACACTCGTGGGGCATATAAACTATTAAGATTAAACAATAACTACAACAACAACAACTGATATAAAACCAAACGAATGTGTATGGGTTTCAATTCACACACACATACCCACACACACACTCTTACAAACATGTGTTAGGGGGAAATATAAAAAAAACACATTTAAATATTTATCATTTTGTGGTGGCTATTTAACACAACGTGGAGGGGGTGTGGAAGGGATTTGTAATTTCTGATAAATATTTCTTTGTTTTACAAAATGGTTGCCATTTTTGTTGTTGCTATAGTTTTTGCAAAAATAACTATTACTATCAACTATTTTAATATATATCTACAACAAAAACAAAACGAGCAAAAAACTTTTTAATATGTATAATATATGGCAATGGCATTATCTGATCATCAGCATCGTCATCATCATCATCAGCAGCAGCAGCACCATTGGAGTCTCTGAAACTCAGCTCCATGGCCATGTTTTGATAGTGTAATTGGTCCCATAATGGTAACCACAAAATGAAAACCTCGATATGCACAATCATTGAAATTCTCACTTTGTGTGTAAGCCTCTGTGTGTGTTTGGCTGGGTGAACACTCAAAACTTTTACGCCAGCAGTTTAGCTCAACACCAGTCTTATACACACACAGGCACTCACATACACACACAGACACAAATAATAATCATTCATTGCCATCATCAGACATTATACAGATATATATTTTATGTTGCCACTCAACTATATATGGGAAATTGAAAAAATCCTCTTCTCTCTTACACCTACACACATCTATTTTATTCATAATAATCTATTCATCAGAGCCTCATTTTTATTTTTTTGCCTTGCCTTCAAAAATCATAAAATTTTCGCAGTGCAAAAAAAAAGGTTTTTAATAATCACCAAGAATTATTTAAAATATATAATTCCAAACATTGTGTATTTGTAAAATTGTATGAAAAAAATATAAAAATGTGTACTGTAAGTGAGGGAAGGGAAACATATTTGCCTCACAATTTGCCATATGTATATCCATGATTTGTTCCATGGAAATTTCTGCTAATCCTGCCAGTATAAAATGTATTATTTAAAAGCTATCTGGCACTCAAATGCTTGTACAAAACCACTGGATATTGTACGAACAAATCTAAGGTAAAATGCAAAAAGATATAAGTGATGAAAAATTATGTTTTCGAAATATATCTGTTTTTTAAATATATCCAAGTCTGTATAATGGAGTTTTTTCCAAAAAAAATTGTTTCCAAGGGAAACATTTTTAAATATATTTTTTCTAAAGCCTATCGAAGGCGTAGATGTTTCTTAAAATAATGTTTTATCCAGGCCCATCCAAGGCGTAGATATTTTTAAATAATTATTTCTAAAGCCTAACCAAAGTTTGTATATTTTTTAAATAATTTTTTTCAAAGCCTATCCAAGGCGGAGATTTTTTCCAATGCCTATCCAAGGCGTAGATTTTTTCCAAAGCCTATCCAAGGCGTAGATTTTTTAAATAATATTTTCCAAAGCCTATCCAAGGCGTAGATTTTTTTATAATTTTTTCTGAAGCCTATCCAAGGCGTAGATTTTAGATTTTTTCCAAAGCCTATCCAAGGCGTAGATTTTAGATGTTTTCCAAAGCCTATCCAAGGCGTAGATGCCTATCCAAGGCGTAGATGTTTTAAATAATTTTTTCCAAAGCCTATCCAAGGCGTAGATTTTCTCCAAAGCCTATCCAAGGCGTAGATTTTTTCCAAAGACTATCCAAGGCGTAGATGTTTTAAATAATTTTTTCCAAAGTCTATCCAAGGCGTAGATTTTTTATACCCTACACAACTATGTTGTCAGGGTATTATAGCTTTGTGCAGCCCCAAGAGTTTGTAACGCCGCGAAATATTGGTCATAGACCCACCTTTAAGTATACCGATCGTCATATCTCGACTATCTGAGTCGATCTAGACATGTGTGTCCGTCCGTCCGTCTGTCCATTATAATTTGTAAACACGATACAGGCCACAGTAATGGACCTATCTTCACGAAATTTTGCATGAAGGATGGGTTCTGGCCAATGAAGACCCCTATTGTTTTTGGTAAAGATTGGTTAATATTTAGGGGATGAAATGGACCAAATACTAAATGTTTGTCGGTTTTTCTGGTCGATCCAGAGGCCGCAATTATGGCCCGAACATCGTTTTTACATGGAGTAGGGGATTAAGCATGCCTGTTTTGATAAAGATCGGTCAATATGTAGTGGGTCAAATGGACCCTGACTTTTGTGTGAAAAATTACAAAACTTGTATTCTATGGCGTATAAAATTTCTCCTGAAGGACATAGACCCGAGAAGTTGATAGTATAGCCAATATGAGTGGTTGGCCTTTAAATTGATACCAATTATATTGTCGTATGAACTCGGATGTGGGAGTTAAACTTAAATATTTACAGGTGCTTACGTATCAGATATTATTTAGTAACCCATTACCACACACTGGTGGGCGGAAATATTGCGATGATCGCTTTGAAATGTTCCATCAGGTCCCAGTTATGGTCAAGGACAACGCTTATAATTATCGGCGATGATCAGATAATAGACCGAAAACATAATTTTTTTTTCGAGTAGATCCATTGAAAGCCGAACATCACAAACCACGGTGAAGGGAATCTGGACAAGTAATTATAAGGACTGTACAGAATATTAGTAATATTGGGAAAATATGTCAGTGTAAGGAAGTGGGTGTAGATATCATGAAATATTGCCCAGGGTTGTAATAAACATCCGCAGAAAGTTACAGTTCCACGGTAGTTGTGTAGGATATCGTATGGTCGGCCCCGTCCGACTATACTGCTCTGCTCACTGATTTTACTTGTTTTTAAATAATGTTTCCAAGGCCTTTTAACGTCGTACATTTCTTAAATAATTTTTTCCAAAGCCTATCAAAATCGTAGAATTTTTAAATATTTCAAATATATTTCTTTCAAAGCATACAAAAAATCGAAGTCGAAACGTATCATCCAAAATATTTTATTCATAAAAACTTTATTTTTATGCAAATACGCTTTCATATGACATCAATATTATTAAAATGCCACAAGTAGTTCAAAAGTTATGGGACAAATGCCAGAATTTTTCGCATTCGCCATTTCTATCTACTGAAATAGATGGCGTTGACATATTGTCAAGTCGCTACGGAAAATATAGGCATTAACAAAATTAAATTAACTTTTGAACGAATTGTGATTTTTTGAAGATTTCAACGGCAGCTGATAACTCACTTTTATATAAAATAAAGTATAAAATGCTAATAAATAATGTCAAGAATTATTAGAAAACTTTTCTTAGACAATCGAAATAGAATCTTTGAAGTTTTTAATAATCGTTGGATTTTTTCTATATATCTCAAGTCATTTGAATTTTGCCAAGACATTCCCTTGATGACATGTAATTTTTTCGACTTGAGCGCCATCTTTTGATGCAGTAGATCGAAATTGTGAAAACGAAAATTGGTCAGTCAATGTTGCCGAAGATATATACCCTTAGCCTATAATTTGCGGAGATATAAGGAAAAACAGATGAATATGGATCATAGTTCAATATGTGTACATTTTCAGTAGCCTATTATTTTTTTGTTAAAAATTTGCGCATATAATAACATCTACTTTATTTCTTATTTATAATTTGTTAACATTTAATTTATTTTCAAATTTTTCTCTTTATTTTAAAGGTTCAAGGTTCTGGCAAAAAGCCAAAAGAACACCGCAATATAATTCAACAATCGATTATACATCAACATCAATTGTATTTCATTTTATTTCAAAATTCCATTATTTACACATTTAAATAAAATATATTTATTTTTTACACACTGAGTTGTTTCAATTGAAGTTTATTTTTGGAAAAGTTCAATTTTTTGGTAGAAAATCAATGGAAAACCTGAAAAAATATATAGAAATTTTGCATTTGCCTCATATACAAAGTCAAATAAAAAAAGCGCCTAAAAGTATGCTTTGAAACACTGGCAATGACCTAAATATAGCGCCATCTATTGATACACATGATTGTTTTGGCGGAAGTGAAAAATTGGTTAATGCAATTTTGTTGAAAATCGACATGTCGTTAAAATTTTATTTTATAGATTTTTTAATGAAATTCAAATGAAAATGGTGATATATGCACATGAATCGATAGAATTCTTCATAGAGAAGATAATTGTTTTATTTTGGACTAGAATTATGTGATTTAAAATGGAGAATTTACGTTGTAAAGTGAGCTTTAAAATGGGTGCTAAAAATTTTACGTATTTTTTATGAAATCGTAAAATAATGATCTATTTACAAGTCAGGTTCGATTCTATAATGAGAATTATATCATATGAAGGTTATATGAGGCAGGATAATGACTATATATCTTCTGTAGGCAATAAATGTTTTTCAGGACTTTTGTGGACATAAATCGTTCTCTATGGCTTTAAATCGTTCTCTATGGCTTTAAATCGTTCTATATGACTTCAATTGATTTCCTACAGTTTTTCTTGGCGTTGTGTCAACCGGTCTAAAGGTATTTTATAATCAGCAGACTGTTTCCTGAGTTTTTGTAGACCAAAGCCTTTCACCAGGACTTCCCCAGACCTTCAACTTTCCACATGTATCCTTACTATACAAAAAACCTTCCACAGAGTTTGTATAGACCTACAAGTTTCCCAACGCATTCTAAATATAGCACAAAGGTAGTTTTTAGACAGTAGATCTTATACAAGAAAAGATAATGTATACATCTCTTGTGTAGGCAATAAATATTTTTCAGGACTTTGTAGACATAAATCTTTCTCAATGGCTTCAATTGGGTTTCTAAAGTTTTTCTTGACGTTGTGTCAACCACTCTAAAGGCATTTTATAATCAACAGACTGTTTCCCGAAATTTTTGTAGACCAAAGCCTTTTACCAGGACTTTCCAAGCCTTCAACTTTCCACATGTCTCCTTACTATATAAAAAAACCTATATACAAGTTTGCCAATGCATTCTAAATATCGTACAAATGTAGTTTTTAGACAGTAGATCTTTTCCAGGCCTTCTATGGACCTAATACCTTGCCCTGAACCAAAAAAAAAAGTACAGATTCCATTTAACAAAATGTCTACACACCTCAAACCCTTTATCACAACTTTTATAAACATGATACTCTTCCAATGGAATACATCTATCCCCAGCCTTCTATAGCCCTAATACATCCCAACGATCTCCACACTATAGGATTATTTTAACTAATGTTATATACACAGTAAATAATTTACCAGGACTTCTATAAACAGGAGTACTCTTCCTAAAGATATCCCACCTCCAAAAATATTACCTTATTACTTCAATTTATATTGCCTCCAGTGTAAAATCCATCCTTGGTCTGAAAAAAAATTAAAATTGTGGGGTTTTCGAATAAAATAGCTCTGAAATGTATTTGAAATTATGCGGTTTCTATCATTCTTTTATTTTTGCAAAGAAAAAAATTTTCAGTCATTTTAACAATGTTCCACTGTTATACGGCATGCAGTTTTTGAGGATTTTTTAAAATTTCAAAAATCGTTTGGCAAATTTGAATCATGTAAATCAATAGATGGCGCGAAATACATGTCATTGCCAGTGTTACCCTTTTTTGGGAAATTTAGTTACATTTTGCAAATCAAAACCTACATTTAGGCGCAAACAAAATTACCCATAAACAATTTGTAGAACAAAGGAAACGCGTTTTTGTATGAAAAAAAACTATTTTATTTAAAAAATTACAATAACAATAAATATTTTTAAAAATAAAAGTTAATTAATAAAATATTAATTCAATAAAAATAATTCGATCGCCAATATCCATAAGTTGTAAAGCACCAAATCCCATACAGCAGTACATATCCCTTATATCCTTTAGAAGCATATATCCTTTAAAAGTTCGACCAGAAAATCTGCAAAGAAAGATATGTTAAAGTAAATTAAATGAAGAGGTTTATTAATTCTTAGCCTATATAAACAAATGAGCATGTATTTATTACATAAAAAAAATAGAAGAAGAATAATCGTTTTCGATGCATCCATGCTCGATAGAGCTTGAAATATTTACGCTGGAGCTTTGGAATTTTGCACATCTTTTGCTACTATTCCAAGGAGGTTTAATGTTTTGGTATTGCCGCCATATAACAATATTTAGTATAAGTTTTATCATTATTGGTCCACTTTTAAGGGTATACAATATACAGCGGAACCTCCCACATTTCTGTACTTTGGGCCCCCCTCACAGAGGCTGAGGGTATAAAGACACTTTTTATACCTTACACAACTATGTTGTCAGGGTTTTATAGCTTTGTGCAGCCCCAAGAGTTTATAACGACCCTCCTTTAAGTGTACCGATCGTCATATTTCGACTAGCTGGGTCGATCTAGACATGTGTGTCCGTCCGTCCGTCCGTCTGTCCATTATAATTTGTAAACACGATACAGGCCACAGTTATGGGCCACCCACCACGAAATTTTGCATGTTGGAAGGGTTCTGGCCAATGAAGACCCCTATTGGAAAAGATCGGTTAATATTTAGAGGATGAAATGGACCAAAAACTTTATTTTTGTCTGATTTTCTTGTCGCTCTAGAGGCCGCAATTATGACCCAAACATCGCGAATTTTTACATGGACAAGGGGATCGGGCCAAAGAATAAGTATGACTGTTTTTATAAAGATCGATCAATATGTAGTGGGTCAAATGGACCCTGACCCTGTGTGAAAAATTACAAAATTTGTTTTCTATGGCGTATATAATTACAAGATGAGTGGTTGGCCTTTAAATTGATACCAATTATATTGTCGTATGTACTTTAAATTGATACCAATTATATTGTCGTATGTACTCGGATGTGGGAGTTACACTTAAATATTTACAGGTGCTTACGTATCAGATATTAGTTAGTAACCCATTACCACACTGGTGGACGGAAATATTGCGATGATCGCTCAGTTATGGTCAAGGACGCTTATAATAATCGGCGATGATCAGACCGAAAACTTTATTTTTGTTTTTTTTTCGAGTCGATCTATTGAAAGCCGAACATCACAACACAACCCACGGTGAAGGGAACACAAGTAATTTTTGTATTTTTATTTGGAAAATATGTCAGTGTAAGGAAGAGCTGCTGTTGACCTCTAATCGGGCAACATGGTGTAGATATTATGAAATATTACCCAGGGTTGTAATAAACATCCACAGAAAGTTACAGTTCCACGGTAGTTGTGTAGGATATCGTATGGTCGGCCCCATAAGGACTGTACAGAATATTAGTAAGATTCGGAAAATATGTCAGTGTAAGGAAGAGGTGCTGTTGACCCCTAATCGGGCAACAGGGTGTAGATATCATGAAATATTACCCAGGGTTGTAAAAAAACATCCGCGGAAAGTTACAGTTTCATGGTAGTTGTGTAGGATATCGTATGGTCGGCCCTGTCCGACTATACTGCCCCGCTCACTGATTTTACTTATTTTTTTTTCAGTCACAATGTGACTTAAGCCATTTCGCTTTTTTACCTTCATAGCCATTTGTTTTGCCCACAAATACAAATGTCTATTTTATATGACACAGCCTGGCCAAATTTTTTGGCAGCATTTCAAAATGTTGTTGTTTAGATAAAAACAATAATGGTAATAATAATAATAAACAAAAGTTTTTTTTTTCAAAAAGGGGCTAGTCAACAGCTCATGGGCACTAACACATCAAAGAGGATATTATGACCAACACAGATGATGATACTCAGAAATAATTTGCCATTAAATATTTAAATATCAATATTTGTTATAAAGAACTAACACAAAAATTGTTGAGTGTGTGTGTGTGTGTGTGTGTGAGGAGAGTGAACAAAATATTTGATAATGGTATATTAATTAATTTCATTAATATGGATACTATATAAATAAAAA
This sequence comes from Musca vetustissima, assembly GCF_032173495.1. Classification (NCBI taxonomy): domain Eukaryota; kingdom Metazoa; phylum Arthropoda; class Insecta; order Diptera; family Muscidae; genus Musca; species Musca vetustissima. The sequence continues at coordinate 60,979 of NW_026882742.1, read as the reverse complement.
TGTGTGTTTCGAAATGCTATTGCCGTTTTTTTTTTTCAAATAGCAAATATTTATTTGAGGTGTTAAATTTTGCATTTTAAACTAATTTGAATGTTGATATTTTATGGATATTCAATTACATTCTCTACGTGTTCAATATCAATTAACAGGTTTTTTGTTTTCCAAATAAATATACAAATGACAAGGTTGCTAACCAATGCACAATTTCCAAAGAAAAACATATTCATTGAGTGGAAATTTTTGTTTATAAATAAATAATTTTTACAATATCAATTTAAAAAAAACTATGTTCGTTCTTCATTTGGTGGAATGATTATTAAATATTTAATATCTACATACATATGTGACAATGTTAAGCTTGAGTTCTATATAGACTCATTATAATGTGTGGTCATCATATGAATAAAGGCAAACTTTTTTTGGAATTTAGATCAGAGAAATATACAAAAAAACATTCCTACAAACACACACACTTCTACATACATCCATTCTACCTACGAAAGAATAAAAATTTCCATACATATGTATATGTGAAACAAAAGCCATGTAAATTATAATAAAGATCAGATGTCAATGCTTGGGCTTTGAGTTGATGACGAAAATGTGAACACAAACACTCACACTGACACACACATACATGGATAAACTTCACAATATATTCACAATGACAACTTGAAAAATAAAATTCACAAAAACAACACGGAATTTTTATTTTCTACTGTACAAGGTACAATGAATATTTTGTTTTGTTGTTGTTTTTTTTTTTCATAAGGACGTAAAGGGTTGTTTTTGTTGCTGCTGCTGTTGTTGTATATATGTACATATTTTAACTTTAGTATGAAATGTAAATCCCATCATAGACAAGCGAACCAACGAATGACGACCAAGCAAGCGTCCAAAGGCAGAAAAACAAAAAATAAAATAAAAGTGGAAAAAATGCTAAGTAAACAAAAATACTTTTAAAAACTATGTTAAAAAGAGAAGAATATTCGTATGCTGTGGCGGATAGAATGCGGCTGGCGCACACAGGAGGTGAGAGGTATTGCATTCATCTACAGATAAACAGCCAGAATGCCTGGCTTTCTGGCTTAAAGGAATATGGATATGTGTCATCAGGGTTGCCAATAGTAGTTTTTGGATTTATTAGATGTTTGTCAACGAAAACCTGTCTAATAGGGCTTGCACCAAAGGTCTTAGTGTAAACCCCACTAAAACCGAATTGGTGGCCTTCACTAGGAAGCGCAAAATTCCTAGTTTCCGTCTAGGATATTTAGCCCTTTCTGATGAAGCTAAATATATCGGCACCATCCTAGACCGCAAACTATGATGGAATAGGAATGTTGAGGAACGTTCTAAGAAGGGATTGCTGGCACTCTATTCATGCAAGAACTCCATAGGTAAGAGTTGGGGATTGAGACCTGAAATTATACACTGGCTGTATACGACGATCGTCTTACCCATACTTACTTATGGTCGTCTTACCCATACTTACTTGGTGGCAGGGGGTTAACAAAAATATGCTGCTGGCAAAATTGAGCTTAGTACAGCGATCGGCTTTAATCCTGATCACCGGAGCATTGAGAAGTACACCACAGGCAGCCTTGAACGCAATTTCGAATCTCCAACCATTGGATAGTCTGTTTAAATTCCAGGCAGCCAGGTGTGCCCTGAGGCTCCGGGAAACAGATGCCTTGAAATTGCTGTCAGCATCCTAAACATAACGCCAGGTTATGAGCTCTTTAGGGGGAATTGTCATATCAGTGACTATATTCCCCCTCATAGGGACTTTAATGACATCAAAGTTGAATTTTCTAGTAGGGAATGCTGGACTAATGGCTCCTTACCTCTGTCAGGTCTGTCAATCTTTACAGACGGGTCTAAGATAGAGGAGGGCACTGGCGCAGGCGTTTACTGTAGGGAATTAGGAATATACAACTCATATAAACTCAACAATAACTGTAGCGTTTTTCAAGCAGAGATTCTTGCAATCACGAAAGCGGCCGAGATAGTAGAAGCACTTAATGCTGTGACATCACGGGACCGGCGACTATATATGTCGATAGTCAGGCGGCCCTGAAAGCGGTGAAGTCGCATACTATAAACTCGAAAGCAGTTCATGATTGTATGACCGCTTTGAATGATATACGACAGATAGTTGGTTTATGCTGGGTTCCAGGACATAGTGACATTGAAGGGAATGATATAGCCTAAGAGCTTGCTCGAGGGGCTCACAGTCGTCCAATCTTCTGATTGAGAGATATGTGACACCCCACATCAGCTATTTCATTGGCAGAATCCGTGCGTTCTATTGCGAGGTAGTCGGTAACAGATGACTGAGGGAACCTGCTTGCAGAATCTCAAAATCTATCTGGCCTGAATTCTCTCGAAAAAAAAACGTCTTCGCTGCTGGAACACAATAAGAGGGAGATCAAAATCGTTGTGGAGATTATAACTGGTCACTGCAAAATTAGATCTCTCACTTCTAAGTGGGACTCCAGTGGAGAGGATTACTGTCGTCTATGTGAGGACGAAGCAGAACTGGAAACAATTGAGCACATCCTCTGCAAATGTCCATCGCTGATTAGCAGAAGACCCTAGAAGAAGAAGAAATAGACCCTAACCAAATTCTAGGCTTTGCCAAAAATTTGACTTGGCTACAATAATTTCTCTTCCGCCCTTTTTTCTTACTCTTATTTCTCCCTACTCTTCCACTATCTATTTTCTTTTCTTTACAGGTATATATACATAAAGGATGATCACAATGGACATAGTCTTCGAGTGGACGGTTGTCACAACAACCGTACATCCCTAACCTAACCTTGACAACTAAAAACTTGAGGACACAGTAAAGGGGAAAACCGATACTTTAAAACATTCACGAACATAGAAATTCATAACTCTACCAGCTTCAATTATTAATAGTCCCATGTATGTTGGAATGTAAGAATTATTAGTACATAAAATATCACAGAATTGATGATCCTTTATTTTTGTTTAAATCAGGACATTTTTCTTTATTCTTCTTTTTTTGAAACTTTGGAAAAAATATATACAATCCTTTGAAAAAAATATGTTTAAACATCTACGCCTCGATTATGTTCGAAAAAAAACAATATTTTTAACCAGTGAGCGGAGCAGTATAGTCGGACGGCCTACACAACTACCATCAATTTAAAGGTAAACCACTCCTCAACTTCTCGGCTCCATGTCCTTCAGGAGTAAATATATATGCCATAGAATACAAATTTTGTAATTTTTCACACAAAATGTATATTCTTTGGCTCAACCTCCTTCTCCATGTTTGGGCCATAATTACGGACTCTGGAGCGACGATAAAAACCGACAAAAATTAAGTATTTGGTCCATTTCATCCCCTTAATATTAACCGATCTTTACCAAAAGCAATAGGGGTCTTCATTGGGCCGAACCCATCCTACATGCAAAATTGGTCCATAACTGTGGCCTGTATCGTGTTTAAAAATTATAATGGACAGACTGACGGACACACATGTCTAGATCGACTCAGCTAGTCGAGATATGACGATCGATATTCTTAAAAGTGGTTCTAGGACCAATATTTCGCGGCGTTACATATTCTTGGGGCTGCACAAAGCTATAATACCTTGGCAACATAGTTGTGTAGGGTATAAAAAATCCACGCCTTGTGCTGGGTTCTTCAAAAAATATTCTTTAAAAAAATCCACGCCTTGTGCTGAGTTCTTGAAAAAATATTCTTTAAAAAATCCACGCCTTGTGCTGGGTTCCTGAAAAAAATGTTCTTTAAAAAATCCACGCCTTATGCTGTGTTCCTGAAAAAATATTCTTTAAAAAATCCACGCCTTGTGCTGGGTTCCTGAAAAAAATGTTCTTTAAAAAATCCACGCCTTATGCTGTGTTCCTGAAAAAATATTCTTTAAAAAATCCACGCCTTGTGCTGGGTTCCTGAAAAAATATTCTTTAAAAAATCCACGCCTTGTGCTGGGTTCCTGAAAAAATGTTCTTTAAAAAATCCACGCCTTGTGCTGGGTTCCTGAAAAAAATATTCTTTAAAAAATCCACGCCTTGTGCTGGGTTCTTGAAAAAAATATTCTTTAAAAAATTCACGCCTTGTATAGATCCCTGAAAAAATATTCTTTAAAAAATCAACGCTATGTGTTGATCCCTGAAAAATATTTAACAAACCTACGACATGCTTTGGCCATTGAAAAATATTATTTAAAAAAATTTCCGACTTCTATTAATCCGTGAAAAACATATTCTTTAAAAATTCAAAGTCTTGTGCTGGTTAAGAAAGCTATTTTTTTAATTCCGTTCAGCCAAGGGCTCTTCAAATTCTAGAAATTCTTCAATTACTAGAAAAAATACCCAAAAAATTGGCATCCCCAAAATTCTGTAAAAAATCACACACACATATATCTAGTTATGTGTATGTATGTAAATATTTTCTGTAATAAAAACCAGCGAGCCAGGAACTACGAAAAAAAAAAACAACAAGAACAAAATATTTTGTTTAAAAAAATATTCAACTTAAAAGAATTTGTTCATCAAAATGCAATGGTATAAAGTTTGCTTTGTTGTTGTTGTTGTTGTCGTTTCGTTGACGTTGATGTTGTTATTATTATTGCTGTTGACGAACAATTTACATTGGCAACGAATAAAATGAATATTACACACACACACACAGAGACACACAAGCAAACAAACACATGCCAAACGGACGGCATGACATAGCGAACATTCATCCATTCAGGCCAAGAGGAATATATTAACATTTCAATTGAATGTGACATATTTTAATTTTTTGTTTCTGCTGTTTGGTTGCTGCCGAAATAAATAAAACAAAAAAGCGAAAAAAATAACAGTTGATTTCCAAAATAAACGCTTTTGCTGTTGTTATCTTCTTGTATTTCAGAGAATGTTACAAATGCCAGATGAAGAGATATTCCTGCATTTTGGTATATATGTTTGTATGTATATTGGTCGGCTGGTATGGTCCACATAATCTCATCAATATGCTGCTGTGCTGTTGAATGTTGGTCAGATGTGGAGTAGTTTTTTTTTTGGAACCCGTGCATACCTATTGGAATTATAAGCCCTCTTGTTCTGTTGGGAGGTTTTCCTGCGAGGTTGACAGTTCAAACCAATCATCATAGTTTTTTTTTAAAATTGTGGATATTCATCAGAAATATGTGGAAAAGGCATGGTATTCCGCTGTAGGCGAATGTAAAGCATAGTGTGTTGTTAATTCCAATGGTGTTGGGTATCCAATAACCCCAATAATTGGTAAGTAAATAAAATTTACAAGTTTTTTTCTTAATTGTGAAAAAATTTACACCGAGAGAGTAGGGGAATAGAGGAACAGTAACAAGTAAACATCTGAAATGGAAAGCCGGCACCCCAAGGATAACTTGCGATGACTTTTTCAATTGTGAAAAAATCACATTGAGAGTCAAGGGGAATCTGAGCTGAAAGTTCCCCACATTCCGGGATTGCTTGCCAACTATGATAAAAATTGTATTCCCATTATCCAATTTTTTTACCCCTTTGTTTTAATAACGACACCAACTACTGTGTTATGCTACGGACCCCGCCACCACATACAATAAATCCTCAGATAACTATATTACTGTACGGTAAAAGGTGTCAGTGTATGTATGTAGGTATATGTGTGTGTGTCGGTGTGTCCATGTGTATTTGTACAGATGACCCCCAATGATTGATTGGCATTTATAAAGTCACACACACGCACCAAAGCGAATGAATGTTTCATTCACAGCGAAAAAAAAACAACAAACGTACACACACTCACTCACTCATTTGCTGACACACTTGGATTTACCACTATGTGACATAAAACGGAAGTGACTGTGGCCGGTTGTCAAACGGATATTCGAGGCATAACTTATGTTGTTCACATACATGTACCGGCATGCATACATACATACCTACATATGTCAAAGTTTAATCCCATAGTGTTGTTGATTAAATAAAAATAATTATTTGGTAAAAATGACAGGGCAGCAGCAGCAACAACAACAAAACGAACGACATCCGAAAAAAGGGAGAGCAACAAAATGCCGTTGGAAAAAATAATAATAACAACAACAATAACTGGACAACATATCCATGTTGTAACCGGAAATGTAAGCAAGCTTGTTTATTTACAAAACTCAAACGAACACACACAAGGAGAGAGATATAAATGTGTTTGAGTGTATGAGTGCCACATAAAAAATAATAACACAAAGTAATTGTCCGGCAAACACACAACACAGCAGCATCCTCAACGACATCATCGGTAAGCTTTTACCCCTGTAGGGCTGACTGTATAGTTGGCTCGGGTTGTAGAGTTCGTGGGTTGGTTGTCTGGTTGTTATTCGGTAATTGTATTAAATGTTTTGTGTCAATTTACACTTTTCACTCAAATGATTTTCACACCCTCAGCATATTATACAAATATAAGGAAAATCCATTTCACTCTACCTCTCCCTCTCTTCTCTCTCTCTTGAAGGTATCACCAAAAGAAAAAAACTCATCACTCATTCACTGAGAACACAGGAATGCATAGATGATGTGAGGGAAGGTAAGCTTTAAGTTTGATTGTTTAGTGTGCGGTAAGCTGTCGTTGGAGGAGGAAGAACAGTTGAGAGGAGAGAAGGGATGCTGTAAATATCTCAGCGTAAAAAAAAACAAACATGTGGTCTCTATTACCGCTGTCGCTGCGATATGCAAAGCTCTCTTCTTCTCCACCTCGTCATGTTTTTCATGAATGCTTGATGCTTCACACGGTTTCATTTTTGGTGTCATTGTGACGTATGACACCGGTGTATTCGTACCCTTATCATTCTCTCGCCCCGTGTGATTTTTCTATACAACTGGACGGAGAACTGATAAGGGCTCGTATCGCCACTACAACAAAAAATTGTGACAGAAGAAATATATCAACAACGAAAAATAAACCTTTATTGAAATAAAATCCTGACTAACAAATTCATTCAATTTTGGTTGATGACAATGTACATCCATATATGTCTAACCAAATTTTTGGGGACACGAAAACTAGCTCTAGTCAGGATACGTTATCAATAATGTGTTATAAATTTAAAAAAATGGATAAAATGTGTAAATGGATGTATTTATGTGATAAACTGTGCCATAAATAATTAGTTAAATTTAGTGAAATTGTGAATATTGAAAAAAGTGTGAATATTTTTAGTGGACAATTGTGAAATAAAAAATGTATGATAAAAAATAAAACAATTAAGGATATATAATCTTCAATCTGATATATTTGAAAGAAGAACTTGTACAAAGGATACTCTATATCACCATAAAATATGAGAAAAAATATAAGAAGACACGAAATAATTCCTTAAGTATATCCTTGTAGAAGAGAATTTTCCAAAATTCAATCTCATAATATAACTTAAAAAATAAAAGTTAAAATCAAGAATTTTAAAATCTATTATATCCTTATTATATCTATTATATCCTATGATATCCTTTTTCTACACGAGCCCGGTTGAAATGTATGCCTTGATAACGACACCAAATGTATTGATGAAGGTATTATTATTTTCAAAGACGTGTATAAAAAATAAAAATCAAATACATGTGGCAATTCGTGCTCAATATATGGAATATTTGATGAGATGAACTATTATACCATCTAAGGACATCTTCAACACAAATATATTTGAAATGTACAGGATAAAAAAATTAATATTTTATAATAGGAAGAAAATGTATCAGTTTTATTGGAACATTGCACACTTGATTGGTATAAAGGAAATACAAATACAATCGAAATCGTTTATAATGACATATCGGTTATAACGACTGTATACTAAGTCCCAATAATCGTCACAATAATGTCCCTTTATTTGACATCGTTTATAACGACATATTGCAATGATTTCGTCGGTCCCTTGGCCATCGTTATAAGCGATTTCGACTGTATTGAACTATTTTGAAAGAAAATTCAGTTAATACATTTTTACTTTTATGAAAAAAACCCCGACCAAACACTTCGAAATACCGAATTTTGGCTAGCTACCTTAAATATTATTAATAGGTAGATATATAATTTTACTTTGATTTAAAAAAAAAAAATCCATAAAAAAATCCGTAAAGCTTTTATCGACTTTTTTGTTTCTTATATTCTCATAGGAATCTAATAAGAACAATTTTGTTTTCTGAGACCATAAACAATGTCCTCACAGTGGTAAATGACATTCCATGTTTCTATAAAAAAATATATATAGAGTGTCTTCTATAAACATTTTGAAGGCCACGGAGTCATATATAGGCAGGCAGTTTTCTTCTATATAGAATACCTTCAGCTCTTCTATAGAGGAAAATATATTTCATATATTATATGAATAGTATTCAGAAAGTGTTTTATAAATTCAATTCATAAAACATTATCAAAAAGGGAGAGTAAAAAAAACTTTTTTGTGGGTTTGGTGCTGGTGGGTTTTATATGACACCTAACTCTTTGTCTTTTCAATTTTATGTTATCTTTTTATTTACATATTCTTCTTTTACCGCAACAGACTTTTCACTTTTTTGACACATCAATACTGGTTTGATATATTGTATTTGGCAGTAATATCAAAATAATTTGGAAAATACATATGCGAATTTTATAACACACAATGTAAAGGCCCAGCAATGCCTGAAATAAGGATACAATGGAATAAAAAATTAACAACAATCGTGAGAGTGGTTGTAAGCAAGAGAAACAGTAGTCAAACAAACGGTTTCAAAACTAATAACTACTAGGTGAGGGGAAGAGGGAGCAGAATACAAAAAACACACACAGCCGATCAACGAATGGTGTTGATGGTTTTATTCTTCGAAATAATACAAAAATTTCTGTAAAAGAGAGAGATAGGAAAAATGAGCGCAAATCGTGGTAAATTAGATCGATCAATGGATGGTGTTATTGTTTTTATTCTTCGAAAGATTACATTAGTTTCTGTAAAAGAGAGAGCAAAAATGAGTGCGATCGGAACAAGTTCCAACTCTTTAATTAATATAATTCCTTTTTCTGATCTTGTTCTTGTTCTTTTCCTTTTTTTCTCGTTCTTTTTTTCTGATCTCGTTCCTTTATTGACATATTCTTCATTATATAAAAAATATATTGTGCTTATTGTCCTGCAGTTGAATTCTGAATTCGTTTTTTTTCAGTTTTGCACAATTTTTGCATTTATGAACAAATAAAAAAAAAACAAATAAAAGAACAAATAAAAAAAAAAAACGATGAAAGAGAGATATTCAAAGGAACTATGTAGGAGTCGGAACTATATGGAGCAAAGGAACTGTATGGAGTAAAGGAACTATATGTGGAAAAAAAAAACGATGAAAGAGAGAGATTCAAAGTAACTATGTAGGAATCGGAACTATATGGAGCAAAGGAACTGTATGGTGTAAAGGAACTATAAGGAGAAAAGGTACTATATGGAGGAAAGGAACTACATTAAGGAACTAGTTCCTTTTTAAAAAAGGAACGAGAAAAATCGATCCGCTATGTGAACTAGATTGCCCAACTCTAGTAAACTTAGAGGCCTTTAAAAATAATTTAAAAAATCTAGTAGTTGGCGACTTTTCGTGGACTACTTTTAGCAAAAAAAAAAAAAAAATATTATTATAAATAAAAAAGCCAGTGCGTTGAATGTTTTAAATATAGTCTTGTTGTTTTATTTACCGAGCCACGCCACTTAAACATTTCCGGACGTGCTGCACTCGACATGTCGATATAGAAAAACACTTTTCCATTCCCCAAATATCATATGGCCTAAAAAAGTTTCAATATGGTCTATGGTCTACTATGTGTCGGAGTATTTCAATCGGAAAAATAGCTGGATCCTGCCTCCGGACAAATATATTCAAAATTTGTCCATGTATATTTTAGGGGGTTTTCAGTCATTGGTAGAGAATAATGGATGCTACAAATCAAGTTTTCTTTGCATTAAGAATTGTAATCTTACAAAAATCGCTAATAAAATTGCCAGAATTCTGCCAATACGATTGGATAATTTGATCAAAATAAGCCGGATAAAAACGAATTCGTTCTCCGTATAGGAAAGTGCGGTAGAGTAGTTTTTTTTTTTTTTTTCTTTGGAAAATACTCTTTCTAATATATTGGAACCTATTAACATTCTTTATAAAATTCATATATTTAATTTTTATTTCATTCAATTGTGAATTCATTTATATGGATATTATGATGAATATTTGAGTTTGAAACAAATCTAGGAAACAATCCTTTAATGAAAGCATTTTACTCTGTTCCCTAGAATTACATGTAAATGAAAAACTAATACATGTTGCAATGTCATGAGTATAAATAATTTACTTTTTTCCATTTCTACAAATTACAAAAAACATTCTAAAGAACTATTCTGAGTCCTTTCACTTCAAACCACAAGTAAAAAGAAACCCATTTACCAATATAGCTTTAAAAAAAAAGCAAGTAATACTCATATTCATTTTCCAGGAAAATGTATGAAGTATCAAAGTGTCATAGCTTATTCCTGATACAGATGATTCACTATTACAAAAAAAGAAAAAAAAAAAAACAGACAAGAATATGCAACAGAATTTCCGTATAATCTCCTTCACTTCTGGCTCAAATGCAAAAAACCACACAAACATACACACCACTAACAAAAGAAAAACAATAACAAAAACAACGTAGAAAGAGTGAAAAAACCCCGATGATAATGTCTTTAAATCCTTTTTCCATATAACTTTGCTAAGATATAAATAAAATTAATGATTCTTCTACATCGTCTTCTACCCACACCACCTACACCTCACCGTCGTCCTCGTTCCTGCTTCGCAATGGCAACAACAATTGTTTAACTGTAATTTGAAAAGTTGTACAAAACCACCCAAAATGATTCATGGCTGCAAAAAAAAAAAAAAATGAAAACAGGATGACATACACGCATATGCGAACATAAATAATAACCCAGCTCCCCAAGCAGGACCAGTGGAAGCAGAATAAGAAAATAACAAATAAAACACAAAGAAACAACGACACGCAGCAGTAACTAACCATGAATCATGTAGAATGACAAAATAAGAAACACACAGTGTGTGTATGTTTGTTTGTGTGGTAAAAAAAGCGAGACTTGAAAGCAGTGGAACTATCGCTGCGGCAAGGTGTTTGACAAGATAGCAATAGAACAAGGTGTGTTGTGCGGGATGTTTGCCAAAACTATTTCAGTATCTGGAGACCACAGCTACTAGAGCAGCCAACCACAGCCACAAAGGTTTATTGCGAGTGTGTGTGTGTCTGCTGGTGGATGGGTGTGTGTGCTTTGGTGTTGTAGTGTACCACGCAGAAAATATATTTCCAATAGGTATGACATTTAAACGACCACAAGAATACCACGGCTACCACTTTCACACATTCGCCACCCCCTCGCCAAGGGCTTTAAAGTCAGAAACTCGCCATCTTCCAAACGCTGACACTAACTTTGCCAACTGGGATTCCGTGTCCGAATATCCATGGCACATGTTGGGAATACTGGTTTGACACCACCGCAGCATTCCAATACAATAAACATTTAGTGTGGTCAAATATGTCAGCACAGTTTGATGAATTACTAACACGCTAAGGAAGATATGAAACACACAAAATTTAAAAGGTATTGTTTTAAGAAGGGCACAAAATATAGCAGGTTCCTTGAAAAATATTCTTAAAATCCAAGCATTACTGGGCTTCTAGAAAAAAAAATTAAATACACGCTATAAAGGACTCATTGAAAAAATATTTTAAAAATCCAATCCACCCTTACAGGACTCCTTCAAAAAATATTTTATAAATCCAATCTACAACTACAGGACTCTATGACCAAAATATTTTTAAAATCCACGCCATACAGGACTCCTCAAAAAAAAAAATATTTAAAAACGGACGCCTTACAGGACTCCTTGAAAAATTATTTAAAACCAGTGAGCGGTGCTGTATAGTCGGACGGGGCAGACCCTATGATACCCTACACAACTTCCATGGAAATCTTACTTTCTGTGGTTCTATCTTCTGAACTTGGGCAATATTTCACGATGTTTTCACCGACTAGAGGTCAACAAATATTACTAATATTCAGTACAGATTCCCTTCACCGTGGGTTGTGTTGTGATGTTCGGCTTTCAATTGTGGCCTATAGATCGACTCGAAAAAAGTTTTCGGTCGAATTCATGTCAATATTATTATCTGATCATCACCGAAAATTATAGATGTTGTACTTGACCATACCTGGATCCCCATGGAAAATTTCAAAGCGATCAGCGCTATATATCCGTCCTCTAGTTTGGTAATGGGTTACTTAATAATATATGAATACGTAAGCACCTGTAAATATTTACATGTAAATCCCACATCCGAGTACGTACATTAATATAATTGGTATTAATTTAAAGGCCAACCACTCCTCTAAGATATACTATCAATTCTCGGCTCTATGTCCTTCAGGCGTAAATATATACGCTACAGAATACAAATTTTGTAATTTTTCACACAAAAGTCAGGGTTCATTTAACCCGCTAAATATTGACCGATCTTTATCAAAACAGGCATGCTCATTCTTTGGTCCAATCCCCTTCTCCATGTAAAAATTCGAAATGTTTGGTCCATAATTGCGGCCTCTGGAGCGACCAGAAAAATATTAGCCGATCTTTACCAAAAACAATAGGCGTCTTTATTTGGAAGAACCTATCCTTCATGCAAAATTTCGTGAAGATTAGTCAATAACTGTGGCCTGTATCGTGTTTACAAGTTATAATGGACAGACGGACGGACACACATGTCTAGATTGACTCAGCTAGTCGAGATATGATATGATATGATCGGTATACTTAAAGGTTGGTCTACGACCAATATTTCGCGGCGTTACAAACTCTTGGGGTTGCACAAAGCTATAATATGGTGACAACATAGTTGTGTAGGGTATAAAAACTCGCTTTAATTGACTCCTTGAAAAATTATTTTTAAAATCCACGCGTTACAGGACTCTTTGAAAAAAAAATATTTTAAAAATCCACGCCTTACAGGAAGTCCTGAAAAAAGCTCTGAAAACATATTCTTTAATAAATTAACGACTGATTTGGTCCTTGAAAAAAATATTATTTATTAAATTCACGCCTGAGGTGGTCCTTGGAAATTATTCTGTAATAATTCCACGCCTGATTTGGTCCTGAAAAAACTATTCTTTAATAAATGCACGCCTGATTTGGTCCTGAAAAAAAGATTCTTCAATAAATGCACGCCTACAATGGTGCCTGAAAATATATTCTTTAAAAATTCACGCCTAGAATGGTGCCTTAAAACAATTTAAAAAAAATCCAAGCCGAAGATGGTCCCTGAAAAATATATTCTTTAAAAAATCCACGCCTAGGATGGTCCCTGAACATATATTCTTTAATAACTCCACTCTCTTCTTCCTCTCAATGAATATTCTCTAAAAAAATCAACGACTTGTTGAGGTCGTTGAAAAATATTCTCTAAAAAAACCCACGCCTTGTTGAAGTCCTTGAGAAATATGCCTAAAAATCCACACTCATGATGGCCCTTAACAAATATTTATATATTTTTTTTTATCCGAATTTATCTGAGTCCTTGAAATAATATAGTTAAAAATTATTAAGTGTTTATGCCTGGTTGACACTTTCAGTTAAGTTCATAAACTTAAATCAAACTCTGGTCTTGTGCAGTGAAGTGGCACAAACACTTTTACCTGTTTAAGTTATCACTGCATCATTTCCACGTTTCTCGGCTTGTAACTTTGTCACACAACCAAACAAAAGCAAATTGCAACAGCAGTAAACCTCCAATTTTGGAATGCAAAACGAAAATATTTCCATTGTCGCTGTTGTTTTCGGTTATTTTGCGTACATTGACAAAAAACGGTTTCGCGTTGCATTTGTGTTCCCCATATAATCACCGAAATTCGATAAAAATCCAAAGGACAAAGAATCCGACGACTTGAAGAAGAAAAACTAACAACGGCCCCTAAAAAAATTGTCCACAAAAAAAAACTCAATGAAATAAGAAACTTGCAACTAACTTTTAACTTCCGTTTCAGTTGCTTACCAAACAGCAGCAGCGGAAAACGAAGTAGAAATAGAAGAAGACGCAGCAGCAACAAACGAAAAAGATGAGCAGAAATCTACAAGTCGAAAGCATTAAATGAACAGTCATGAGTTTTAGAGAAGTTTAATTCATTTTAAGCAGGATGTTGAGCATCGAACAACAACAAACAACAACATCCGAAGTCAACTTGCTGTCCCCAAGTTAAAAGTTGATTTTGTAATAATAGGGAGAGCACATCGGCCAATGTGAACAGGCAGCTAGCCATTCGTTTGCTTTTCTTTTATTTTTTTGTTATTTACCGGTGTGTCCTTGATGCTATCTAAACATCTGGGGAGTTGTTGTTCTTGTTTCCTCGTTTTTGTTTTTCAATTTCTTACCTTTTTTAGAGTTTTACAAATTAAAACATTTTTTTTTCGTTTTTATTTTCATTGGAGGGGAGAACTTAGATTCTATTGATGTAAATCTGGGGGAGGTGATTGGGGAATAGCCGATCTGAGCCGTAACTGTGTACATGATTTTATTATTTTTTTATTTGGCTAACATTTTGGGGTATTCCTGCAAGAGGGTTTCAGATTCGGCGTTTGAGTCACTTGCTGCTTGTATATCAATAGTCATCTCACAAGTACATCTTGTTGGTAATAAACAATGACTAACTCATTAGTAGACCTCGGATTTTTGCATATTTTTTATGCTTTATCCGATTGGACTCAAATTTTGTATTTAGGCGTTTCATGCTTTAATTGATCGAAATTTGGGGTCATGTCAAAAATATGCAAAAAATATGCAAAAAATATGCAAAATATATGCAAAAAATATGCAAAATATATGCAAAAAATATGCAAAATATGCAAAAAATATGCAAAATATGCAAAAAATATGCAAAATATGCAAAAAATATGCAAAATATGCAAAAAATATGCAAAATATGCAAAAAATATGCAAAATATGCAAATAATATGCAAAATATGCAAAAATATGCAAAATATGCACGGTATGCTAGGTCGATATGCGATAAATATATGCAAAAAATATACAAAATATGCATTGTCGATATGCAAAATATGCAAAAATATGCACAATATGCAAAAATATGCAAAATATGCAAACATATGCAAAATATGCAAAAATATTCAAAATATATGCAAAATATGCAAACATATGCAAAATATGCAAAAATATGCAAAATATGCAAAATATATGAAAAATATGCAAAAATATGCAAAATATGCAAAATATATGCAAAATATGCAAAAATATGCAAAATATGCAAAAATATGCAAAATATATGCAAAATATGCAAAAATATGCAATCATATGCAAAAAATGCAAAATATATGCAAAATATATGCACGGTATGCTAGGTCGCAATATTAAAGATAGAACTTTGAAATTTTGCACATATATTATTATTACTCCTAGGATGTTTGGTATTGGAAAAGGGATATATCGGTCCACGTTTTAGTATATCGCCATATAACGGTTATATATGTTTGCATGTTTTATACATATATTTAGCAAATTTTTCATAATGCCCCAAAAATCTAACAGTTGAACCATGAAACGCATACATACACAATTAGATTTCTATAGGTTAAAAATAAAGAAAGCACACAAATTCGAAAACTACCCGGAATTTTTTTTTTTTTTTTTTTTTTTTGATTAAAATGATTGCATATGTGAAATATGTTGCTCATATTTGCACATATTTTGCATATTTTTGCATATTTTGCATATGTTTGCATATATTTTGCATATTTTTGCATATTTTGCATATATTTTGCATATATTTTGCATATTTTTGCATATTTTGCATATATTTTGCATATTTTGCATATGTTTGCATATATTTTGCATATTTTTGCATATTTTGCATATGTTTGCATATGTTTGCATATGTTTGCATATTTTGCATATATTTTGCATATATTTTGCATATTTTTGCATATGTTTGCATATTTTGCATATTTTTGCATATTTTGCATATGTTTGCATATTTTGCATATTTTTGCATATTTTGCATATTTTTGCATATTTTGCATATTTTTGCATATTTTGCATATGTTTGCATATGTTTGCACATTTTGAATATATATTTTGCATATTTTGCATATTTTTGCATATTTTGCATATGTTTGCATATATTTGCATATATTTTGCATATTTTGCATATTTTTGCATATGTTTGCATATTTTAGCATATATTTTGCATATTTTATGCATATATTTTGGATATTTATTGCATATCGACCTAGCATATTTTGCATATTTTGCATATATTTTGCATATTTTGCATATTTTTTGCATATTTTGCATATATTTTGCATATTTTGCATATTTTTTGCATATTTTGCATATTTTTTGCATATTTTGCATATTTTTTGCATATCTCGTGCATATGCAAAATATGCAAACATGCAAAAAATTAAAAAATATGAACCCTTCAAATAATTCTAAATCCTTTGAAACGAATTTGTGTCCAATCAGAATTTCGATATCTTCATTATTAAAAAATATGCAAATATGCAAAATCCGAGGTCTACTCATTAGGGACCTATGAAGGGGACGAACATGGCGAACAAGTGGGCAGAGAAAATGTGCAATTTCTTCGTACAAATTTTAGCAGAATAAATTAATGTACGTATGCATAAATGTAAAGATGCTTGTATTAGATTCTACTAATTCTGAAAATGTGGGAATATTCTGTGCCTGAGGTGCATTCAGGAAATCGTAGAAAAACTGACAATCAATGCGAGCCCAAAATATCAAAACAGAGGGTGCTACCCTGAAACACTAAGTATTTTTTCTTTAAAGGATAGCAACCATTCATATACCTTCCATAGGCGTGGATTTTTTAAAGAATATCTTTTTTTTTAAGAATAAATTTCAAGGACCACAAAGAACCTATTTAATGTTAAAGAATAATTTCTAAAGACCTTCCATATATGGGGATTTTTAAGAATATTTGTTTAAAAACCTTTCATTGGCACAGATTTTATAAAGAATATTTTTCATGGACCCAACAAAGGCATGAATTTAAAATAATTTAAGGACCTTCCATAGGCTTGCATTTATAAAGAATATTTCTTAACCTTCCAAATACGTGGATTTTTAAAAGCATATTTTTAAGGACCTTCCCTAGGTGTGGATTGTTTAAAGAATATTTTCAGCGACCTCAATAGGCGTGGATTTTTTAAAGACAATTTTAAGGACCTTCCAAATGCGTGGATTTAAAGAATTTATAGAATATTTTAAGGACCTTCCAAAGGCGGTGATTTAAAAAATTTAAAAAATATATTCAGAACCTTCCAAAGGCGTGGATTTAAAGAATATTTTAAGGACCTTCCAAAGGTGGGGATTTAAAGAATTTTAAGAATATTTTAAGGACCTTCCAAAGGCGTGGATTTAAAGAATTTAAAGAATATATTAAGAACCTTCAAAAGGCGTGGATTTAAATAATATTTTAAGGACCTTCCAAAGGTGTGGATTTAAAGAATTTAAAGAATATTTTAAGGACCTTCCAAAGGCGTGGATTTAAAGAATTTAAAGAATATTTTAAGGACCTTCCAAAGGCGTGGATTTAAAGAATATTTTAAGGACCTTCCAAAGGCGTGAATTTAAAGAATATTTTAAGGACCTTCCAAAGGCGTGGATTTAAAGAATTTAAAGAATATTTTAAGGACCTTCCAAAGGCGTGGATTTTTTAAAGATTGTTTTTAAGAACATTTTTTACAGAATATTTTAAAGGGCCTTCCAAAGACGTGGATTTATTAAAGAATATTTTTAAGGATCTTCCAACGGCGAGGATTTGTTCAAGTTTTTTAAGGAATTCTTAAAGAATGTTTTTAAGGATCATCCATGGGACTTTCCAAAGGCGTGGATTTTTTAAAGATACGGTTTTAACCAAAAAATTTTTTACAGCTCAATAACCGTGGTACATTCAAAGAATCTGTAACTCATTAAAAAATTGGACTATCGTGAGGTTTTTTGTTTTAAATTAGTCCAACGGATCTGATCTAGATGTAGGAACTAAAAATTATATATACATTAAAATAATATATATTTAAATCCATGTTAAATGATTTTCCATAGGACCTTCCATGGACGTGGATTTTTTAAAGAATGTTTATAAGGATCTTCCATGGGCGTGATTTGTTTAAAGAATGTTTTAAGGATCTTCCATGGGCGTGATTTTTTGTAACGAATATTTTGAAGGACCTTCCATAGGCGTGGATTTTTTAAAAAACATTTTTAAGGAACTTTCAAAGGCGTTGATATTTAAAAAAAATGTATTTTAAAACCCTCCAAAGCTAGGTGGGGATTTTTTAAAGATTATGTTTGCCACACCCAAAACATGGCCTTCGTAGAATTGGTTATAACATTTTTTATTCTTCTAGGACTTGTGATAAATTGTTTGTATCAGTCCCTGATGCTCTCATCTCATTGGCCCTATGATCTTCCATGCAATAATCTTAGTTATTTTCCCCCTAAGTATCTTACCCCCTACTCAGTGACCCACAACCAAACAATTTCCTTCCTTGTCCTACTTTAGTTTAAACTGAATAAAACATTTAACTGCAGCAGTAGGAAAAAGTACCATACTTAGCTCTACTACCTGTCAAAAATGTATTAAGAATTTATGAAAATACAGGCAATGTTAGAGCAGATCCTTTAACACTGCAAATCTAGGACTCTCTGTAAAAACCAATGTGCACGAAAAAGTTTACAGCACTTGTAAGTTTTAGTTAATGTCTTAGTAGTCGAGAAGAAGAACATCTCTTCTTCTCCTTCACTGCGATGCAACTTTCAAGTTGCCACAACAACAACAATGAAATTCCATGTTGTTGCTGCTGCTGCTGTTGTGTTTGTTACCCGCCTTGTCTGTATAATATTAATTGTTGTTCATTCTCAGGATATTTTGTAAACTGTTAATGTCTGTCCAGAGACCAAACTTCCACGTCCTCCTCATCCTCGTTTGTTCCTTTCACTTCGCAAGCTTATCCACAAACATCTTGGATTTGCCTTCCTTCACAACTTCATTTTCATCGTCAGCGTCACATCGCGCGTTCACACAGTCAACTGGAAAATAAACAAAAGTTTTTTTGTTGCTTCTTCTTCATCATCTCGTTCTCTCTTCTTATTCTTCTGGCAAACTTTTGTTCGACTTTTATCAATTTGACCTGAATTGCATTTTTATATAAAATGGTTTTCTTATGTCCTCTCTTCCATGCCATGCCAAGCTGTTGCAGTCGCTCGTTCTTTCTTATTGTGGCCCATGTCGTTGTCGTCGTAGTTCTCCTTCTCCTTGTCGTCCTCATCAACAACAGCATCATCATCGTCATCATCACCGTCAGTATCATCAACCAAGTGGCTGCTGGTGCAGTAGAGAGCACTTCATTTGCCCGTGAATTGTGCTAATTTGTGACTGGTTTGCTTTTTGGTTGTTAATTTTTCGGTTGAGTCCTTAACGAAAGTGAGTCCTTGTGATTTATTTATTATGCACGTATGAACATTTACTGACTTCGGGCTGGTTGGCTGTCTATCTGCTTGATAGTCGGATGGATGGATGGTTGATTCATTTGAATCGGAATCAGAGAAATCTTTACAAATCCTTGTTAAAATACTAACAGTCGGCGACAGAGTACTTATGAAAATGTGTAAAGACAAAATCCTTGATGGTTTTGTTTTCGTGAAAAAAGGATAATCATAAAAAATGAGGGAAAATGAGTAAAAAAAAACATATGATACATTAACAATGTCATCAATGGAAAAGTGTATCGTTGGCCAAAAGCACATAATTTGAAGGTATTTTCAAAAAATTTCAAAAAGTTTTCCAGAAGATATTTCTAGAGAACACTATAAGTTATTCATATTGAAGGCCAGAAGGCCTTCCAATTATAGGCTCGAAAGTCTTCTCCTTATGGAAAACAGTTCCTTAAAAAATACCCTTTAAAATTTAGGTCTATTTTGCCAATTCGCGATTATAGATCTGTGGTATATATTGAAAATATATACCTTAAAAGTCCACAACCTTGGAGAGTCTTCTGAAATCTTTTCCTCCACCGTGGATATTCTTCACGATTCTTTTCCAAACCCTACACCACCGCGGAAAGACCGTCGAATAAATTCTTGAAAACGTCAGAGTCCTTGAAAAATATGCTTTATAAAATCTTTGCCTTGCGTAAGTCATTTAAATAATATTCTTGGTACAATCCACGCCTTTTAGGACTCTTTGAAAAAATTTTCTGGGGCAATCCACGCCTTGTAGGACTCCTTGAAAAAATATTATTGGGACAATCCACGCCTTGTAGGACACCTTAAAAAAATATTCTTGGGACAATCCACGCCTTGTAGGACACCTTGAAAAAATAATCTTGGGACAATCCACGCCTTGTAGGACACCTTGAAAAAATATTCGTGGGACAATCCACGCCTTGTAGGCCTCCTTAAAAAAATATTCTTGGGACAATCCACGCCTTGTAGGACTCCTTGAAAAAATATTCTTGGGACAATCCACGCCTTGTAGGACTCTTTGAAAAAAACATAATTGGGACAATCCACGCCTTGTAGGACTCCTTGAAAAAATATTCTTTAAAAATTTCACGCCTTATAGGACTCCTAAAAAATATATTCTTTAAAAAATCCACACCTTACATGAGTCCTTGAAAAAATATTCTTTAAAAATTCACGCCTTATAGGACTCCTTGAAAAAATATTCTTTAAAAATTCACGCCTTATAGGACTCCTTGAAAAAATATTCTTTAAAAATCCACGCCTTATAGGACTCTTTGAAAAAATATTCTTTAAAAATCAACGCCTTATAGGACTCTTTGAAAAAATATTCTTTAAAAAATCCACGCCTTATAGGTGCCCCTCAAAAATTTTTTTAAATAATTTTTAAAAAATCCACGCCTTATAGGACTCCTTGAAAAAATATTCTTTAAAAAATCCACGCCTTATAGGACTCCTTGAAAAAATATTCTTTAAAAAATCCACGCCTTATAGGACTCCTTGAAAAAATATTCTTTAAAAAATCCACGCCTTATAGGACTCCTTGAAAAAATATTCTTTAAAAAATCCACGCCTTATAGGACTCCTTGAAAAAATATTCTTTAAAAAATCCACGCCTTATAGGACTCCTTGAAAAAATATTCTTTAAAAAATCCACGCCTTATAGGACTCCTTGAAAAAATATTCTTTAAAAAATCCACGCCTTATAGGACTCCTTGAAAAAATATTCTTTAAAAAATCCACGCCTTATAGGACTCCTTGAAAAAATATTCTTTAAAAAATCCACGCCTTATAGGACTCCTTGAAAAAATATTCTTTAAAAAATCCACGCCTTATAGGACTCCTAAAAAATATATTCTTTAAAAAATCCACACCTTACATGAGTCCTTGAAAAAATATTCTTTAAAAAATCCACGCCTTATAGGACTCCTTGAAAAAATATTCTTTAAAAAATCCACGCCTTATAGGACTCCTTGAAAAAATATTCTTTAAAAATCCACGCCTTATAGGACTCTTTGAAAAAATATTCTTTAAAAAATCCACGCCTTATAGGACTCTTTGAAAAAATATCCTTCAAAAATCCACGCCTTATAGGACTCCTTGAAAAAATATTCTTTAAAAAATCCACGCCTTATAGGACTCCTTGAAAAAATATTCTTTAAAAAATCCACGCCTTATAGGACTCCTTGAAAAAATATTCTTTAAAAAATCCACGCCTTATAGGACTCCTTGAAAAAATATTCTTTGAAAAATCCACTCCTTATAGGACTCCTTGAAAAAATATTCTTTAAAAAATCCACGCCTTATAGGACACCTTGAAAAAATATTCTTTAAAAAATCCCTGAAAAAAATATTCTTTAAAAAATCCACGCCTTATAGGACTCCTTGAAAAAATATTCCGTAAAAAATCCACGCCTTATAGGACTCCTACGCCAATTGAGGTCCTTGAAGAAATATTCTTTAAAAATCCACGCCGATTGACCTACCCTGTAATAAGAATCCTTCGTCATTCATTTTGAAATTATTTACATTGTGTAATTTCCCTAATTGCCTTATGCCACCTATTTCAATATTGAAATAACTCTAATATTGAAATTGCTATATTTTATTATCATGCAGATGACACACACACTCACGCATCCACATATTCGCACCGCACACATATCGCTTACTGTGTAACTTTTTGTACAAAAATCATTTATGTAAACATAAAATGTTAAAATATTTTCATAATTTTCCATAAACCGCACACACACACACACCCAACCAACCCACGAACCGCAATGGCCTTTTCGAAAGCAGTACAAAGTAGTAGAAGCAGCAACATCAGCTATCAATGCATCTTTTCTTGTGGCTAATCGGAAAAGTGTGTGTGTGTCCAACATACATTGTGTATGTGTGTGTGTGTGGCGGGGGAATAACTTTGAACGAAATTTACACATAACATTGTCAGCTTTAATTTATTATCAATAAATTTTCATTAGCATCATAACCCCTTTTACGACACCTGCAGGACAAATGTGAATGGGTGTATAGGATGCGACCCAGCATATTACAGGACGAAAATAATGGAGCATCGGAATAGAATAAGAAGAACAAGATGAAGCAGTATCCGGTTGTTCGGTCGCATTGGTCCACTAAAGCTGATACTCTCGTTGTTTGGCCTTCATTCACAGACAGACAGACACCCACCCAGAAACTCCTCAGGACATAAAGAGACAGTGGGTTTTTGATGAGCTGGGTAGGGATTTGAGAGTGAAATGTTGTACGGCCAGCAAGCAAGTGGCTGTCTATGCTGCCAGCAGCCATGAATGGCAGCATGACCCACAATACATTTGCCATGTGGCGGCGGCGGGATGGTGTGGGGTGATGCGGATCGAATGATGGTGTCAGTGTTAAGGGTTTTGTGTGCGGCCATGGATTGGTTGCATGTAATTCTGTGCGGTATAATTCACAATTTCTGCTGGCGGTGGTTATCGACATCAACATCATCTCCAATAACAGCAGCAACAACAAACAACGACGATGACGACGACAATAACAACTTAAACTCGATAGTTAGTCATGTGAGCAACAAACTGTTTTTCATTTGTGGCGAATTAGATAGTCAATCCAAACACAACAAGAGAAAAGTGACGTGAAAGAGCTAAGCGAGTGTGTTGGAGAAACCATTGAACATTTCCAAACAGGAAGGACGAGACCAAGGACTCGAAGTATGGATTTTATGATGATGATGGAATGGAATGGCAAATAACAAAAAAAATGAAAATAAGACATCAATGTGAACAGCATCCATTACACAATGCTTTTCGGTTTCATTATTGTGTGTGTGTGTGTGTGAGTAAGTAATAAAGTATGTTAGTATGTGTGTTTACAACCATAAAGGTAGTTATTATCATCTAGAAGTAGTTACTGGCTGCTCTTTTCCCTCCACTCTCACAACCCCATTTTTTGGACACTGTCAAAATTGCTATGTGTGTATGCGTGTGTTTTTTTCGGCGAAGGGTTATCGACTGTTGCAAATTTTCGCACAATAGATTTGAAGGATATTCTTCAACGTCGTTGCGTCAATACTCCAGAGGGTAATAAAATGATAACATGCGTAATGTGTGTAGCCGCAATCGGCCTTCACTCTACGTCTCTATCTGCCTGTGATTAATGTAATAAAGGTGCTAAGCTAGATGTGATTCCATGTAACCAAGATGTAGTAGTAAAAAAGGATAACAATAAAAGGCTACAAATTATTTCTTTAAAGAATATTATGTGTGTTCCCATTTAGCTCTGATGGGGTGAATGAGGGCATACTATAAAAAGTTGACAACATAATATAAATCAATATCGATGGTCTATATTTATAGTTACAAAAGGATTGGGTGTAGGAAAACATAAGGATTAAGTAATGAAATAGGATAGAGAAAGTATTGTAGAGGGTTATCCTTAAATAAACAGAATTTTATGAGGGATTTGTTATGAAAACAAATAAAAATAGTACCTTAAAGGTATAGCCATATAAAGGTAGAAAGTAGAAAAATTAGTGGGGCAAATAGGTAATGGGATATTTTTTCAAGGACCTATACAAGACGTGGTTTTTTTAAAGAATATTTTTCAAGGACCTCAGAACAAGAATATAAAGAATATTTTTTCAAGGACCACTACAAGACGTGGATTGTTTAAAGAATATTTTTTTTAAGGACTCAGACAGACGTGGTTTTGTTAATGAATATTTTTCAAAAACTCTGAAAGACGTGGATTTGTTAAAGAATATTTTTTCAAGGAGTCCTATCTGAGAGTCGTGGATTTTTTAAAGAATATTTTTTCAAGGAGTCCTATCTTTTTTAAATAATATTTTTTCAAGGAGTCCTATCTGAGAGGCGTGGATTTTTTAAAGAATATTTTTTCAAGGAGTCCTATAAGGCGTGGATTTTTTAAAGAATATTTTTTCCAGGAGTCCTATAAGGCGTGGATTTTTTAAAGAATATTTTTTCAAGGAGTCCTATAAGGCGTGGATTTTTTAAAGAATATTTTTTCAAGGAGTCCTATAAGGCGTGGATTTTTTAAAGAATATTTTTTCGAAGGACCTATACAAGTCGTGGATTTTTTAAAGAATATTTTTTCAAGGACCTATACAAGGCGTGGATTTTTTAAAGAATATTTTTTCAAGAACTCTGATAGGCGTGGATTTTTTAAAGAATATTTTTTAAGGACCTATACAAGGCGTGGATTTTTTAAAGAATATTTTTTAAGGACCTATACAAGGCGTGGATTTTTTAAAGAATATTTTTTAAGGACCTATACAAGGCGTGGATTTTTTAAAGAATATTTTTTAAGGACCTATACAAGGCGTGGATTTTTTAAAGAATATTTTTTAAGGACCTATACAAGGCGTGGATTTTTTAAAGAATATTTTTTAAGGACCTATACAAGGCGTGGATTTTTTAAAGAATATTTTTTAAGGACCTATACAAGGCGTGGATTTTTTAAAGAATATTTTTTAAGGACCTATACAAGGCGTGGATTTTTTAAAGAATATTTTTTAAGGACCTATACAAGGCGTGGATTTTTTAAAGAATATTTTTTAAGGACCTATACAAGGCGTGGATTTTTTAAAGAATATTTTTTAAGGACCTATACAAGGCGTGGATTTTTTAAAGTATATTTGTTCAAGGACTCTCCTAACGACAACCTAACGTTCTTCTTATTTATTTTCCTATTAAATTCCAATCTAATTACGATATTAATGAGATTATTAGTTGCAATATCTGCCACAACTGACAAGCTTTCAACATAACGGATACAAGTCCATAATCGCCAAATACTCATATTCCCCAAATGTGATAACCCTATCTAATCATAAAATAGATCTGAATCCATTACATTTCATTTTTGATAGTTTCAGTTTGACGGCTACGTCAATGGATGATGGGTTATGAATGTTTGACTGGATGAATGGTTGCCTCACTGGTTCGCTAGAAGCAGGATGACTGGCTATGCCTTTGCTACACGGTTGAATAGTTTGTCGATGGTTTGATGATGGCAAAGGTTGTTGTCACACTTTGTTGCCGAGAGAACTTTCTACCTTCCAGCAGTGGAGATAATTGGAATTACACTAAGAGTGGTTTGACACTAAACTTTAGATTCATCTTTCTGCCCCGGTTTTGGATTGTTTGTTGGATGGTTGGTTAGTGGATGGCGGGTTAAGTGGATGTGATGGTGTAGATGATGTTATTTGTATTACTCATTTGAGTTTTGCATTAACACACAGAAGGTGCTCGTGTCGAGGTCTGGAAAGGACAAATGCGTGTAAAGTGAGAAGCAGCAGCAAATGAAGTTAAACAATTTTTATTGAGTCAAATTTGTAAACTGAAACTCAGTGTTTGAAGACGGAGATAGAGGGACAAACTAAATTTGAAATAGATCTGGTTACCACCTTTTTCAAATTACATCCGTTCTTTCTATGTTCTTGGTCGAAAAGGTTTTCTTGGTTCCTTTGTTTTGACTTTTGGAGGCAGCAGGGACAAAAACATGAAACTTCAGCTTATATATTGCATCGTGAATATGTATAGATGTGTGGTTGTGTATGTGTTTGAATGTTATGTTTGCTCTATGTTAGTATGGCACGGAAGTGACCCGTTTTCATGCTAAACATTACTGACATAACCGGCAGTCAGCTCGAACATCATCAGCCGTGGCATTACAAGCCATCATGGGAGCATCATCAGCAGCAGCTGCTTCTGCGATACCCCAATTCGTTCCTCCGTTCGCCAGAGCTCATCCATTCGTTTATTCATATGGAGCAGAGGAACGCGACAAGCCATCCATCCGACCAACCAACCAACGAAGTGATGAATGTAAGTTTAATACACGATGACATCAGATATCATGCCACGATAAAAAACCATTAGAAAAGACACAAAACGTTTTAGAAGAAGTAACAACTATAGCAACAACAACAACATTGGCAAAAAAGGATGCCGTCAAGGAGGAGGTGGAGGCGGAGAACGACCAGCAAAAACGAACCTGAAAGCATTATGTGTTAGAGGAAAAATAAAATGCTTTCACTTTAGGTTATAACTGAGTGCTGACTATCATCACGACTACCACAGCACCAGGACTATCATCAGGGCCGGCAGCCGCCATCATCATCAGCATGGTTCTTGTCATCATCAACAGCTCAGCAGCTAGTCCTTAGCCAGGTTATGGCCGCTGATCCCATTTTTTGTTTCTTTTTCTCTACTTCATTCAAAACATTGTTCTTATATCGCCTCGCCTTTTTTTATTATATTCTTGTTTGTATTACTAGTTTATTTTTATTCTTCTTCTACCATGTTGTCCCCTTCCTCTTCTCCCATATTTTCGTTGTATCCCTATATAGCTCTGCTGTAGTGTAACTTCATGCCACATTAATAGTATTAATGAAATTTTAATTGAATAAAATTCTTGTTGCTCACTTTTTTATTATTATTAAACGCGCGATTAAATCAACTTTAACATCCTGCCATGGCAGCTCTATTAAAGGCAGCTTCCTCGTCATCTTCGTCATCTTTTGGTTCCTGCTTGCAGGACTCTAAATGATTACTCTGTTATTTCAATATTTACTGGCCACGGGGGAAATGAAAATTTAAAGGACAATGCATTCTCTTGAGTCAATATTTTTTGTTGTTGTATTTCATTTAAAGCCAAAGGCTGCGGATTTTTTTATATTCGTACCTCTGGCTGGTTAACTGTTAATGAATGAATGATGATGCAATTAATAAGGTGTAAGTTTCCAACCAACTGCTCAAACACCAAAAACGATTCAATTTTGTTAAAGAAAAGAATGCAAAATATTATGGGGAACACTTTATAGAGACCTGCACTTTATAGAGACCTTCAGGTCTTTATAGAGACCTTCAGGTCTTTATAGAGACCTTCAGGTCTTTATAGAGACCTTCAGGTCTTTATAGAGACCTTCAGGTCTTTATATATAGAACTTCAGGTCTTTATAGAGAACTTCATGTCTGTTTAGAAACCTTAAGGACTTTATAGACACCTAAAGTGAGCCTTTATGAAGATCTTCAGGAACTTATAGCGACTTCCAAGTCTTTATAGAAACCATAAAGTATTCATATATTTCTGGTATCTATATTTATGATATCTATAAAGACCTGCAGGTCTTCATAGATAGATTCAGGTGTATTTGGAGATCTACAGATCTTTATAGAGAACTAAATTTCTTTATACAGAACTTCAGGACTATATAGAATCCTTCAGAACTTTATGAAGACCTACAGGAGATGTCCTTCTGAATATATACATGCATTTAGGAAGTCCTTTAGGTCTTTGTAGACACAGATCCAAGTCTCCAAGTTTTTACAGAGTCCTCAAGACACCTCCCGTAGACTCTATAAAGACCAATTGGGTTTTTATAGAGACCGTCAGGTCCTTATGAAGACCTCCAGGACTTAATAAAAACATCCAGGTCTTGATAGAGGCCGTGATGTCCTCCAGGCCTTTATATAGACCTATAGCAATCCAAGACTTTATAAATACCAATTGGGCTGTATAGAGACATTCCGTTTTTTTAGAACGCCAGACCTGCATGAACCTATAGCGACCTTAACATCTTTATAGAGACCTTCAAGTATTCATATGGACCATCAGACGTGGATGTTCAGGTATTTATTGCGACCACCAGGCCTTTATAGATATATTCAGGTGTATAGGTCTTTATGAAGAACTAATTTTTTTTTATACAGAGCATCAGGACTATATAGATACCTCCAGGACTTTATGAAGACCTACAAATCAATATAAGAACCTACAGGTCCTTATGAGTACCCAAATGTCTTTAGGAAGACCTTTCGGTCGTTACGATACATCCAAGACTTTATAGAGTCCTCCAGGTTTTTACAGAGTCTTCAAGACACCGTCAAGTAATTTATATAGACCTCCAGGCCTTTATATGAAGACCTCCAGGCCTTAATAAAGACATCCAGCTCTTGATATAGGCCTTGAGGACCTCTATCAAGAACACCCGGTCTTTATATAGACCTCCAACAATCCAGGACACTATAAATACCAACTGGGCTGTAAAGAGATTTATTAAGAACGTCAGGTCTTCGTGAAAAACTCCTGGTCATAATAGGAACCTCCAGGTCATAATATAGACCTCCAGATCTTAAATAACGCCCACTTTTTTGGACACCTTCCTTTCTTTATGAAAACCTCCAGGTCTTTAAAGGTTCGTCAAGGTCTATAACAAGACCTCTGGCATTCTAGGTCTTTCTAAAAACAAATTGAGCTGTATAGAGACCTCCGGTCTTTATAAATACTTCCAGGTTTTTAAAAATCTCAATTCGGCTACCTATTGATAAAGCATAACACCTTTTGCTTTCTATTTCCCTTGCACATGTGTTCTGTGTTCGTGGGGTCAAGCATTCATAGCCTCATTCATTCCGTGTTACTTGCTCACACGTCATGAACAGTCGAGATTACATGAAGGACTTTTCTAGATGTCACCAATAATGCAGGCAGGATGTCAACATAATCTGTTGACATTTTTTTGATAAGCTTCAAGTGGGTAAACAGAATAATCATAAAGAAAATGAGTCACATAGGGTCAGTGAGAGTCCTTCAAAGGATATAGAATATTCATGTGATAGATAAAGCAAAGTGACCCATGAATGGGAGGATGTTACAAAAGGTATTGCTCATTTCGTGGGCTATTATGTATGGAGAACTATTGGCATGATTTGATATGATTTGTTATGGTCATAGAAAAAATGGAAAAACTTTTCTGTAGCCATGAGGTCCTTAATGGAAAGGTATGGGAGTCCATATAGGCTAGCTGAAGGCCACTGTTTTATTATGAACAAGCTGTAGGTAGAGAGTTTATGTAGACAAATTGAAAGTAGACAATTGGAGTGCTAAATATAGATGTCCTGAAGGGGCAGTGAATTTATATAGATGAGCTAAAGAGCTAGAGACTCTATAGAGATAAGTTAAAGGATAATTAAGTCCATAGAGGCGCGCTGAGGGGCCAGTGAGTCTATTGAGACGAGCTAAAGACTGATCAGTTTATATAGATGAGTTGAAGACCCGGTCAGTCTATATAGACAGGAAGTCTTTATAAACGAACTAAAGGTCTGCATAGACAAACTGAAGGGACAGGGAGTCTATATAGAAGTCCAGGCAATCTTTATAGTCGAACTGATGGCCAAGAAGTTTGTACAGATGAGCTGAAGGCCAGGGGATATATATATGTAAATATATATGTATATATATATATATATGTCGTGAAAATCTCAATATGATTGCAAGGCTAGCCTATATATGAACTGAAGGCCATGGAGTCAATATAGATGAACTGAAGGTCTGGGAGTCTATATAGGCTAATTAAAAGCCAAGAAACTGAAGGCCAGGGAGTCTGCATAAATGAGCCGAAGGCAGAGGGTCTATATAGATGAACTAAAGCCGGGGAGTCTATATAAACCAGATGAAGGGTCAGTGAATCTATATAGACGAGATGAAGACCCAGTCAGGGGATCTGTATAAACGATCTGAACGCCAGTGACAGAAGATGTAGTCTCTAAAATCTACTTTTAAAGCCTCTACAGACGTTTAATTCATCCATTTTATTCCATCACAGTTCGTGTAACTGTCATCCTCCTCTAATAAAACAAGAACACTTGAAATAACCTACAGCTGGTTTCGATGTAAAATTATTTCTGCTGCAACTTCAAGTTGCATATTTTAATTTATGTGTTAACTTTCCGTCTTCTTCATGTTGTAGTAGTTGGGGTTCTTGTTGTGGTAGTTGTTTACTTAAAGTTTATCCATAGCTAAGAATGGATTTACTCGAACATTTTATACACACACACGCGTGTGTGTTTGAGTGTGTTTGCTAACAAACTTAAATAGAACAGAAATGCTGGTTCACACACCCGTAATATTCAGTTAAGTCAATAACACAACGACAACAACAAGAACAATAGCAACAGAAGTACAACAACAATTCTATGGTAACAAAATCTTTGGCTGTCAACAATATTGTCAAGTTACGAATGCCAATAAGTTTATGTAACAAAACATTTTATATTGTATGCAAGGACCCGAAGGCAGAATATATGAAGGATAACACAACAGTCGAGTGTTATCTCCATACATACGCATCGTTGCACACACACATACATCTTCTACTACATAAGTATTTAATGAAATATGCATTGAAACGCGTCTATTTGCATTTAATCGCCAACACACACACACCGCGCCCATGCCACTAAATACTTTGTCGAGATTAAATTCGCAAATAACATCAACACTCTCAATTGTCGGGGAGCGATCCATCGACTAGGCCTCCCCTGAATTCTACAATTGGTGTACATAGAGATGCACTCACGCATTTTCCACAAACTTAACGCCAATACAAATATGAAAATAAACACGAACACACAAACACACACCCAGAGAACTAGAAGGCAAACACACAAACACACGCACACACTAATACACCAAATTTCTATGCAACTTTAACCAAATAGTCGCCCACACACGCACACACACTGCAATGCATACAAACAGTTAGCAGACACCCATAGCTGTAGAAGTTTGTATTTGGGTAACGAAAGTGCAAATCTTCGAGAGGAAATACAAATACATAGACATGTTTGTACACACACACACATACAAACATATCAACAAATACATTATTTGGGTATGCATGCATTTTGGCTGAACCCTGAACCCAATGAAATGATTTCGGATGTTTGGGGAAAACTTTGAACAAACTGAATTTCAGCTGAAGGGCCAGCGAGTCTATATAGACGAACTGAAGGACCAGGAATTCTATATAGGCGAGCTGAAGGCCAGGGAGTCTATATAGGCGAGATAAAGGGCCAGGGAATGTATATAGGCGGGATGAAGGACCAGGGAGGCTATATAGAACAGCTGAAGGACTAGCTGAAGTACCAACGAGTCTATATATACGAGCTGAAGGGCCAGGGAGTCTATATAGACAAGCTGAAGGGCCAGGGAGTCTATATAGACGAGCTGAAGTGCAAAGAGTCTATATAGACGAGCTGAAGGGCCAGGCAATCTATATAGACGAGCTTAGGGGCCAGGCATCCTATATAGACGAGCTGAGGGGCCAGGCATTCTATATATTTGAGCTAAGGGGCCAGTACGCATGAGCCAGGGAGTCTATTTAGACGAACTGTAGCCAGTGAGTCTATATAGTCGAATTGAAGGGCCGGTGAGTGTACATAGACGATCTGAAGCACCAGGCATTAAAAAGCCAGGGAGTCTTTATAGAGTTGAAGAACAGGTAGTCTATATAGGCGCCAGATAGCCTATATTGAAGACCTGAAGATCTGGTATATATATGGGAGAGTTGAAGGCCATATAGTCTATAGAGAGGAGCCTGAGGCCAGAAGGTCTATGTTGACAAGCTGGAGGTCAGAGTGCATTTGTAGGCCATAGACTATTTTTTATAATCGATGTTAAGAGCAAATAGGGTCAGAAAGCCTTTATAAAAGAGCTGAAAGTCAGGGTCTTTATAAAAGAGCTTAAGGTCAGGGAGTTCCTATAGACGAGATAAAGGTCAGGGACTCTATAGACGAGCTGACGGTTTGGAATTCCTATAGACGTGTTGAAGGAAGTCTTAATAGACGCTAAAGGGACTGTTTATAAATGACCTAAAAGTCTTAATAGACGGCAAAATGTATAAATAAATTACATAAAAGTCAAAGAGCCTTTATAGACGAGCGGAAGGGAGTCTTTATATAGCAGCTAAAGACCAATAAATTTAAAGACTTCCTTGCCTTCAGCTACACCATAAAGAAGCCCTTGCATTCTGCTCGTCCATAAAGCCTCTACTGCAGATCTCCTAGTTAAGACCCACCTGTTTTCACTTCATACCTTCCTTCCATAAGAAACCCCATTTGAAGACCCTCCATCGACTTAGTTTACTGGGTGGTGTATGTATATATTAACTTGCCACATCCCTATACATGTATGGGTGGGTGTATGGATGTGTGTGTCTGTACGAATATTTTAGTGTATGTTTGCCGTTTAACATGGCATATTGTTCACTGTCAATTACAGTTGAGCTGGTAATTAAGAGCTATTAAATAAAGTAGTAGCTAACAGTTGAAGTCATAGTCATTTTGTAACAGTAGTCGTAGTAGCGTGTGTAGTGGTGGTCGTGGTAGTAGTAGTAATTGTACTCTTGGCCTTAGCTACCCATGTTTAGTTAGGAGCATAGTAATAGGATCTTTATTCTCTCAGTCACCATCACTGTCAGTCAGTCAGCCACCCAGCCAGTATCGGAATTGGTGGTAGTTGCTGTGTGGTGGTAACTTTGTGAATTGCTAGGTGGGTGTAACCATTCAGTTTCCAAAGTATTTAACAATTGTTCTAAACTTAATAATAGTACTTAAATGAAATTGATCTTTTTTCGGTTGGTACTTTGCGTGGCTTTCTATTGTTTAAGGTTAACCATGCGGTTGAAGTTAATCGATGCCGTAAAATAAGTATCCAAAAATAATTGTTTGGTGGGGAAATTGGGATGAGATTGTTATGAAGGGAAAGTCACACAATAATTGGCCAAGTTTAAAATTACAGTGTAATTAGCTGAAAAAGGGACAGTATTGAAATGAATAAAAGAAATTTGAAGTGATGGAAAACTGTGGAGTGGAGTTATATTCAAATACTTGAAGAACGAACTGAGAGAATACATCATAGAAGTGGTGAAGTTCTTCTATGTAGACGAGCTGGGAGTCTATATAAATGAACCGAAGGGCCGGGGAGTCTATATAAACGAGCTGAAGGTCTGGGAGTCTAAATGAAGAGCTGAAGGACCAAAGAGCATATATGGACGACCTGAAGGACTAGTGATTCTATATAGATGAGCTTAAAAACCAGGGCGTCCATATATACTAGCCGAAGGCCTGTATAGACGAGCTAAAGGGCCAGGGAGTCTATTAGGCGAGCTGAAGGGCCAGGGAATCTATATAGACCAGCTGAAGGTCAATGAGTCTTAATAGAAGGGTGAAGGTTAAGAAGTTTTCGTAGATGCCCTGGAGGCCAGGGAATCTTTATATACGAACTGGAGGGACTACTAAAACTGAAGAGCCAGTGAGTGTATATTGCAAAAAGTAAAACTCAAGGAGTATTTATATGCGTACTTAAGAATCAGGAAATTATTATAGGCGGGCTTAAGGGTAGGGGAAATTTATAGAAATTATTTATGTATTTATGGTAAATTTAGAATGGCGTAATTATAGACGGATAGAATAAAATACTTATTAAACAATTGAAGGAAGACCTGAACATCATGGAGTATACACAGTCGAGCCTAAGATAAGGGTATCCCTAAAAATCAGCCGATGGTCAGAGAGATTTTATAGAGCAGCTGAAGTTCAGGGAATCTGTATATATGATGTGAAGCTCATTCAGTCTTCATAGAAAGGAAGCCAGTCTTTACAGATCAGGTAAAGGGAATCTTTATAGATATAGAACTGAAGGACAAGGTCTAGAGAATTTCTATATATATGGCCTGAATGTAGACTTTATATGAAGGATACAATTTATATATAAAATCTGATGGTAGCCTTTAGAGACAAACTGAGAGTCTTTATAGAGATGTTCAATGTAGTTGAGGGAGTCCTAATAGAAGATGATTTGAAGGGTAGGATCTAGAGAAGTACTGTGAAGGGGATGTACAATTTATTTAGAATGTAAGGACAATTAAAGTCTTTGTGGACGAGGTAAAAGAAGTATGTATAAAGGGAGAGGTTATAGGCGTTTAGAAGCGGATTTTTATGGGCAAATTAAAATAACTATGACTTATAGCGCCGTACTAAAAAAGGTTATTAACGAGCTGAAGAATTTTTTAAAACCGAATTAAATGAAGTCATCCATAGATCAGCCTCAGTCTGAGACTCAGGTAGTCTTCTATTGATAAGCTGAAGCTTAGGGTTTCTTTATAGGCGTGTTCTAATTAGTCTTCCATAGCCCCATATAAAGTTACTCCCTATTATCAGGAATAAAAAAGTGCGATGTTTTCTACTTGAGTGTCTATTATTCGGCATTTTCCAGATGATCAAAATCATCCACACAGGCAATTTATAATAATATTGCCCCGATCTAAAGAATTTTTAATCGATTTTAGTTGTTTTTGATGCCCATACAGTTTTAGTTGATTTAGGGCATACAAATTCCGAATAGCTTTGGCGATGGCTTTTATCTGTGAAAATGGGTTTTTTTCTGTTTGTGAGACGTTTCTCTATCTAATGAAGTCCTTTCATTCATTGACGGGAAAACAAACATATCTGGTGAAAGCATGTATCTGTGGAAGAGGGTCATGGACGACCTGTTGAAATGACTTCTATATATAGAGAACCTTTATGGACATTTATGGTATAGAGGACCTTTCTATGTCTTCGAATTCGACTAAAAGTTGTCTATCAATAAAAGACCCTCTGAAGAAATTGTTGTCCAGTTAAGTTTCAATCTATCTATGATAGACAGTTTGAGGGGCAAATCTGTTTAAAAATTATTCTATCAACAGAAAACCTTTTGACAGGACTTGAGAGCCCCTCTATAAGTAGAATACCGATCGAGCGGTATTCCATCTTTAAAACACCCCTTTTGGTAGAACACTATACTAATTACTATAAATAAACCTTATCTACCAATTACCAAACAACTGAGCTTCAAATTCAACTCGATTTTTACTTCGAACAAATCCCCACAAAATCAATTCAACAATACTAATCATAATTACATTCAATGAATAGTTACTTCCATCAAATAAATGAATAATTTTGTAATAAGAACTTCATTATCTACAAAAACTTAGAATGATTATCCTTAGACACAGACACTCACACACATACACATCTGTACAAGGACATTAACAAAAGTGTTTGTCAAAGTAGAAAAGTTAGGATTTGTTCACACCAAAACACACAGCTCATCCCCGCAAATACACAACCGTACAAACTCACACACACAAACAGACACTCTGACATTTCAAATCATGTGTTAACACCAAATCCCAGAAATCCACTTTAAATCATCAAATGTTACCGCCGCAGCCGCTCCGTAGTTTAGCGCCAAAAACTTTGCTAACCAATCAGTTTAGCAGTCGTTTTGCGTTTTGTGCTGTTACTTTTGCTTCTTCTATTGTTGTTGTTGTGTTATTTTGTAAATTTGTCCCTATTGTTATGCGGTTGTCTGATATATACATATCTACGTGAATATAAAGTAACTTTGTGTGTGTGGTTGGTTGTTTTCCCATCGAATCAATGATGATGAAAGATGGAAGACGAAAGTAAAAATCAAGTGGTAAATGTGTGAAAAGTTGAAGAAAGTTGGGAGTTTTTTTTTGCTTCCTTGCTTTTCGCTAAAGTGGCTTATGATGGAATTCACAGACAATATTATTATCGTCAACAGCAACTTTAAACAAACAAATAGCAAAAAACAACAATGACGTTACAACGTCATCCGGAGAGTCCCCACATCAAGTAGTATGTGCTTGGGAGGATGGGGGAGATAATGTAAGGGGTTCTATTAGTGGTAGAAATATCACACAGGAACATCTTATTCTCATCATCAGTTGGGCTCCAAGTGAAACTGATGCCTTGAGAAAGTTGTGTGTATTTACAGTGGGTAAAGGAAATTTGGTAGAAGAGGTGCTGGAATGTATTATATCTAGAGCCGATCAGTTGATGCGATTTGAAAGATCATCTATATCCTCGTGTTCATTAATTTATATGGATGACACCTAAAAGGTCAGTAATAAATTACTTCTCATCTTGAATGTTTTTTGTTCTATTGAAGATCTATATAAGGCACCCATCCTCCATAAGATATAGTTTATGTTAGATTTTCATTTTGAACAACTTGTTGGAGGCATAGCGATAAATTCATTGTAGACCTCATAATGTAAATATATTATTGACAAGAAAACGATTATATGTCGATTTAACGATGTGCGTCTGTGTGTTGAAATGTCAATATTTAAAATACATAATACACATTCTTGGTATTGAAAAGCCCTATTTACCGCCAACTTTTTAAGGGCTTAACTATATTTTCCAACCGAGTTTGTAGTAATATACGGAACCGAGTTCGTGATGTTTGTCATTACTTTGGCAAAAACTATTTTGGCTATTTTTGGGCAAAAACTTGTTCAAAGAAAAATTTGAGTACAGGTCCATGTTTTGACATAGCTTCCATTGAACGGTACCTCTCCTTTTTCATATATTGAAAAAGGCCTGAATTTTCCACCCAGAGAGGTTGTAATTCGGTATTCCTTTTTTTTCTTCATTTTAATTCATCGTTACGAATAGTTCACGTGGTCCAATATTTTCCACCAGACACGCTTTATCTCAACTGATACACCATAGTTCGCCTCTCTAACTACAATACACTTGGTTCATTATAGTTCGCATAGCTCCTTAGAGTGAATCAACACTTTTGTTACTCTAGCTCCTAACGGGGTATATATGACGAACTATAATTCTTTAGTTCTCTTGCCTAACTTTAGTTGCCTAACTATAATTCAGTTCACATAAGCCACCATAATTTTCTTTCTTTGCATTTGCTAAACTTTCGGTGCTATAGTTTATTTTGCTACAGCTAGCTCAAGTCAGTTAATTTGTATCAGTATAGTATGCATGGCTTACTGCAGATCAACTTGTTCACCATTGTTCAACTGGTTTAATATATTTCAACTGGTTCACTATAGTTCATTTGGTTTACTATTGTTCAACTGGTTTAACGGTTGAACTTGGTTCACGTGGTTGACTATAGATCTCCTTGTTTGTTACACATCATCTGGTTCAATATAGATGGCTTGGCTCATTATTGTCCAATTTCCTAACTGTAGCACACATGGCTCACTCAATGTAGTTCATATGTATCAGTATAGTAAGCATGGCTCACTACAGTTCACCTGGTTCACTATAGTTCAACCGGTTTAATATATCTCACCTGGTTCACTTGATTCACTATTGTTCAAATTGTTCACTATATTTCTCCTTGTTCATTAAACATCATCTGGCTCACTATAGATTATCTGACTCATATTGTTCAATTTCCTAACTGTAACACACATGGCTCACTCAATGTAGTTCATATGTATCAGTATAGTATGCATGGCTCTCTACAGTTCACCTGGTTCGCTATCGTTCAAATGGTTTAATATATTTTCCCTGGTTCACTATAGTTTGATATATTTCACCTGGTTCACTATAGTTCTCCTTGTTCGGTATACATCATCTAGGTCACTATAGATTATCAGGCTCATTATTGTTCAATTTCCTAACTGTGGCACACACGGCTCAATATGTTTTATGTTCCTAATTTTAATTAACCTTACCTGCTATATTGCTGTTCACTATGGCCAACTATAACTAAGTTGAATCACCACAGTTCACCTATTAATTTTCAGGCTATGCGCTATAATTCAATTATCTCAATTTTCAAAATTATTCACCTGGCCACAATAATGTATGTGATTTAATAACGGTCTTAAAGCTTACAATACTTTTTCTGGTTCATTGTAGTTCATGTTTTCTTACTGTATTGTCCTCTAACTCTGTGTATGCTCTCTATAGTTGACCAGGTTCACAAAAGTTCATATGTTCATATAGTTCTATATCATTCAATTCCCCCTATATTTTCCTTGGTTTATGTTAGTTACCTAAAATTCTCATGGTAGCCCACTATAGTGCTTATGGCCCACTATAATTCTCATATCGCACATTAGTAATTTCAGCGCATTACCGTTTTGGGCTGAATGATATACAATATAGTTCACAATGTTCACTTAGTTCCATTGGTGCACTAAAATTCACCTCGTTCATTACAAAAGTCTAATACCTGAATTCTTCCTGGTTTCATCTGTCATGCTAGAATTTTTATAATTTTGCCTGGTTCCATCGGTTCCAATTATTCTCTAGAATCACTATTTCTTTCACAATCACTATTTTTATCACAAACATACATCAGGTTCCCCATAATCGTTTTGAACCCACTGTTCGTTTCTGTTCTGTGCTGCAATTCCAACTCCTTTTAAAGTGTACTTTACACCCACACAGAGAATAACTTAAAGTTTCCTCTTGTCCCACTTATTATCTTCCACTTCTCTGCTTCAAGACTTAGTTATTAAGTGGTGCTTGAATGTGTGTAAATCAGTCAATAATTTCATTCGCCGTCACACACACATACAACCACAAAAAGATACGAAAAAAAACTTTAAGCAGTATTTAGCCCAAATTTCATTAAAAGGACTTCCTATATTATGATTGGTGTCGTTGTTGTTGTTGCTGCTGCTTTAATTGTTGTTAGTGATATTGTTACATAAAACTATTGTTGAATATGTGTTATCACTTACACTCAGGCAAGGCAGGCAATGTACACACACGCACATACATATGTACAGAGCAACACAGAGCATTTTGCTTTGAAATGCGTACTTAATAGTTTTTCTCCTCCCTCTCAATTTTTTGTTCATTATTTAACAGTAAACATATCATATTTTGCAAACATACACTCACACACACACACATATATATCTTTACATGCACACAAAAAAGCTAAACCCCGTACATACATTAAATGCGTAAACGCAGGCAGGCCCATAACATCATCATCATCTCTTATGTTGCTGAGATATGTAATTTAAGTTGTTTATACATAAATATTACCCCCAGCCGCCCCTTGTCTTTGGCCCTCCTTTAACTACTTAGTGTATCACAGAAAAAGAGGGAGTTATTCAAAAGACCAGGGGTACAAGGACTACTAGGATATTTGTTTTTCTTCCTACCATTCCATATTTTAGCATGAATACAAAGAAAGGACTCTCATCATAGGATATGTAAATGTACGTGTGTGAGTTCGTCGTTCAAGTTGTCCTGATGATGTCGATGAGGTATTGATGTTATTTGCCATTTCTGTTGTTGCTGTTGCATTCATCATCCTCATCATCGGTAGCAGCAACAACAGAGAATTCATGAGGGTGGCGATTCTTTCGTGCATTGCTTTGCTTTTTCATTGCTTCGCCACCCTCTTCCCCGTAAGAAGATAATTATTGCTGATAATTATGATGACGTTGCCGATAATTATGCTTCTGTTGCGGCTGTTACCGAACAACAATGATGTTGCTGCTTTCGAAGAAAAGAAAAATTAAAATGATAATGCTTACAGAGGGAAAAAAGGAAGAGCTCACACACACACCCGCACACATACATACAATTCAATACATTTGTCAACAATATATTAATGTTCCTATTTTTAATAAAAAATGGAATATGAAATCATTTATTCAGAGGTATATGGAGTGATATTTGTTTTTAAATTCTTCGAATTCGAATGACGCTATATAGGTCGGTCACAGGGCTTTACGAATTTCTCTGTATTTATATTCGCTCT
The DNA here is from genome assembly GCF_032173495.1 of Musca vetustissima. NCBI lineage: Eukaryota > Metazoa > Arthropoda > Insecta > Diptera > Muscidae > Musca > Musca vetustissima. The sequence goes on along the minus strand of NW_026882742.1, from coordinate 20,946 downwards.
CTATAGATCTCTTCATAATGGTTGCTTTGCATTCTAAGGTTCATTAGGCGTTCAGATATACAGTGACCAGTTGAACTATTGGGGGGGTCACCACAGGGTGAGATGAAAAAACTGCAACCAACTTTAAACCGCTGTCATTTCTAAGCCACTCGTCCGACAGCTGTTAAAATTATTTCAGAAGCGACTTGATCGAAACCTGCGTCGCAGTGGCCGAAAAATGGCTCGTGAGCTGAACATATCGTAATATTCCATTCGGCAAGCCATTGAAATTCCAAAAAGTGCAAGAACTTAAACCGCAATAGAAAGAAAATAGGTCTAAAAGAGCTAAAGAGTTGCTTCGCTGGGCCAAAAGTGGTGAATTTGGTTTTCTCCGATGAGAAAATATTCGTTGTTCAACAGTTTGTAAACAAACAAATTGATCTTTTGAGTTCTGGTGGCCAACCGAAGGTGCAAATTTTCAGGTGATGGTGTGTGCCGCCATAACGATGGTCGCTCTCCGCTCGTATTAATCGAACGTGGCACCAGAATAAATGCCGAATATTTTCGCGAAAATATTCTGAAGGGTGTATTTAAGACTTGGGCACAAAAAATTCCAAAGTGTCGATAACCTCAAGCAGGCGCTTCGCCGGGAGCAACATTCGGGCAGCGTGTGACGGTTTCATTGGCCGTTTGAAGGCCATAATTCGTGCCAAAAGTGACCATTCCGACCAAATCTATATGTTTAGATAAAATTTGATGTTATTTCCAAAATTTTTGCTTTCAATCATTAAAAAAAAATAAATTACGGCGTTTGACTTTGTTGCATGTCACCCTGTACTACCACAGCTCAACTGGTCACTCTATATATCCTAGATAAATGTGGTTAATTGTTTTTCTCCTTGTACTCTAAAGTTATATTTCTTCTGAAGATCATACAATATAGTTCACCAGGTTTACATTAGATGTCATAGATTTCAATATTCCTTCAGTTCAACTCGCACCCATCAGTTAACTTGGCTGCTTAATTCACAGCACACCCTATAATTTACAACACACTTTAGGGACTTAGTGTACACTATAGTGAGGCACATTAAGTCTATAAAGTTCTGTAATCTAAAAAGCATAATTTTAGGTTTGCATGCCATCTGGCTCTAAATATTTCAACAGTTTCTTTATCCTCTGATTTAAATTATATCTCTCTGATTTTCATTATCTGAACACAGGACACCCTCTCACATTCAACTGGATCCCAACGAACTAGTTCATAGGAACTATTCTGCAAAAGGAACAATCGGTACTAGCGTCCGTTTCCTTCATTTAGTTATTTTTGTTCAAGTATTTTGTGATCGTTCTTGTTTACTTAGTTCCTTTGGATCCAATCGTTCATCTAGATCGTTCCGTTCATTAGACGCGAAATAAGTGATGTTTGGCAATGAACAATTGAACTAAAAGGAATTATGGAATTATGACCTATTTACTTTTTTAGAAAACAATTGAAACCTCATCTCTATCGATTTACAATTCTTAAAAATAATGTGTCTTGAATTCAACCTGATTTATAGCTTTAAAATAGATATCTGAAGCTAGTCTATAAATTGAAAAGATCTCCAACGAAGTCTATGAAACAAAATTCTGTATAACATGTAAAAAATTGTCCCCCTCGGCCTATTGCTGACAGTTATATTTTCGCCCTCATATTGAATTAATATATTTTTTTTTTTAATATAGACCATTTTGAACCAAAAAGTGTGGACCAATGGTTCACATCTTCAGACTTGATCTAGGCTTAGTAAAACAATTAAAATGTGTAAAGTTTGACTCCATTTAATTTATATTAGATTTACAATTTTTCAACATGATTATAGTTCTCTATAGCGATTGAGTTACGGCGGATGTTTTAACAGTTAAATTGAAATGTACCTCAAGTGACTGCAAATGCCGAAGAACGACCGAAAACGACACAAAAACGGAATTCGTATGTTATATGAATAGTGTTCAGAAAGTGTTTTCTGAATTTCTGAATTTTATAAATGCAATTCATAAAACTTGTCAGAGGGAGTAGAAAAAAAAACTTTGGAGTGTGTTTGGTGTTTGGTGGTGGCGGGTTTCTACCGCACCGAAATTATTTGTCGTTTTAATTTTTTGTTTTGATTTTATGTCTTTTTCTTCTTATTTGTTATGCCTTACCTCGTTTCTTCTTAGTTACTTTCCAGTACATGCTCAGCGTCATTAAATGTTAAATATTCGGTTGTTGGTATCAAAACATTTTTGATATATTGCATTTATTATTTGTATCAAAATAATTTGGAAAATAGATATGAGAATTTTGAAGAGGTCGGTAAGAGTGTCTCAAACAATGGAATGTAACAGAAACACGGAAGGGAAAAGGTGGAGAACGATACCAAAACAAATCACAGCCGAACAATGAGTGGTAATTGTGGTTCCGATGTTGTTGGTGGTTGTTTTTGTCAACAAAAGAGAGAGAGAGAGAGTGCGGAAAATGAGAGCACATATTGCTAAAGTAGAGCGAAGTAGGAAAACGATTGTGATATTTATGAAATGTTTATATTTATTGAAAAAATAGAGGTTTCTTCATTTTGACAATAGCAGGTATTGGTATAGACCAGAAGTCTACGTGGAATTCAATTTCAACATTAATAAAAAACAAATTTCAAGTGGAAATCTAAAAGCTTCCATATCCACTATTTTAATTTTGAAAAAAAAATTCCGAATTTGACACGTAATTTAATAGGAAAAATTATCGATAATTTGAAAGTCAATAAAGGAAGAAAATATGAATTAGATAAATTTGAACGTATTGAAACGAATATGGTATGGGTGTCTGAAGTCAATATTTCACTTACTGCATATAGTTACAAATATAAATTTTAATACCGCATTCAAAAGATGGCCCAGAGCTACAAAAAATTCTCACAAATAATTTCCAACCAAAACTATTTTTTTTATTTAATTTCGTTATCCCTAGAGGAATATTAAGTCTTTTTAACATTTCATTTGTCGTCGTCTGTATTCACTTCGCCCTTCAAATTGTTTACAACTCAAATACTTCAATTTTCTTAAGCGTTAAAGCAAATCTACAAAAAACAATTCGCTGTATGAGAAGAAACAAAAAAACAGAAAGAACGTTGAATATTTTTTTCTTCAGCTGGACAATAGTTACACAAATTTCCGTTTCCGTTATATGAACGACCATATGGACGATGGTTGCTGGTATTTTTCCGACTCAGCCACTCAATAAAAACTCAACGCTATGGCGAAAATGAAAACGAAATACAAAAATGAAAAAACTGTAACGGTTACTTATAAATGCCACTTAAGTGCAGTTACCAGTACATTTTTTTCAAGTCCTTTTCTTTTCTTTCATTTTCGGTTACCTTTACGTTGTTGTTATGTTTTGCTCTTGGTTTCATTTTGTTCGGTATGCTTTTGTGTCCAGAGGTACCCTTGAATGTAGCGACAGGAAAGACGAAGGGTCGTTGGTTTGCTCTTCAAGTACGCGACACAATCTTGTCGAGGGTGTTCATCATTTTAATATGTTTCATCAGGAAAAGAATGGGTACATAAAGACTGTCAAATCGTGTGAAACGGGTCCCAAAAAATTATCCACCGAAGGTAATTTAAACCATTAGGGTTTAAAAAAAATAACTTTCAGAACCTGATTCTTCTTCCAATAGTTCGGCAAGAGTTGAAATATATTTAGCATTTCAGAATTTTTTATATAGAATAAATTAGAAGGGTCCTGCAGCTTCGACCAGGATCACTATATACCCTTTATATTCGCTCCTTGAGTCTCAAGCCTAGCCTTTTTTCCACCTTTTATTTTAAAACAAAATTGACGACTGCTGGCATCTACTTTTTTTAAATGCTTCATCCTTTACCTTTTTGACTCTACGATGTCCTTGTTGTGGTACACTTCCTTGAAGCTGTTATTGTAATTTAGTTGTTTTTGTTTTTGCTTTTATTTTCATTTTTCATCCTCTTGTTGTTGTTGTTAAATTTCTCTCTCTCAACATATTGCCTCAGACATACAAACATATTTGCAATCGGATTTAGTTTATTTGTGTTCTGTCCTCTTTTTGCGGAATGTGTTAAAGGTCCTCCCATGTGAACTTTTCAAGGGAAACAAGTAAAAACAAGGAGAAATGATTTTCAGGTTTGTCGTTCGTTGGAGCAACTATTTTTGTAAAATAGCTTCATAGTTTGTGCATATGGTCGGGCAAAATGTGTGCTATATAAGGAGATGGATAGGTAAAGAAATTATAATGGGCAACTTTGGGCACTTAGGAATTTTTAATAAAAAATAATATATTAAAAATATTTTTTTTCAAGGAGCTCAATAAGCGTCGATCGTTTAAGAACATTTCATTTCAAAGTATATCCAGGGCCTGGGTTTAAAAAAAATATATATTTGTTTTCAAGGTCAATCAGAGTCGTGGATTTTTTAAAAAATCTTTTTTCAAGGACTATCTAAGGCGTGGATTTTTTAAAGACTAGCTTTTCAAGGTCTATCCAAAGCGTGGATTTTTTAAAGACTAGTTTTTCAGGGTCTATCCAAGGCCTGGATTTTTTAAAGACTAGTTTTTCAGGGTCTATCAAAGGCGTGGATTTTTTAAAGACTAGTTTTTCAGGGTCTATCCAAGGCGTGGATTTTTTAAAGACTAGGTTTTCAATGTCTATCCAAGGAGTGGATTTTTTAAAGACTAGTTTTTCAGCGTCTATCCAAGGCGTGAATTTTTTAAAGACTAGTTTTTCAAGGTCTATCCAAGGAGTGGATTTTTTAAAGACTAGTTTTTCAGGGTCTATCCAAGGCGTGGATTTTTTTAAGGCTAGTTTTTCAGGGTCTATCCAAGACCTGGATTTTTTAAAGACTAGTTTTTCAGGGTCTTTCCAAGGCCTGGATTTTTTAAAGACTAGTTTTACAGGGTCTATCCAAGTCGTGGATTTTTTAAAGACTAGTTTTACAGGGTCTTTCCAAGATTTTTTAAAGACTAGTTTTACAGGGTCTTTCCAAGATTTTTTAAAGACTAGTTTTTCAGGGTCTATCAAAAGCGTGCATTTTTTAAAGGCTAGTTTTTCAGGGTCTATCCAAGGCGTGGATTTTTAAAGGCTAGTTTTTCAGGGTCTATCCAAGGCCTGGATTTTTTAAAGACTAGTTTTCAGGGTCTTTCCAAGGCGTGGATTTTTTAAAGACTAGTTTTACAGGGTCTATCCAAGGCGTGGATTTTTTAAAGACTAGTTTTACAGGGTCTATCAAAGGCGTGGATTTTTTAAAGACTAGTTTTTCAGGGTCTATCAAAGGCGTGGATTTTTAAAGACTAGTTTTTCAAGGTCTATCCAAGGCGTGGATTTTTTAAAGACTAGTTTTTCAGGGTCTATCCAAAGCGTGGATTTTTTAAAGACTAGTTTTTCAAGGTCTATCCAAGGGGTGGATTTTTTAAAGGCTAGTTTTTCAGGGTCTATTCAAAGAGTGGATTTTTTAAAGGCTAGTTTTTCAGGGTCTATTCAAAGAGTGGATTTTTTAAAGACTAGTTTTTCAGGGTCTTTCCAAGGCCTGGATTTTTTAAAGACTAGTTTTACAGGGTCTATCCAAGTCAGGGATTTTTTAAAGACTAGTCTTACAGGGTCTTTCCAAGATTTTTTAAAGACTAGTTTTACAGGGGTTTTCCAAGATTTTTTAAAGACTAGTTTTACAGGGTCTTTCCAATATTTTTAAAGACTAGTTTTTCATGGTCTATCCAAGGCCTGGATTTTTTAAAGCCTAGTTTTTCAGGGTCTATCGAAGGCCTGGATTTTTTAAAGACTAGTTTTTCAGGGTCTTTCCAAGACGTGGATTTTTTAAAGACTAGTTTTACAGGGTCTATTCAAAAAGTGGATTTTTTAAAGAATTTTTTTCAAGGACTATCTAAGGCGTGGATTTTTTAAAGACTAGTTTTCCAAGGTCTATCCAAAAGTGTGGATTTTTTAAAGACTAGTTTTCCAAGGTCTATCCAAAAGTGTGGATTTTTTAAAGACTAGTTTTACAGGGTCTATCCAAGGCGTGGATTTTTTAAAGACTTGTTTTACAGGGTCTATCAAAGGCGTGGATATTTTAGAGACTAGTTTTACAGGGTCTATCAAAGGTGTGGATTTTTTAATGACTAGTTTTTCAGGGTCTATCCAAGGCGTGAATTTTTTGAAGACTAGTTTTTGAATGTCTATCTAAGGCGTAATTTCTTTAAAGAATATGTTTCATATTTGTCCATTTGTGGTCACCTCTGCTTTGCCACAGAGAAAAAAATCTCTCACGTTTTCAGCACATGGTACAGAACAGCAATAACCTGCCATTGTTTGGACGTTACAACAAAATTCTTTTGTTTTATTATTTCGTTATGTTTGATATAACCCCAAAAAAAGCCCTGACCTGTTACCAGTTATGGAAACTTAATTTTACGCTAAATTTGTTTTTGGTATTTTTCATAATTTTCCATTAGTTATTGTTTACAACATGTAAGTCAGCAATCGGACCGGGCCAAGTAACAAATTTCCATTGAACCACCACAACTACAACAAAAAATGGCAAATAATCCCCTTATTCCGATATGAATTGAATGAAACAAAATGCTGGTCGTTTTGTGGCCTTTTTGATTTTTGTAGCCAAAAAGTATGTCATATCGAGAAGGGGGGAGATTTGTTGAGTGCATGTATGCTAGGTGTCCTAGTGTGTGTTTGTGTGTGTGCACCCAAACAATCATAACTAGAACGTGTAACTCGTAAATTTGTACTGTTTGCCTGCCACATGAAGTAGCAGCAGTGGCAGCAGCATCATTCGAAACAGGACAATTATTGATTTCTGTTAAACGAAGTGAACGATGAAAACGAACAGCAAACCAAGCAACCAACCAACCAACCGACGACCTAACTTCGTTCGATATAAACGTTCCGTTCATAAATCAATTCGTTTGACAATGTTCATAAAAATGACAAGAACATTTCTATAGTTTGTGGATAGTTTGTTGGCAGCGGCCATTAACAATGGCCAAATGTAATATTAGCCAATAACTTTAAGATGATGATGATGGAGATGTTGGAGGAACTTGTATGGCAAAGTCGACAAGTTAAAGACATGTTTTATTTGTGAAATTTGTTACTTTTTTAAATTGGGTTTGAAGTAATTTAATTGAAATTTGTTTTATGCGGGTTATAATTAGTACGTAGTGTGGATGCTTGCAAAAAATATTTTTAAAAAATCCACGCCTACAAAGGACCCTTAAAAAATATTCTTTGAAAAATCTACTCCTTAGATAGAACTTGAAAAGAACATTTTTTAAAAAATCCACGCCTACAAAAGACCCTTAAAAATATTCTTTGAAAAATCTACTCCTTAGATAGAACTTCAAAAGAACATTTTTTAAAAAATCCACGCCTTAGACCTTGAAAAAATATTCTTTAGATAGACCTTGAAAATCTTTCTTCAAAAAACCAGTAAGGAAAGTAGTAAAGTCGGACTGGGCCGACTATACGATACCCTTCATCACTTTGGGTATATTCTACATATGCATCCGTACAATTGCATGTCAATGTTCCCTCGATGAAACATACTCATGTCTTGGTGCAACCTATGATAACTTTAATTTCATTCGGGCAGATTTAGACCATGGGTCAGATTTATGAAAAACTATTTATAGCAAAATTGATACAGGCTATTCGGTGTTAAAAATTTAATTGCAATCAAACACTCGATAGAAAAACATATGGAAGCTATGGCTGCATCTGCACCAATTTCAATAAAATGCAATAACGTCATTTAAGTTCCAATTCGATACTTTGTGCAAAATTTCGTGTTAATCGGACAAACATTAGGAGTTTGGTGCACCACTTATGTAAAATCGAACGAATATATATGTATATGTGGAAGCTACATCGAAATCTGAACCGATTTGTCCCCAACTTAACACTCATAATTCTAGATTCAATTCAGTACGCTATACCAATTTTCGTGCAAATCGAAGGATATATAGGGACTTTGGTGCACAATTTACATTAAATGATGTTCGGACATATTTTAGTCCGATTTAATATATGTGGGCTATATCTGAATCGATTTTCACGAAACTTAACACACGTCATTCTACACTCAATTCAGTACGGTGTGCCAAATTTCGTGTAAATCGAAAGATATATAGGGACTTTGGTGCACAATTTACCTAAAATCGGACGAAAATATATATAGGAGCTATATCTAAATCTGAACCGATTTTCACGAAACTTAACAAACATCATTCTAGATTCAATTCAGTACGCTATACCAAATATCGTGCAAATCGAATGATTTTCAGGGTCTTTGTTGCACCATTTACATTAAATCGGACGAAAATATATATGGGGGCTATATCTGAATCGATTTTCACGAAACTTAATACACGTCATTCTACACTCAATTCAGTACGGTGTGTCAAATTTCGTGCAAATCGAATGATATATAGGGACTTTGGTGCACCATTTACATAAAATCAGACGAAAATATATATGGGAGCTATATCTAAATCTGAACCGATTTTTACGAAACTTAACAAACATCATTCTAGACTCAATTCAATGTGCTATGCCAAATTTCATGCAAATCGAATGATATATAGGGACATTGGTTCACCATTCACATAAAATCGGACGAAAATATAAATGGGAGCTATATCTAAATCTGAACCGATTTTCTCCAATTTCAATAGGGTTCGTCCTTAGGCCAATTTAGTGACCTGTGCCAAATTTCATCCAAATCGGATCCTAAATGCGACCTGTACTTTGTTAACAAAAATACATGGATGGACGGACGGACAGACGGACATGCATAAATCGACTCAGAAAGTGATTCTATGCATATTCTCAAAAGGAACCATGGGTCTATCTCGATTATTTTTGCCTGTTACAAACATATGCACAAAGGCATTAAGACAGATAGACCTTGAAAAAATATTCTTTAAAAAATCCACGCCCTTGAAAGTCCTTGAAAAAGATATTCTTTAAAAAATCCACGCCCTTGAAGGTCCTTGAAAAGAATATTCTTTAAAAAATCCACGCCCTTGAAAGTCCTTGAAAAAGATATTCTTTAAAAAATCCACGCCCTTGAAGGTCCTTGAAAAGAATATTCCTTAAAAATCCACGCCTTAGATAGACCTTGAAAAACTATTCTTTGAAAATCCAAGCCTTAGATAGACCTTGTAAAAGTATACTTTAAGAAATCCACGCTCTAGAAAGTCCTTCAAAATGATATTCTTTAAAAATCCACGACTTAGATAGACCTTGAAAAAATATTCTTTAGGAAATCCCCGCCCTGGAAAGTCCTAGAAAAAGATATTCTTTAGGAAATCCCCGCCCTAGAAAGTCCTAGAAAAAGATATTCTTTAAAAATCCACGCCTTAGATCCTTGAAAAAATATTCTTTAAAAAAATCATGTCATACTCGTCCTTGCGTTCTTTAACAAGCCTCACCTTAAAAAATATTCTTTAAAAAATCCACGCCTTATGTTGTTGTTAGAAAAAAATATTTATGTATAAATAAATATACCAAGCCATATATAGACCTTGGAAAAATATTTTTTTAAAAATTTACGCCTTTAAAAACCCTCGCCTTAAAAAAATATTCATAAAAAATATTCTTTGAAAATCCACCCTTTTTTTGGATCCTTGAAAAAGTATCCTTTAAAAAAATCATGTCATACTCGTCCTTGCGTTCTTTAACAAGCCTCACCTTAAAAAATATTCTTTAAAAAATCCACGCCTTATGTTGTTATTAGAAAAAATATTTATGTATAAATAAATATGTATTCAGGGTTTATCCTTTCATAAGCTATTCACTTTATTGATTTGAGGTTATGAGTAAAAAAAAATGGAAAATCGGGAGGATACAAAAAGAGTTCATTTTCCCATTGTTGTTTGTGGTGTTTTTATGAACAAAAACAAAAAAACATAGACGTTTATTAATAAAGTTTTCTGCTTGTATATAACTCATCATTGCTCGTATGAATGAAATGACTGCTTGAAAAATATGTAAATAAATCGCGGGCAAATACACGATAGAAAAGTTACAACACCAACAGAAAAAAGAAACTACAACTGCCGCATTAACAGAGAGCGGGAGAAAAAAATTAGGTTTGTCATTGAAGACATTTGTGGCCAATGATTTATTTAGAAAATCTAGAATACAGAATATGACCGCAGGAGCTGATAAATGCCTTCATATTCATAGGGTTTCCAAAACGGTCATGATTTGACACAGCCCCTAAAAAGAGTCGCCTCGAATTTTGATGCTATACGAATTTCTCAACCTAAATCTGTTAACAATTTACAGGGTTGCCCATATTCGACGGACCCATGTTTTTTTTTTAATCAAAGAAAAAATAAAAATTTGGCGGTTGGCAATGTTAATCATTTAATTTGTTCCAAGTAGATTTTTTCAATTTTTGAATATGATATCTCTCAAATGGCCGCCTCTGGCGTTGATGACGTATTGTGCCCTTTTTGCTGCATTTTCCATCGTTTTTGCCAACATTTCGGCCGGAATAGCTGCTATTTCTTCACGAATGTTGTCCTTGAGCTCTTCTACGGTCCTAGGCTTGTTAACGTAAACCTTTGACTTCAAATGGGAATATTTGAAGAAGAAGTCAGGCGGCATAAAATCAGGCGAACGCGGTGGCCAGTCTATATCACCACTTTTCGACATCAAACGGCCCGGAAACAACAGAAACAGAAAATCGAATGTTATACGACTTGTGTGCGGTGGAGCGCTGTCTTGTTGAAACCAGAACTGCCTCATACGCTTTCGACGAATAATTGGCATCACAAAATTGGTCATCATGACGCGATAACGATCCTGATTGATGGTAGCAGCATGGCAATTTTCATTTTGGATGAAAAACGGCCCAATGACCGTTTTCGCACTAACGCCGCACCAAACGTCATGAAGAGGCACTTCTTGAATCTCCTGAGGATTTTCAGTGGCGTAAAAACGGCAATTTTGCTTATTTACGGTCCGATTCAATGTGAAATGGGCTTCATCGGACATGATAATTTTGTTCCAAAATTGCTCGTCATCTTCGGCCATTTTGATGACTCTTTGGGCCCATTCCAATCGACGAGGCCTGTCCGCAGGCAACATTCTTTGCGTCAATTGAATTTTGTACGGGAACAAATGCGAATAATCCGTTGTAAAGTGGACCAAGCCATGCCCGACTGCTGAGAACGGCGGTTTTGGGATGTTCTTGGGGACCTCTCAACACTGGCTCGTACGGCAGCGATATTCTCGACCGATCGCCTTGGTCGACTTTTATATGGCCTCTTCGGATTAGAAAGAGCCTTACCAGTCGAAAATTTTTCGTATAAACGCTTAATGGTGTTCTTAGAAGGCGCACTTCTCACATTTTGTTAATGTTTTAACAGCACGATGAGTTTTCACAATTGACTTCTTCTGTTGAATGTAAATTTCAACTATTTCAGAGCGCTCACGTGGCGTGTATTGGTTCATGGTAAAAATCTGCTTGGACTGACGCTTTAAACGCGGTATGTCATTAAGCGATGTGACATCTCTGTCAAAAGTTATGGCGTTGCCAGATGGGTCCGTCGAATATGGGCAACCCTGTACATAGTCGATTATAAGGAGGTCCCGACCGATTTTTGATATTTTGAATGTTCACATCATGGTGGAAGGTACTTTTGTTGCTTGCACTTTATATTAAAAAAAAAAATAAAATACTCAATGTTTGGTAGAAAATATTTTCTAAAGGACAACCCTAATAACAATAAAACAAATACAACAACAAAACCCCCGAACGCCACATGAAGGCAACAAATGTATTTTGTTTTTCATATAACAATGTTTTTCACGAAACCGCCAAGACTCTTCAATGTTAAAGTGTTTACCATTGTGTTCATCATCATCATCGCAATCATGATGATGATGATGATCATAGTTTTGGATTTTCCATGAAAAATCCACTCCCTCCCTGTCACACATCCCCCAATAACTGGCATATTCACATGAACTATAAGGCCATTCTGAAGTAAGTAGGGCCTAACCCAATTCATGTCATTCAAAGTTTCAAAGGAGTTACTATTGTAAACACTCGAGGCAGAAGCGGGTGTGTGAGAGTGTGTTCACTTGTTTGTTACAAGTTTTCCAGTTACAGATGTATGTATCTATGTATGCATTTAGAGTGTCGATGTTCAGTTGCCAAATAATGCAACAATAGAGCGAGAGTCTTAAATATGAAAACTTTACCCTAAAAGGTAGGTTAAGTTGCACTTGGTTCCATTTGAACTCACAAGACAAAAGCCAGAGGCAGGCAGGCAGGCAGGATGAACGTGTGAATATTTCTTATGCCTGAGATATTCTATAAATCTGAGAGAAAAGAAAAAATGGTTTATTTTGTCGGCATAGAAATAGAAATTGTATGAATTATAAAGATGATAGTCAATAATATTAACTGGTATTGTGTTCAAAACAAAGAGAGATGTAAATGAGGTACATATGGAAATGTGATGCAAAAGGACTTTCAACTAAAGGGGTCCTAGATGGATTGGCGATGTATCCTATTTTTCAATAGAATTTAAATAAAGACGTTTAGGTGTACAAGACCAAAATATTATGGAATCTTCACATTTTGCATGACATGGACTAAATACTTAATTTTTTGTCGGTTTTTCTGGTCGCTCCAGAACGGTTTTACATGGAGAAGGGGATCGGACCAAATAATAAGCATGACAGTTTTGATCAAATGAACCCTAACCTTTTGTGTGAAAATTGTGTATTCTATAGCGTATATATTTACTCCTGAAGGTCATATACCCGAGAATTTGACAATATATCCAAGAGGAGTAGTTGACGTTTAAATTGATACAAATTGCATTGTCATATGTACTCCGATGTGGGAGTTACACTATTTACAGGTGCTTACGTATTCAGATATTATTTAGTAACCCATTACCACAGTACATGGCGGAAATATAGCTCTGATCGCTTTGAAATTTTCCACTAGGTTCTAGTTCTGGTCAAGGACTACGCCTATAATTTTCGGTGATGTTCAGGTAATAATTTTGGGATGAAAACTTAATTTTTTGTGTTTTTTTTTATAGGCCCCAATTATAAGCCGAACATCACAACACAACCCACAGTGAAGGGAATCTTTACAAATAATTAGAAGGGCTGTGCTGAATATTAGTAATATTCGAAAAATATGTCAGTGTTAGGAACAAACAAACAAACGAGGACTTCTTTTTATTTCCGCACAGAAGGTCAAAATTGCAATAGGTCAAAGCTTTGAGTTTGCAGCTAATTTTTGAATTGGGTTCTGCTTATTAACGTGAATCTCATAGTGAGATCCTGTTACGCCTAGGAAAATATTCCAGAAATTTATTCGGGTACATAGATATAAGGTTTTTTGATCAAGAAACGGATAAAAATGAACAAGGACGATGAACATATCGATTTATAGCTGGAGAGGACCCTATCTAAAATATTAAAAGCGACATTTTTGGAAGACAAAATATATGGTCTTGGGGTAATTAGGAAACGGTTAAATAAATAACAACTAACAGTACACTCAAGTTCTCAAAAACAAAACAGCCCTCATATAAGAAACCCTCATTCATATAATGGATGTAACGAAAGAAGATGGATCGATAAACTCAAATTTCAGTCTACACATAAACCGATCGCATGCCATTATTTTTACTATTTTTGTCACATAAATTTCAACTAAGTTGTCCGACATGCACCTGCTTCGAACTTTATATATGTTTGAAAAACACAAATTATGATGTTTGAAAGAAATCGTTTCTCCTTTTGTGGGGTTTCGTGCGCACTAGCCACTAGTCAAGACAGAGAAATGTAGTTAACATATTGAAGTCTTCCCCATATCCCCATATCAGAAATCCTATAAAAGTCATAGAATCCTGAAGTAAATCTTCTGCCTACAGAATATCCCAACCCTCAATTTATAAATAAAAAAACGTTTGCAGAGAGACGTCTACCTATAAAAGACATCCTGAAGGTCATATGACGACCTATAGAAGATTTTCCATATAAAACCTCTAGGTGGATATAGAAGATCCGCAAATAAACATGATTTCTTGCTAAATGTCTTCTATATATTGATGACCAACAGAACGACTTCTATCAATGAAAGATATATCCAAAGCTCTCTTTCTCTATGGGCTATAGGAGACCGCAAAAAGGTTGTCGGTATGTTGAACGCCTAAAAGAGGTATTTTTTTTACAGAAGGTCTAAATAAGGTTTTACTGAAGACTTGTATAGAAACCCTACAGAACATCTTCTCTCTATGAAAGTCTTATAAAAGACTGTGTCCTTTTTCCCCATAGTAGATATGCAGGTCTGGAATTATTTATAGAAGACCTAAAAAACGTCATTCTTATATTTTTCACAAAGGGTTCGGAAAGCGGGTTTTACCTATTGAAGGCCTCCAGATAGTACAGAAGGTCATTAGAATATAGGAAATTTTTAGAAAATATACAGACATATTTTCCCGCCTATAAAATTTGTAAAATGTTCTTAAGTATACATTTAAAATTCTTTTATACGGTGGGGACCTTTATATAGGGTTTATGTTATTGCACTGAGAACTAGTAAACAACAACGTTCCAAATTACAAACACAGGTTGAAAAACTGGTGCAGGAATTTACACATACCGAAAAGTAAACTGGAGCTTCATATGGGGGCTATGCGAGAACATGTACATTAATCGAAAATGTTCTGCAAAGATGCTTCTCGCTCTCCATGAACCCGGAATCCGACTTACAGCCACTTCGAAAAGATATTGCGAACAATACCATAAAAATGCCGAAAATGGTCTTATGTGGAAATTTTTTCATAGATTCCGCAATGTGTTGAAAACGAAATGACACATTTTATCAACACTACACAGGACGGAGGATAACATAAAAATCAGAGGGCGTGTTTTGCCTTTTGTATAAATTACCTGCAGATAATGTATAATTTACCTGCATATAGTCCTCCGTCTATTGGACGTGTGGAAGGTGTTACATTGCAGAGTTGAGCCTGACCATTGGTACCTTCGGAGAACCTGTACAAAGGAAACTGTTTGATATTTTGACAAATTCCTTTCTCATAGAAGTCATGCTCTCTATAAATATGTGTGGCCTTGCGTTGTCCTGGTGGAACACGACACCTCTCCTGTTGGTCAATACTGACCGTTTCTGGTCAATTCCTATTTTCAAAGGGTTCAGTTGTTGACAGTAGATATCAGAATTTAGCTTTTGGTCATATGGAAGCAACTCCTAATAAATAATCCCCTTCCAGTCCCACCAAATGCATAGCAGAACCTTCCTGACCGTAGGTCCTGATTTGGCCACCGTTCGAGGTGTTTCGCCGCTCTTTGAACACGATCATTTTCGCACAGGGTTATCGTATGTGATCCATTTCTCATCTCCAGTCACCATCCGTTTAACAAATGGGTATATCTCATTCCGTTTGGCCAAGGCTTCGCAGATGGAAATCAATTTTTTTCTGTTAATTGGTGTGGCATCCAAACATCGAGCTTCTTTGTGGAATCCAGCTTTGTATAAATGACTCAAACTGTTTTGTGGTCGATTTTTAGCTCCTGCCGGTCAACATCGATCATTTCTCTTTATTATCGACATTTTCGACGGAAAAATAATGGATTTCTGTTTCCTCAACTTAAAATTTTATGTAATTGAGTTCAAAACAATTGTTGATGACTTCCTAGATAGCATTATTTTTTCGACAGGATTTTCCAAAGCAAATTTATTTTGTATTGAGTGTAGGAAAAATAATACCACGCTGGAAGTTATTGACCAACGGAGATAATATGATAAAATATAGAAGAAAAAAAGTGAAAAAAACCTTTTTAATCTTCTGAAAAATTATATTTTGAATACCATGTGTTTGTCTGTCCATAGAAGGAGCATTCATAAGCTCTTCAGACAATAATATGAACCATATAGAAGCCCATCGAAAGTCATCTATACCTAGTACTTTTTATATATAACACCCGTAGACTGCATATGAAGACCTCGGTATATCTAAAGAAGCCCTGCAGAATATCATTTGTTTGTTACATATCCGCAAAGGTTAATATCTATCTGTATGATATCCAATCTATTCCATAAAGTGCTACAGAAGGAAGACCTTCAGTCCTTAGAAAAGCTATTGAAGGTATGTAGCCTATATAAGTGTTCTGTTGTCGAAAGATGTGTAGAAGTTCTTTAATCTACAAAAATATTTTTATACCCAATATAAGGTCTTTAGTCCGTTATTTTGACGAACGAATATTCCCCTTCTCCCTTTAGTGGATTAGGACGAAATTATGATGATATTCTAGATGGCATTGTTTCTTGGCAGGATTTTTGTTTTTTGAAAACAAATCTGTTTTTTATTGTGTGTAGAAAGAAGAAAAACAGAATGCGGAGCAGGAAGTTAATGGCAAACGGAGATTAATACAACAAACAAAAAACATGATGGTTATTTTATGAAACGAGAAAATGGGACACCAGAGGTGCTTCAAGTCATATCAAAATCTGCAAAATACCATCCAGCCACCCCATCAAACTGTTGATGTTGTTGATGAAAGAAACAATTGATTTTTTTCTCTTCCAAGAATTACACTTAACTTTACTTTGGGGTATAATAAGAATGGAATCGAAATGGAATAGAATGGAATGATGATGCGGACAGGCGAACCAGCAGCAGGTTACAAGCTTAAATTACAACACTTGATGTAAGGGGAGGAGAGGAGGGGGGCAGATATGGTGGTTGAATGTCAAAGGTAAATTTTGACAATGAAGAAGGAAATTAGAAGTTAAAGTAATTCTGCAAGAATTTAAGTTGAAATTTTTAGCAATTTATCAAATATTGATTTTTCTGCAATGATGGTATTCTGATGAATGATGAGAGAAGGCATATGAGTGCGTGTGTGTTTGTTTTGCCTAGAAGTTATTACACTCCGACTTATTGGAAACTTATGTACAAATCTCTTACATGTCATCCTTTCGTTGTGACATATTTCCTAATGGGTGACAGTTTAATTGCAGTCGGTATGGATGACTGTCTGTCTTCTATTAGTGCATGCATTTGGTCTGCATTGGTTTGGGAGTGGTTCGGAGTGGTATGGATGATGACTATAATGAATTGGTTTGCAGTGTTTATGGCATGATTATGACACTGTTTATGGGTTTCGTCGTGTTGTATCAATTTCGGCATTTCCATTCGAAGTTCGTTCGGTTGATTTGTGCGTACCCGTGTGTCTGTGCGAGAGTAACAGAGTGTTAGTGGCTGGTTAATCTAATTGAGACATAGAGCTAAAATTAATTATCACTCAATTTGTTGCAATAACTTTGAAATTGCAGATGAAGAAGTGGTATAATCAATTTTCAACGTCCTACAAACGCACACACACATTCCCTATGCATTTCTCGACATATGTATTTGTATATCCTGGCTGTGTTGCTTTTAGGCGAACGACAGAAAATCTCTATTTGGCAAAATGGAGGCACATTTTTCATATTCACAATATGATGCATTTAACACACACAATCAGTCCTTGCACAGTGGTTTTAGTGATCCTGAAAAACTAGTCTTTAAAAAATCCACGCCTTGGATAGATCCTGAAAACCTAGTATTTAAAAAATCCACGCCTTGGATAGATCCTGAAAACCTAGTATTTAAAAAATCCACGCCTTGGATAGATCCTGAAAACCTAGTATTTAAAAAATCCACGCCTTGGATAGATCCTGAAAACCTAGTATTTAAAAAATCCACGCCTTGGATAGATCCTGAAAACCTAGTATTTAAAAAATCCACGCCTTGGATAGATCCTGAAAACCTAGTATTTAAAAAATCCACGCCTTGGATAGATCCTGAAAACCTAGTATTTAAAAAATCCACGCCTTGGATAGATCCTGAAAACCTAGTATTTAAAAAATCCACGCCTTGGATAGATCCTGAAAACCTAGTATTTAAAAAATCCACGCCTTGGATAGATCCTGAAAACCTAGTATTTAAAAAATCCACGCCTTGGATAGATCCTGAAAACCTAGTATTTAAAAAATCCACGCCTTGGATAGATCCTGAAAACCTAGTATTTAAAAAATCCACGCCTTGGATAGATCCTGAAAACCTAGTATTTAAAAAATCCACGCCTTGGGTAGATCCTGAAAAACTAATTTTTAAAAAATCCACGCCTTGGATAGATCCTGAAAAACTAATTTTTAAAAAATCCACGCCTTGGATAGATCCTGAAAAACTAGTCTTTAAAAAAACACACACCTTGGATAGATCCTGAAAAACTAGTCTTTAAAAAATCCACGCCTTGGATAGATCCTGAAAAACTAGTCTTTAAAAAATCCACGCCTTGGATAGATCCTGAAAAACTAGTCTTTAAAAAATCCACGCCTTGGATAGATCCTGAAAAACTAGTCTTTAAAAAATCCACGCCTTGGATAGATCCTGAAAAACTAGTCTTTAAAAAATCCACGCCTTGGATAGACCCTGAAAAACTAGTCTTTAAAAAATCCACGCCTTGGATAGATCCTGAAAAACTAGTCTTTAAAAAATCCACGCCTTGGATAGATCCTGAAAAACTAGTCTTTAAAAAATCCACGCCTTGGATAGATCAAAAACTAGTCTTTAAAAAATATTTTTTCCTCCTATCTTTAAAAAATACATTTTCTATTTTTTTCTACATCCACACACACACACCGACATTACATTTAACCTCAATGTTTGCAAGCTTTGTGTCTGAATGAGGGGGTTGTTGGTAAAATAATTGACATTCTGGAAAACAAACACGAATTAGGCATAAAATGGTTGCTCAGATGCTGATGACTACTCCGCACAGAGACTGGATGTTCGACTGCCGGCTGGTTTGATCTGTTTCATGTGTAACAACATTTGCAGTTGTTGGCCACTACCACAGCAGCAGCAGTGGCAATTGCCACTTGATATTGCTGCTTTGACATGCCGACATCAGTTTGTCTGCCACCATCTCTATTCTGCAACTGCTGCTACTGCAGACCATGTAACCTTTACATGACGATCATATCAGCAACAAGACTACGTCACATTTGCCCTCGTTGTCTGCGACGGCAGCTTTAGTAAATTGCACAGAGTTTGTGGTCTATAACACACGCACACACCTACACACTGAGAGAGAGAAAGTATCTTTGCTGGTGTGTGTGTTGTCTATACAATTGTTTATCAGTGTGAAATTGCAGAACTGGAACTTAAAGTGCGTAACAAAACACATACACACACAAATGCTCCCACAATCACACACAACATGCATTCACTACTCACTAGTTGTCTGTCAATTGTCCTGGGCAATTCAATGTCCTTTTTCCCTTTCTGGTTTTGGCCTGGTCATATTTGCTTCACAATTCACATCACATGGACAAAGGGTTCGACGATATAGGTTATATAGCCTCAGCTGTATATGCACATACATATGTAAATATGTATAGAACGGAAATGTCTTACATTTGTCCATTGATGCTTCGGTATATTTGTGTGGCTTGGTAAGAGGGAATCGGAATGCAAAAAACAAAAACAAAAAATAAAAATGTCAAAACATCCGACAACATTTGGACAATTGTAAAGCATTGGCATTTCTTCTCAAACACATACACATACATGTGTATTGGAATTACTCTGTGTATATATGTGAGTGTGTGTGTCAGTGAGTGTTGTAATACATTTGGGTTATTTGTTGTTGGATATGTGGGCGTTATCAGCTATGATTTTGGTGTCCGTTTGTGGCATTGCTGTTATTTTTTGGAGTGGAGAGGATGAGGTAGGGTTTTTGTATGCCTTCCAAATATCTCTCGCTGCAATGTTGTTGCTGTTCGTTATTGGCTTCTGTTGCAGTTGTAAAAGGAAACGGAAGATACGGCCGCCACAAGCGGATGCTGGAAATGCTTGCTTAATGTTCACATTTACTTTTCTGGTAGTAAAATGAAAAAAAAATCAATCGCATTTGACCGCACCACTCATAGCCATATACAAATGCGAAGTGGACAAGGCGAAACAGTATGACCTTATGATAGATAAAGTTTCCCATAAAATCCGGCGATTTATGGGAGCTACTAAATCTGAACCGATTTTCACATTTGTATCAAATTTCGTGCAAATCGAAAGATACTAAGACACCATTTACCTTAAATCCGACGAAGACATATATATGAGAGCTAGAACCGATGCTTAGCTATAACAAGTCATGCGCTATAACAAATTTCGTGCAAAATAAAAGATTTCCAGGGACTTCGTGGACTTATTATACATCATTCTAGACTGAATTCAGTACGCTATGCCAAATTTCGGGCAAATCGAAAGATATATATGGACTTTGGTACACCATTTACCTTAAATCGGACGAAAATATATATGGGAGCAATATATAAATCTGAACCGATTTTCATGAAACTTAACACACATCATTCTAGACTTAAATCAGTACGCTGTGCCAAATTTCGTGCAAATCGAAAGATATATAGGGACTTTGGTACACCATTTACATTAAATCGGACGAAAATGTGTGCTGAGCCTCGGAGCCCTGGGGACCCGGGACACAATTTAACATGGACAGACAGACAGACGGACGGACGGACGGACATGCATAAGTCGACTCAGAAAGTAATTCTATGCATATTCTCAAAAGGAACCATGGGTCTATCTCGATTATTTTTGCCTGTTACAAACATATGCACAAAGACATAATACCCTGTACCACAGTGTGGTGAATGGTATAAATATTTTAAAAGGGCCAATACAAGGAGAGAATTAAAAGAAGCTTTAAAGGACCAATAAAAACATAGATTTTTATAAATCCCTGAAAAAATACTGTTGAAAAAATCCAAGCCTTGTATAGGTCCTTAAAAAATATTGTTAAAAAATCCACACCCAGTATATGTCCTTGAAAGAATAT